>NC_143438.1:5565000-5870000 GCF_987193195.1 Phasianus colchicus
AAAGGATGAAAAAAACATATATATTAATTTCTTTTTTAACCATACCTTCCTGCTGTAATAAATCTGCAGATACAATACCTTGGAAACACAGTCTGAAATCAGTTCACATTTGCTAGTTTTTTTTCACTTTAGAGATTCCCTGGTTCCATCCTGATGTTCTAATCCAGATATATCTTGCTTCTGCACCAGTGGTATCTCAGTAAGCTTCTGCTCTTTTGAGAGCACATTTGACACTTGGGTAAAATAACACAGAGAAGCTGGAAGTTGGATGCTTGGTAGCCTTACCAAGCTCCAGATTTGACAGCATAATTTTGCAGCGAGAGGCATATTTTTAATTATCAGGGGCAGAATCATTAGGGGACAATTTGCAATTGATGGGAGCTGCATGTTCCTGCTCTGAGTGTTGGAGTGAGGTGATTGAGAGGCTCTCTGTGCTTACACCTATAAAAATTAGAATGTTCAGCGAATGCACTGTTTTTCAGATTTGAACTTGGTGTCATAAATCAAATTTATTTTTCAGGAGTAAGATTTTTCTCACCATATCAGTACCTCTAGTAACTAAGCCAGATGAATTATTCAGCTTAGGTAAGTGAGTTTAAATTTTTGCAAGCTCTGAATCACTTATTAAAACTAACACAAATAATTAAGATTGAAAGGAATCTCCATATATAAACAGCAAAGGAAAACACATTTAAACTCACTTAAACCACTGTCTCAATAGGGACCATTGTATGTACTTACATTCTTTCACATAGGAACAGGGGGATGCTGGAAAAGGCATATGTATTCAAAAATGCAGCTTCTTCATGGGGAAATATGATAGAGCACTGTGATAATCCCCTTGATAGTTATATGTAGGCAGCATATAGATAGCAGTCAGACAAACGGGGACAGAATGGGCATTTGGTTTAGAATGTATTTAAATTATATGATAAAATAAAACCAAAGAAAAGCATCCCTGTTCTGCAGGGCTTGAATCTCTGATTTGCAGATTAGGAATGTTCTGTAGTCCTGCCTCCCTCTGCCCAACTATTATTTATTTCTAGGGAAAAAAACAGAAAAGAGGCCTGTTGTTAATGTGGTTCTAAAAGATGAAACCATTTCTCAGGCCTCTCAGACTTTGCAGCAAGGATGGATTCTGTAAGATGTGCAACAGCAGGAAGTGGTGGATAAGCACATGCTGTCAGGTTAGCGTGGGCCAGAGGACTGTATAAGAGAACCACATGCAACATCAAGAAAGCAGAAAAATATTCCCAGCTCTAAAACTGTTAAATGCAAAGTAGTCGCTTCAGTATCAGTGATGTTCCTGATATTCTGTGCTTTGTAGTAAGAGATTTCAGCCTTTTCCCAGGAGTTTGGTGTTTTCCATGATATGAGTAGGACATGCATTTGGAAATCCAAGCACACTTTGCCCCCTATTTTCCATGACTTGAATGACAAGCACTGTCTCCAGCAATTGAAAAATATATTCTGTATCTGCAGAAAGCACACATTGGGCAGGAACAAGCTGAAACGTATGGGCAAATAAATGCCTCAGAAAGGGCCCACAGGCACTTTATATGTTTTCATTTCTCAGCCATGCTGTTCCTGTCCCCACACTGGTCATCTGTAGGTTGTAATTTATGTTTTGCATGGTAAGAGTTCACATAGTCCCAACACTCTATCTTAAAAACTTAAGCTGAATGTATGTAGCATGTAGGCCTCCTCATGAGTTTGTGAGTTGTGGCAACTTCAATTCACAGCCAATAGGGCAGTTTTGTTCTCAAATGCTGCTTCAGCCTCTGCATTTTAAAATACGAAAATTTAAACTACTCTGGGAGAGACTAGGTGATTTTTTTCTTAAGAGATGAGGATGTTCTGCCATTAAAACCATCATGCAAACTGGTGGACTTCTGACAAAAAGGTTAATCGGCCACAAACAACTATCATTCTCTTTGGTCAATGGTGAATGTGTATATTTAGCTCTGGAGACAAAAAAAAAAAGCTGAGTGTATGCTTCTTATTACCTGCCCTGACCAGGCAGCTCTAGTCAGTTACTAGAAACTAGGAATGAAACCAAGCAAAGTTAAGATTAGTCAATAGCACAGATATTCACATCTCCGCTATTGTAGATCTGATGGTGCATTTAAGGTTGGATTTGAAAATGTGATTGCAACTTGGGTTCTCAGCCTGAGTACATCTTTATCTTCTCCGAGGTCTGAAAAAGAATCTTCCTGCAGGATAGAGGCATCTGTCCTCAGCTGAAAAAAATGGTAAGTGATGCAGCTATTTTCCTATGTGGAAAAAAGATAGTACATTTTTTATATAACGCTAAAATGGCTTGTGATATTTGCTGTTCTTTAGAATAATGCTGATATACCAGAGAGATCAAAGCACTGCAGCATATTTTATCAACCTGTCTGTATTCTGAATCTATGAAATTGGATTTTCTCTTGTTCTTATTCAATTTATGATTTATTTTTCTCCCAGTATAAATCTGTTTCTGTTGTATGGATTCATGGCAGGTATTCCATCTTGTTTTTCAATATGCTATGTCTAGAACAAATATCTAGTCAGTCATGGGCATATAAAATATTAATCATACATGTTTGAAGGTATGTTGCTATAGCAATTCCGTTAGTGCAAGGAAAAATCAGAATATAGCAGACCAGGGATATGAGAACAGTAGGAATTACAAAGCTGTAACGGTACTATTAACACATTACTGCATTGTAATGATATTATTTCCCAACTATTCTAGTATCCAGCTGGCTATTTTCAAGATAGAATTCTTCAGCAGGGATTTCATAAATGACTCCAACACAAAAGACACTTGCAATATGAAGAAGACATTAAACAATCTGAAGAAAATATTTTTTAAAAGAGAATATATGCAAATGTATAAAATATTTTCTGTTTCGTTTTTAGTAGATCCTTTCTCTTTGCTATTCCAGTGTGAACTACCCTGAGGGGCTGAACATGACAGGGTTGAACAGAGATAAGAAGGCCCGTGCTTAAAAGAAATGCTGTGAGTTCAGCTTATAAAGCTGCAAAGCATGAAAGCTGGGAGAGCTAGCAGGAGGAATGTATGGAAATGTAATTTCATCTTGTATTACAGATCTAACTGGAAAATTTTAAAACCAAAGCAGAAGAGACACTGTCTCCAAGAGGACTGTAATTATCTGGAGGAGAAAGAGGACTGAAAATTACGGTCCAGTTCATGGAAGAAGAAAGAATGCAATGGTAAATTGAACTGATTGGGAATATAGTCTGAAGCATAGCATGGAAGAGGAGGATATATTCTGTCCGTATTAAGGATGTTAATCCTCTGTGTATATTCGTATTGCCTTCACTGGGAGGAAGGTACAGGCAGCTTTGAGTAATCCCACACTTAGCATTTAACTCTTTAAGTTTGATCCTTCACTAATTTAGATGTTTAAATAGTGTTGTAGAGCATCCTGAATTGCCTGCAATGGATCTCCCCTCACTATGCTCTTTTCTGAAGTCCTATGGCCTAATTATCTTAATGTCATTTGTTTTGACACATTTTTAAAAGAAACAAAAACATAAATTCTGTACGTGTAAACCTCAGTAGACCTTTAGATTTATTGCATTGATTTAGTGTCTAAATGAGCACGGAAAAATATTTATATCTGAATGAATGGGATCAAAACATAAAGATAGATGGAGCTAGTTATGCATCATGCATATACTTTCTCTTTAATTAAAGACAAAGATGAGCCATTGAGAAAAAAAAAAAAAAAACACTGCAGTTCAAATAGATTTTAAGTTTACTGACAAGCAACCAGTGCAAAGATGGATCATTTTCTTGCTATTTTCTTGTATAGCATAGTTACAGTTGAAAGTAAGAAAACAGAAAAATTGTACTTTTTCAGAAAAAAGAAAGCAAGAATTGATCACTCTTTCTGAACATGCTTTATAAGTTGGATAAAGTTTTCAAAGGGAGGGGAGAAAGGAAGCAGATAGACTTTAAAAAATAAGAGAATTTAAAAGGACATTTCCTATTTCAGCCTCCCCAGGAAATGTGAGAACAGAAGCTAAACAGACTGCTTAATTTGAATTGTGATGGAAAGAAGTAAATCAAGGAAGTATAAAAACCTAAACATTTGGAGACAGAGAGCCATGCTTCACCACCATAACAATAGGGTAAGCTGCTGCTTGTGTCCAGATATCACCTTGAATTTACCTAAGAGCCAAAAGTCAAATACTTCAAAAAATCATTAGAGCTATCAGCAACATCTAAGATTTGAATAGCACAAGATTAGGCTGAACTGCACAGCAACACTTTTCATCACGGTACAGTGCCAAAGTTGAGGCAAGAATGTGTGATACCACAAATATATGGCCTTTCAGTAAAGGGAAACCTCTCAGCATCCAGAAAATGTCAGCTATCCCATAATTAGCTATATAAGTGCCCGGGATAATTGTTAATAAAACGGTTGACATTAAAAATTGGAATTTTTCAAGCAGCCCTGGCTGGCAAAATGTCTGCAATCAAGGTCTGCAACATTGAGGAGGTTAGTGTGCACAGCATATGTGTGTTCACGTCAGAACGATTTGGGTGGCTGCATTATGGATCTCATTACTGCTGCATATATGCATATATGAATAGAGAGTGCTGTCTGCGAGTACCACCTACACACATGTACATAAATATATATATATAGGCATTAGAAACAAAATGATCTTTTCTAATGTTATTTTCCTAACTACTATATCCCAAACCTTGGAAAGTATTAATATTTTCCAAATTTTTAAGTATTATATTCTTAGATAAATCTCATATGGAAAGCAGAACTTACACAAGGGGCTATTGCTGCTAGTCAACTACCTCTCCTTTTCCAAGTCATTCCCAAATATCTTGAGAACACAGCTTTTCCATTTTTATTAGAGGGCCATATATGTCCATCAGAAAACTGATTTCACTGATCTCTTGCATACTTTTTTAAATCAGTTTTCCACTACTGTATCTAATAATTTCAAAGCAATACCCAATCACAGGCGTAACGCACCCTGAAAACACAGAACACTGAGGAAGACGTCTAGACAAAGCATGTATCTACTGCATGTTGTTGCTCTATTGGGCTTATGTTTTTCCGTTGAGCTATATTGGACCCTTATGGATATATTTACATTGCCCCTTTAAAGTCTGCACTCTGTAGGAAACCCTCTGGAACGAATTGAGTTACTGTGAGAGAAAAATACGGTTCCATTGAAAGCTATGGGAATTTTGCCACTGACTTTGCTAAAGCCAGGATTTTTTCATCTTATATATTTGTTCAAGCAAGAATTGAGCCCTTCAACCACAACATGCCTGCTCCTGCCCCTCTGCCACCACCATGCGTGCTCAGAAGCATTTGTGCTCAGTGTCACACAGAGCGGGTGTTGTTTACTTCCATTCTGAGCGTGCTAAGTGAGAGATGCACCAGCCTGCCTCATCGCAAATGGCCTTTTAATGAACTAGTCGAGGATTTAAATTATCCAAGAACCTGGAAAAGCATTTTAAATTTAAGACCCTTTTAGGCAATTAAAACCTGATGCGTTGCCACTGAAAACAGGCCAGGGAAAAAGTGATTCTACCTCTTGAGATTCGCCACTTACAGGGAGAGATAATGGCATTTCAGGCACCCCAGGTACTGCAGCTTTCAGAGGGTGATCGGATGTCAGCTTCACGAATTGCTTCTGGCTGTGCAGCAGCTCGAGTTGATCCTCCAGGAAAGGGGTGTGTTTGGTCACTGAACAAACTGGGTTGCTGTATCTTGGGCCAGAGCCATTTCAAAATACTGGGGAGGAGGGGGGGTGAGAAAGAGAGGAAATTTCTTCAATGGCTGAAGATATTGGTCACACTAAATAGTTTTATTTTTGCTTTTTTGTTTCTTTTTTTTTTTTTTTAACTTCCATTTCAGAGCAAATCGAGTTGAATATCTTAAAATTCAGTATAAGGAGCGTTTGCAAGCTAGCAAATAATCTGCCGTTCAGAATTTGCTAAGTACCCTACCAATCATGTATTGTAAAAAAAAAAAAAAAGTGTTTGCTGACCTGCTGTGCTTTGCAGTAATGGAAAATTTCTACAGCCCTTCCATGTACCTTTTGTGTGGAACTGAAAGGCTGGAGCATGAAATAACTGCATAGATCCTACTTAAAAACTACCTGGTGAGGCCCTGGAGAAACAGCTTTGCAAGAATCCCCTGGTAGTTAAAAAAAGTTGTAAATTCTACACCCTGAAGTTGTAAACCCCTAATCCCAATTGCATATTTCACAAGCTCAGTCTGCTCTCCAGACCAGCACAAGGCTGCAGCTCCTGTGCAAGCTGGTGACATAGGGCTTGTGAAACAGGTGTAGTACTCATGCTGGGTACCCATTGCCCACCACACACAGCCCATATTTGTGGCAGATTCTCAGATCAGGACTGCCATGGACAGGGATGCTTTGTAAAAGCCCTTCCTGTGCAGGCCCAGGGAAGGCAAGCTGTCCTTGTCTCATGGTGGCTAAAGTCTCTGCACCTTTGTAATTATGTTTATAATTACGTCTTTCTGTTGACCTCTCTCTGTCTGTTACTGATGTCCTCAACTTTTATAACCTTGAATAAAGCCTTTGTCTGGGTGACTTGTTTCCTGTAGATGCATGGGGGAATCCTCTCCATTATTGAGTTCCTCACTTTTGCACACCGTCTGGCAGCAAAGATTGGACTATCTGGACTGCCAAATTCAGGCAGCTCAGGAGCAAGGCATTGGAGACAACCTCACAGTTTCCTGGAGCACAGGGTGAGAGGAATTGCAGAGTGCTGACACTGACATTATGAGCGCTCGCAAGGCTGTTTTGTGAAAGCTCATGGGGGAAGGTTCCAAAGGGGGTCCTGTTCTCCATCAGACCAGCTGCAGCTGAGTTGGAGTCTTCACAATCTACTTGCCTTATCCCTTACAACTAAATCCACATGTGTACTTAAGATTAGTTAGTGGAAAAACACGAAGCGCTGCATTTCAGCCAGTGCAGCAGCCTTTAGGGAGGGAGAACAGCTCTGCTTTGGAGGGATCTGGAGGAGCAGTGCCTAGCTGCCTGGTGACATAAGTCTCCCATCACAGTTCCCATCTTGCTCTGCAAAGGGTAGAAGGCTTTTCTTGCTTTTGTAGTTGTAAAATATCTTTCATGAGATGGCTGCGGTATTTACAGAGCGGTGGACACACATAACAACTAAATTCTTCAGTTCTTCTGTATTTTACAGAAAAATGCTGTTATTTGTAGCATGTTCACAGGCACAGTGATGGTGGAAGAGGTGTAAAGTTGGCTCGTGAAATGGCTCATGTGGAGGCTGGGGGGATGGTGAGACTGGGGCAGGCCTGAAGGTGGGGGTTTGATGTGTGTTACAGCAGCTATTCAAGAGGAGAATTGTCTGCCCCCGGGGTGATTAGAAAGATACTGTTTTTAACTGCCTATTTTATTTCTTTATATATTTATTTTGTGCAACTGTGTTAAATCCATTTTTACGCAGCAGTCAATTCTCATGCATGATAGTGCTTTTGTGCGCTGAGTGACCTTTGGGACTTTAAATGAGCAGTCTCACGTGAAATAATGAAAAAAGGTTTAAATCATTAGGTTGTTTTTTTGTTTTTTTTTTAATGCCTTCTTGTGTTTGGGTCAAAAGTGTAAACTCACTGCACTATTTTTGAAGCTTTTCCTACAGAATGCCAGAAAATTGCAATTTTAAAAAAAGCAATTACTAAAAGAACTTTCCTTGCCTTCTCTGAGCCTGGAGCTTTGAGAAATACCAGTATCTCAGAAACTGTAAGTGGAGAGATGTGGAGACTTCTAGATATATAGTTTCTGTTCTGTCTGATTCTAATTAATAATATTTCTGTTAAATTTTCCATTCCTTTCTGTAGGAAGGAATATATTTATTATTCCTACCATGCACTGAATCATTTATAAAGCTAGAAAGCCTAAGTCTATGTTACAACCAGGTGTTACATCATTTCTGCCATGGCTACAGAAATGGAAGGATATGATATTGGTCAAATCAGCAGCATATTACCTTTATATATTTTCACCCAGGCCACAGAACCAAACTGCTGGCAGTACAACTTTGACTCTTTTGGTCCAGCAGTACAACTTTGACTCTTTGGGTCCTCTATTCCCACAGGCTATTGGTCCACTTTTTAATCTTATCTATGTTTGTAGCCCTATATTTTGGCACTTACAAACGCAAAGGATATTTCTGATTTCTTCCAGATTTTGTTTCATTCTAGATCTGAAAATCCAGATCCCAGGAAGAGTTTGAATGCTAAATAATTAAAATATAATAATCATTATAAAACAGGAACACTGACCACACTTTTTAACTACGATATCAGAAGTAAACTGGCTTCTAGTGGAAATTTACTCTGAGTGTCTGTTCCCATTACCATTTTTATTTCTGCATAATGTTTCTAGGCAAGTCTCACTGCTCTGAGACCCACTTATTCCAAATGGCAATGATAAGGTTTTATGAATCTGAAAACAAGTCAGTCTGAACTGAGTTAAATTTGCAGCGATGCCAGCACTTGGTCTCTCAGTGTTAGCTCATGGGGAACAATGAACTTATCTTATTGCACTTCAAAATTAAATAATTAAAAACAATCCCCCTCCCCCCATTTCTTTACGGTTAATAATTATAATAACATACTCAGATGCAGGCAGTGTTATTATCTGATAATGCCTGAAATTTGAAATGGGCCTATTAGCCACCCGAGGCGAAACATAATTGCCCAGTTTCTGTGCACTATCAGATGGCAGATGATGTTGCTGAATGTTATTACTTAAGTATTTCAATTTTTCATACGGTGGAGAAATTTAATTTCAACTGTATACTGCAGCAAAGCGCTCTGGATTGAAGGGTGCTACTATTTGTGAAGGCTGTAATGCTGGAACTGTTACCCCCACAGCCTTTGGTGGAATTGATGCTTTGACAGTAAAACTAAAGCTGAAGAATATTGCTGCTGAAAACTTCAACATGTGCTACACATTTTAGCGTGTATTTGCACTTTCAAATAACAATAACCCTATGTCAGGTCTCCTAAGTAGGTGATACCTGTATCTATTTAATTGCTGGACTATTTATTCTTGCAGTACAGTAGTTATACAACTTTAGCATTAGTCACTGTGAGTGAAATCCCTCCTGGATTGATGGAAGCCAATGACAAATGTCCTGTTGACTTTGCTGAAACAAGGACTCTGCTGTGCCTGTGCTGCAAAATACACCGACTCTCACAAATGAAGAGACAGTTCACTTCACCCATTGCTACTGAGAAAAAATATGTATTCATAAGTAAATACACATTCATGCTACACATGTCTAAAAAGACAAAACTAGACTCTCAACTACTGCTATTATTTGTTAGTTTGTTTATTACATTCCCCAGTAAGTTTAAATGGATTTGCTTTGAAGCTCTGGAAACCTCAGAAGAAAGGGATCCAGTTTGTAGTCCTTACGAGAGGAAGTGCTACAGGAGTATGAGGATAAAAGCCAGCAAGACTGATTTTGTTACTAAGGCTGATGATGTGACTGAAAATGAAGGCATCACTTGAAAAAAGGTGTGCAGCTCAAACAAACCACTACTACACTGAAATGTTTGGGACTCCCTCCCATTGGAAAAGTCTAATAGTGCTGGTTGGACAGAAGAGAACTTGGAGCTTAATAAATCAGCCTCATCTACAAGAAGAAAGCGTGCTTTAAAATAATCATAACATACTGATAGTGAGCATATTTGTGTTACTGCCTGAGATAGGCATGAAAGTAATCATTTCACCCTGTTGTAAGAATGCTATGCTTTTTTAGCACAACTGGGAGTTAAGCTCTTTAGACAGTTAGCTTCTTAGAAAATTCTCGCTTTTAAAGAAGGTTATGGTCAAGTCATCCATTTAAAGCTTCCATATGATATGTTTCCCTCTTGATGTCCCAGTTACACAGCACTCATTCAGAGCTTAAGGGCTAAGTGTTGAGAGTGGTTTAGTCTCCCGCAAAACTGACTCTTCCAGTTTGTTTCTCTGGGCTCTTGATACTCTGTGGGCTCACTTACCTGAATTCAGATCTTCTGCCCTCCTCTTTCTATGGGTAAAAAAAAAAAAAAAAAAAACAACAGTATTTGAATTTATTTCTCTAGGAGAAATTCATAAATTGTTCATTTTCACATTCATCCGCTGAAGTGCTTAATGAAGAAAAACGCTATCTTGTGAAACATAAAATTTCTTCAATTTCATCTCCCCTTCCTAGATGCTTTGGTGGTCTAGGCAGGTGCAAGAATTACTTCTGAGTCTGTGAATGAGGAGTTCAGATAGGTCAGTGACCCTCAGCACCAGTTAGGAAAGAAAGTTCTATGCTGACCTAAAATTATATCAGGTGTATTCACAGATTCACATGATTTGGCAAGTATAGCTCTACTTCAAGAGAACTCAGTGAGAAGGCAAAAGAGCCAGTACCTTCGGGGCTTTGCAAGCACTGCTGGCAGTGGCAGTGAGACTGACTGCAAAGAAGTCAGTAAAGATGACAGTCAAAGAGCTTTGAAAAAAGAGGAACGTCTTATCTTGACTCTGCACTTTTTGAGAAGAGCAATTAGTGAAACCATGATTGGAGACTTCTGAGAATATGAATTCAAAATCATCCTATGGAGTATTAGGTCTCAATTTCAGCGTGAGGAGAACAAGCAGTGTATCCCTGCCTTTCTCCTGTGGTAACTGCTGATACACAAACTCATACAGAGCAGCAGAGGGTGACTTGTTCAGCATGCTGAGAAGTATTCCTGTTGATGTGTGTACTTAAACACTTAGGACTGTGATTAAAATGCTTTTGCTAATTTTTCCTCAAATTGTATAATTCAGCTGCAAGCAAGGGAGGTATTTGCTTTTTAATACTAGGGAAAGAAACATGTTACTATATCTCTGAGTGAAGAAATTACATTCAGAGTCTCATTTAAAATAGGCCCGACTTATATTTGAGAAGATGAAGATACGACATGAAGAAGAACAGAACCCCACTGCACTTTGTTGCTTTTTAGTGTAACTGGATTTACACCTCTCTGAATCAGGCAGGCTGTGAGGAATTCTGAACCTGAACCAAATTTGTCAGGTTTAGAAAAATGCAATGTCTCTAACAGGTCATAAGCATTTATACTCCTTTCCTTCTTCTTTGTGATTCTCTTTTTCATATTTAGGATGAGTTTTAATATCTTGAGCAGATAATGCATAGCCTAGATGTGTTTTGCCTATACTTGCACACTGGACACTGGGAGAACATGTATAGCAGTCTCCAATTTCTGTAAACATAAGGAAGTTACCACCTAATACAGGGCACACAGAACAGAAGCAGCTTTATTTACACTTCAGCTCACTAGGAGTCTGTACAATGCCAGGAAAAATCCATCTCTGAGGCCCAAGTTCTTCTCTCAAGCATCAACTGAAATGTGAAGAAATTCACTGGAGAGCAATTATTCCAGAATTTGATATTGGGGGCAGCTCATTGAGAGTAGCAGTTCTGCAAAACTCACAAATCTTCTTTCCCCTGGACCTTCCTGCTAGTATATGTAAAATTGAGAAGGCTCATTCTTTTAAGAGTTCATCTCATTTTAAGAGGAAAGCTTTAAAAATGGAAGAGTAGAACAACTTACGAACTGTGAACAGATGAACAGTTAGTAACTCAAATTCCTGTTTTAATATTCAATTTCCAATTATTTTAGAGAGAAGGTTAACTAGACTACTCAAAAATTCTGTCTGAACACAGCATAATCAACTGTGCTTTGGCAAAGTTGCTGCCAAGCCACCCAGAAGCCCTTCACAATACATCAAGCTTCCAGAATGGTGTAGCTTCCTCTTGGCAAAGCTGTTTGATAGTCCACAGAGTTTGATGCCAGAACTGGAAAACAACAAAATAAATTATAAGCAGTAAAGCGAAAGAAAGAGGAAAAAAAAAAAAAAAAAGAAAGAAAGAAAAATTATACTCATTACAATTGAGTCAGTTTGTTGAGGGACATAAAAATCTAATCAATTGCTTTTGCATAACAATCAGTTGTCACATTGGGCTCTAATTGTACAGCCAGATGGAGTCTTGTAGTTGTAGACTCTAGTTGTAGTATTCCTGGGACACACAAAGCCACATGAGGCGGCACACATTAGGTTCATCTTTCTATGAGGATGTAAGGAAAGCTCCACTTAACAGGCAAAAACAGATTTCCCAAGCCAAACATATTCAGTTCAACGTGCATCTCTTCCATACATGGCAGATAGAAACCTCTCTTTTAACGGATGCTTTCTGGGTTTGTAGGTATTACCAGGTACTCTGCAGCTGGAACATGTGTGTCATTCAAATGCCCATGTTGTATACAATATCTACAGGAACTTAATTTCTTTTCTGATATTTTTGCATGTCTTCTGTAAGAAAGGCACATGTAGAAGAACACTGGCAAGAGATTTTTCGTAAACATTCTGCTCCTTAACATTGATACAAACTCCGTGGGATCACTGAAAATGAAATTTGTTTCTTCTACCATTTTTTTCCCTCCATCTGGATGTTTTTATTTGCTTGACTGTGGGCTTTTTATTATTAGCAGTCACAGGTAATAGTGAGAAACTATTTAACAGTTTATCCCTAAGATAGAGTACCAGGTATAAGGTATTACTGGAATTTTATCTTCAAAAGGTCCCTGTTTGAGGCCTGCAAAACTTGAAGTATTCTGTCAAAGAGCATATTGAATCAAATTTAGTCAAGAAATAAAACTGACCAACCAGAACTCTTCAGCCTTTTTGCAAACTGTATCTCTTTCCTTGACTATGATCTCTATGATCTCTAGGATCTTTTTGTTCCAGAAGGTTCATCACCTTCAGAAAGTGAAGAGAAAACCAATTCAGCCCCAGTCCCTATTTTAGGGGCACTTCTCTTTGTTTTCTTGAATGATTTGTACGCAGGATTCAAAGATACAGTAAGTTTGCAGATGACACTGAATTAACTTTTTTTGGGAGAGGGTCAGGTATTTGGTCTGGGTAGGATTTAACGTTTGTTTTCTGTGTAAAAACAATAATTTGACTGTAAAGAAATGCTGAGGCTGAGATCCCTTGCCTTGTTCAGCCCAGAGCAGAGGATGCTGAGGGAAGGCCTCATGGCGGCCTGCACGAAGGGAGAGGAGGGCCAGCACTGAGCTCTGCTCTCTGGTGGCAGGGACAGGACTCCAGGGAACAGCATGGGGCATTAAGGAAAGGTTCTTCACTGACAGGGTGGACAGGCACTGGAACAGGCTATCCAGGGCAGTGGCCACAGAAGCTGCAGGAGTTATTATTATTTTTTAAGTATTTGCCTGTTGATAGGGCAAGTAAGCAACCGTTTCAACACAGGTATTTGGGGTAGTTGCTTGCCGATTTTGTACCTAAATTTCTGTGATAATTAAAGCAATGATAATGACTTCTCTAAGATCTGATAACTTCTCTCTTTGATAAAGAACAGCTAAAGACAACTTAGCTATGCTGTGCTACATGATTCTGACACACCATTTGGAATGGAGTTTGGTTTTGATTTTGTAGTGTTTGCGGGGAATTCCGGTCTGCCATGAGCAGCCAGCTTTCCAATGAAGCCTCATGTGGTAAGCCTGCTAGGTCCCCCCTTTCATGGATAAAAATCAACCTCTGGTTCATTTCAGTAAATTCTTTGGCTGCAGCTGAGATCTGCTTTCTTGATTGTCAAAGATTTTTTTACAGTCTCCCTCTTGAGTAGATGGCATTTCTTTCTGCTATCTCTTACTTTTGCAGTTTGCTCTCATCTCTTCTTCATTTTGTCGTCTTCTGTTCTGACTCGTAGTATCATGGTTGTGCAGACTTCCTATTAACAGCTGTCAGATTCTTTCTCCTCTCTTCTCCTACTTTCTTTTGTAGCTGAAATTCTTGTTGACAAAATTATCCTTTTTAGTCTGTGCTTGCAAGGATATGCTCTGAAGACTACACAACCACTCATAAGCATAAGTTGCTTTCCTTATAGTAGACCAATATTTGGTAATTAAATACCAAACTTCAGTTGTTCTAAAAATCTTTCTTATCAGAAGCCACCTTCCTTTCACTTTTTGGAAATTTCTCGACTTTCCCTTTCATAGTAACTTTAAATAGTCATAATCTAATCTGCCTTAAGGTTTCCTGCTAGGAACATGCTAAAAAGGATTCATTTGAATTGTTTTCTATTTTATATGCATTCTTATATTGAGTAACATATATATTACTATTTTGTAGCAACTCTAATATAATACTGTACTAAAAGAATGTACTGATAACAGAAAGTAATACTTAGCACATTTTGAATTAATAGCCTGTCTGAAAATGGATTCATTGTCAAAGAGATGGAACCTTATTATTATCTAGTCATTCCTTAATGATTGAGTTAAGCTGATTGAATCTCTGCTTTGTTCCTGGGAGAAATGATGCGAAAAAATGAAGCTTTTTCTCCTCATCTCCAGGAAAAACATTACAATTTTCACATACCTGTAGGATTCTTTTCCTGTAACATTTGAAAAACTCTTTTTTCCTTTATCCCGAGTAGGCATATGTGGTCACTCGTGACAGAAACACATCCATTTTCTTTTTGTCTTGATCAGTATTTTCCAAATGTGGGATTCTACAGTTTGGACAAAGTGAATACCACAATTATGAGAGAAAAAAATTCTTTCTTTTAGACTATTAGGAGGCAAATTCCCAAGTGTCATCTTCAGCACTTTGGTGTCACACAACTCTGCTAACATTTTCTTCTTTCTCCACAACCTCTTTGGGCAGCTGTTCAGTGCTCTGTCACCCTCAAAGTAAATACGTTTTTTTCTCATGTACAGAGGAACTTTCTATATTCCAGTTTGTGTCTGGTTCCCCTTGTTCTGTTGGTGGGAACCACTGAAAAGAGTCTGGACCATCCTCTGGACCATCCTTTAGATAAGTGTAAGCACCAATAAGATCCCCTCTCAGTCTTTTCTTTTCCAGCTTGAACAGTCCAAGTCTCTCAGCCCTTCCTCATAAGGGAGATGCTTCAGGTCCCTAGTCAACTTCTGCCCTCCGCTGTACTCTCTCTAGAAGTTCCCTGTCTTTTCTGAATGGAGGAGCCTAGAACTGGATGCAGTACCTCACCATGGCAGAGGAGATGGGGAGAATCATCTCCTTGACCTGTTGGCCACACTTATTTTTAATGCACTCAGGATACCATTGCCCTTATTGGCCACAAGAACACACTGCTGGCCCATGGCCAACCTGTTGTCCACCAGGCACTCAGGTTTTTCTCTGCAGAGGTCTTTTCCAGCAGATCAGCCACTAATCTGCACTGGCTCATGTGATTACTCCTCCTCGTACGCTTGCCCTTGTTGAACCTCATAATGTTCCTCTCCATCCAACTCATCAACCTGTCCAGGTCTCACTGGTAGCACAGCATTCTGATGCATCTGCTTCTCCTCCCCAATTCATAACATCAGCAAACTTGCTGAGGGTGAATTCTGTGCCTTCATCCAGGTCAGTGATGAAGATACTGAACAAGACTGTACCCAATACCGAGCCCTGGGGAACACTACTAGCTACAGAGCTTTTTGCAAGAGAAGAAACAATTGGTCCTAACAGTATTTATTATAAATTTAAAAAAAGAAACATCCACAAGTGCTACACTTCTGGGTGTTTCCTTCAATTATAGAATGTGATAATAATTAACATTATTAATATGTCCCAAACCTTAGACTTCTCATTCAGCTTAACCATCCTGGCTTGGCCTTGCCTCTCCGAGCTCACTATGGGCACTTGGAGAACCCTTGGAAAAATGCCAGTAAGGAAATCTTGTCTCATAATGCTGAAAGATGCATTCATATGAATACCCAGAACTGGAAATTTTCCATTCATATGTTTTTCTTACCCAGAGGAATGTACAATTTCGTAAAAATAATTCTAATGGCAAAAATATTAATTGCAGTTTCTCACTTCCTGGCTGGCAGTTACGGAGACGAGAGATGAAATTCTGCCTTAGAGTGAAGGAAGTATATGTGGCAGCCCAGCTGTTGATTGACATCTGTCAAACCATCTCCCCAGTCCATTCCATCTGATGCCTTTCAGCATACAACAAATTAAGAACTTGTCTTCTGTTATTGAAGACCACAAACTGCATCTTACCACATATCTTACCAATATCTGAAAATGGAAATTTTATATGCCTGTGTGTGACCTTTCTCATCTTTATCCTTTTTCCCTCACAAAGCTGATTTTTTTTTTTTTTAAATGTAACGCTTTCATTAAAGGTTGACTGCAAAACATAGATTTAAATTGTAGGAAGAAGGATGTGTGCGTCATTGGCAATTTCAGTACTCTTAGAATGAATTATAAGTATGGATTTACCTGAAATTCATCTCCCGAGTATTTTCTAGAAAACTAGTCACAATAAAACAAACCCACCACACTGATATTTACACATCTTATATACACATCTGCTGCTCTCTCACAATGCTTTTTTTTTTAAGAGATCTTTATCCTTATGTGCTCTCTTTTCTTCTGTCTTGTCTTTAGCAGACATACTTCTTGAGCTGAAATTAAACAAAATGGTGTTGTTATGTAGATCAAAAGCATTCACATCAATTTTGTTATAATATCAACCTAAAATTCCTTTGTTACTCATTTACTTTTCCCATTATTTCCCTCCTTTTGTGACAACAAATGTAGATGTCTATCAGACAAAAACTAAAACTAGAAATAAGGAAAAAACATAATTACAGGTGAGTTTATATTCCTGGAATATTCCTCACATAAAATTAATGTAGTACAACATATATACACTTAAAAAAAAAAAAAAAAAAAAAAGGAAAAGAATATTACATTAGTTATTCAAATTCTGTTTCTAATTAGGGTGCTGCATACCCAGAATAATTCCTCAGGTTGTCAGATTGCTGCATTATTACTTGTGATTTATTCCAGTACAATTAAGAAAACTTATGTCATTAACTCTAATGGAAGCCACAATCTGAAAATTTAAACTAGACAAATATAGTCTGTGGTAGTCTTTAATGGAGTGAATAGTAATTTAATTTAGCATCAAAGGAGAAGAGATTTAATAGCAGTGTACTTTAAGGGTCTTACCTAACTTTGCATTCTAGATATGCATTTTATTTATGAAAAAACAAAAAGCCAAGATTCAACCAAACACATTTTCTATTTTTTGTGTATTATACAAAAAGTTCATCCATCCATCATTCAACAATTAGATTAGGGTAGCAAAACAGATTTCCACCAGAACAGAAACAAAAGATAATATGTGGATTATATCTCACTACACTTGTTCAGATATCCAAAATAATCACATTCTGCTACCCTGACACTTCTCTTTCCTGGTGCAGGAAATGTAGCCCCAACCTCTGACACTGACCCTTAACGCTAGTCCTAACTCTAATCCTAACCCTAGGAATTTAGGCATTTTTTGCCTCAATCTTTAGAAGCAGTGACAGATCTTGGGCTCTCTGTGCCTTACAGTTGGAAGACCGTGGCAGGAGTAGGAGTGGTTTTCCACCTGTGGTCACAAAAATCATAAGGGACTGGTTCTAACAGTATAAAATTCCTAAGTCCATGGGGCCTGATGGGATTCTCCAGGTGTATTGAGGGAATTTGCAGATGTTGTAGCTGGATCTCTCTCAGCAGTTTACCAAAGTTGAGAGTCTGGGAAGGTCCCTGACATAGTGACAACTCAGGCAACTACACATATGCTATTCTAACTTCAGTTTCTGAAAAAGTTATGGAGAGGATTGTCCTGGGGAACATGGAAAGGCATTTAAAGAACAAAGATGTTATCATGCATAGTCAAAACGGGTTCATCAAGGGAAAGTCCTGCCTTAGTAATATGATCTCCCTCTAGGATAAGGTGACACATGGTGCATGAAGAGAAGGCAGGAGATGTAAGCTTTCTAGATTCTACTAAGGCCTTTAATACTATCCATCACAGCGTCCTTCTGGAAAAATTGTCCAACTGTGCAATGAACAAGTTTGTGCTAGACTGAGTGATGAACTGGCTGAATAGCAGGGCTCAAAGGATCATAATGAATGGAGCTACAGCTGGCTGGCAGAAGCTCACTGGTGTTGGATGCCAGGGCTCATTGTTAGGGCCAGTCCTGTCCAAGGTTTTTACCAATGACCTGGACTCAGGAGTGGAGTACACAGATTTGCCATTGACAATAAACCCACAGGTGATGATTACTCCCTGAATAGACAAGAGGCCTTGCAGAGGGATCTAGGTATATTGGAGCACTGGGACTCAGCAACACCATGAAGTTCAACTAAGGAAAATATCAGGTGCTGCACCTGGGATGGTGCAATCCTGGACACAGGCGTAGACTAGGAGATGAGTGTCTAGAGAGCAGCTCAGCAAAGTTGGGTTTGGGGGTGCAGGTGACAGCAGCTCAGCAGAAGCCATCGGTGTGCCTGGCAGCCAAGGGGCAAATCACATTTAGGGGTGCATTAAACACAGCTCAGACAGCTGGTCAGAAGGAGTGATTCTTCTGCTGTGTTTAGCAATGTTACGGCCTCACCTTAAATACTGTGCACAGTTCTGGGCTCCACAATACAAAAAGGGTGTTAAAGTCATTGAAAACATCCAGAGGAGGCAGCAAAGGTTGTATAAGGGCTGGCAGGCATGTCTTGTGAGGAAAGGTTGAGGATACTTGGGCTGTCCAATCTGGAGAAGAGGAGGCTCAGAGTTGACCTCATTAATCTCTGCATTGAGAGAGGTGTGGGAGCAGAGAGAGGTGCTGGGCTCTGTTCCTGGTCACTGATAACAGGATGGGAATGGCACAGAGCTGCTCCAGGTGAGAGTCAGACTGGGCACTGGGAAACATTTCCGTGCCATAAGGGTGGTCAGATACTAGGCTTCCTAGTGAAGTGTATGATGTCCTGTGAATGTCAGTGTTCAAGGTGCATTTGAATGATGTCTTCATTAGTGTGCCTTAATTTTTGGGTAGCCCTGAGGTGTTTGGGCAGTTGGACTTGCTAATCTTTATAGGTTCCTTCCAACTCAACAATTATAAATTTATTTACCAATTTGCATTTGTTTTTTAAGCTATTATTCCTCTTTCTTGAATCATACTATTTGCTCTGTATTCCAAGTCAGACATCTATTTCTTAATTTGCTAACAACCTGGCAGAGTATTACTACAGATTTGTCAAACTCAGAGAAGGAGGCATCTTTTTGTCATTCATTTCTCATTAGCTGTTTGAGTCAGTCAGGCCTTATTCTTAATTATTTTAAACATACTCTTGTACGTACTGGGTGGTTGTAAAAAGCTTTCACCTACAATAGGCAGCTTTAGATGGCAGTATAAGCATGGCTTGGTGTTAGATTTTTTTTGGTAGTCCCAGGATCTCTATTGAGTCTTACTAAGCATGAAATTGCTGCCTGCACTTCAGTCTTGGAAACCAAGTTAAATGTCACTGGCCACTTAGTCAAGCACTCTGCATCTGCTACAAAATCTAGTGACAAAATAGCCAGAAAAGGCTATAGTTCTGAATTCAATTTATTTTTATGCGAGGAAGAGGAGGTAAATGTCAAATTCACAGAGAGAGGCTGCTGTTTCACGGCAGAAATAATTAGATAGACCTTTCTTGACTTCTGGACTACAGAATAAAATGCTTCTTCTAGGTAACAGTGCCCTTTGTGCTGTTTTCAAGAGTCAGTGACTGATGTCTCCTCTTGCTAACGCACACTTCCCCCTGTGATTAAATATTTATCACAATGAGAGGCCAGCGCAAGGACTAAGTGCCTCCAATTAACTATAGTAGAGGTTCACCAGTGACTACAGGACATGTATAAATATTTTAAAAGATCAAGTCAGAGCCATATCCATATTAAGCCTTCTCACTACAGACTGGGTGTGTTATTTGTTGCTAAGTACATGCATGTCTACTTCAACAAACAAAGCCTCCACTTTATTTGCCGTGCTTTAGCTGTAAATTAGGTGGTAAATTATCACATTAATCATGTGTATGTAGTGCTCTGCTTTGTCTGGTGATTATGAAGGGCGAGAAAAACATAATTAAAGGTGCTTCAATCTCTTGATAGTCTTGGGTATTTTTATTTTTTTCCAGGCTCATTCACAGGAAGGAAATTTCATACCTAATTCTCTGGACTAAGAGGTGTCTGGATTTATGAGGATGTTGGCTACACAGGAACCCCCTGTGTCTGCTTTCACTGAAAAAGAAAAGACAGGACATCTTGCTCCAGGTCTGCTACTAAGATCTTTGGAAGAGATGGAATGGAGTGAGTGACATTCTCCTGAGCTAGCTGCTGATCCTGGGCATAAGATAGCGCTCTGAGGGGAAGCTTGACTGATCCTTGGCTTAAGCCTTAGGAAAATGAATATTCATTGATGGAGCTTTGGATCCGCATGGTCACTAACACTTTTCTCACTTCTCCTCTATGAAGAACAGCTATGGAAATTATCTAGTCTGCCAGTACCTTGGGGAGAGCCCCTTTAGACCCCAGGCCTTTCACTCTCCTCTGCAGTTTTCATCCTTTTGACCATGGCCATGTCTTGTTTCTGGAAGTAGAGTCAGCTGTGGAAGAAAAAAAAAAAAAAAAAAAGGTGTTGCAACAGACTTGGAGAATCAGAAATAGCTATTCAGAAATAGTTATTTGTTTTGTAGAGAACTGTGGTGATGTAAACACATACTGTTCAGGAAGTGATCAGGGAAATAATTAATCAGTGGCTCATCAAGCATAGGCCTAAAATAAAATTCTGAAACAAAGAGATCTTTATGCATGCCTTTGAGATTGGGAGCATGTCTTTATAAGGAGTTTCCAAAGGCTAAAACAGTTCAAAGTATGTATGTGAAATGGACACATTGCTAATAAGACTGAGGCCATGACAGGGGTATGTTTCAGGTAAAAGTTATACTTTGCTGGAGTTTTAATACATTTCCTTAACTAGCATCTCCATTTCCACCTCAGCCACACAGCCACAAGCTTAATGCTGGCTTAAACTGTGTACAGGATCTCCCTGGGGAGACATTTGTTAGGCTACTGGAGCACACAGGATCTCTTCACCCACACCAGAGCATGAATTCAATTCTCTTCAAATTAGGTATAGGAACTGTGATGTTGTGAGAATCTCCCCATGGTGCACCCCACTCCTGGGGGTGTTTTTATAGAGGAGAGGGGTGAAGCTGCAGCAGGGCATTAACCATTAGCTTCGTTAATGGTCAATGCCTTGGGAGCAGCAGGGGCTAATTAGCCTTCTTGAGACTTTATGTGCATAAAGGATGAGAGAGTCAAGTGCTGTAGGCTTCTGGGTGTGGGGAAGCAGCCCATACCTGCTCTGCTAAGGAAGGGCTGTTAATACTCTTGGGACCTTAGTGCAAGAACCTTTCAACTGTCATGTGCTGAAAGATGTTTCAGTGTTGGCTATTTCTCCTGGGCCCCCATTTCAGCTCCTCTTTTCTGCTACTGAAACGAAGTGGCATCTTTGTTCAGTCTAAACACAGAGGAATTTGAAGGACTGTGTATACTTCGAAGCTCATTGAAACATTTGGACTTCACTGTTAGGATGGCTAGAAGAGGTCATTACCAATTCTTATGCATGACATACAAAGGGCATTGTTAAGGGTGAGATTTTTCTGAAGCAGAGGGCATAGTCTGGCACAGGAGCTTTTGCAGAACATCCTTTGCAAACTGCCCTCCTCAGAGCTGAAGAAAGGCACTCCTGTCTCCTACTTATATTTTTGAGAAAAAAAATGCAACTTAGAATGAAAAATAACAGGAAACAGTGAAAATGTGATACAGACAACAGGTGCAGGGCAGGAGAGTAACTTGTTTTTTTGTATTTTCCCTTTCTCAAAGTTACATAGGAAATGCACAAGCTTTAGCCATACAAGTCACAACTTACCCCATTACAGACATTGCACATAAAGGCAAACTTCACTTTTTGAGTGACAATAAAGATGGGACAGATAGATGATTTGACAACATCTGAGTAACTTTTTCTGTAAAATACCAAAGGATGTGTTCTTCAGTGCTCTCATTGCTATGTTCTATTTTTTTTTTCAAACACAGGGAACTACAATATTCTGACAGCCCTCAGACTGTAAGATAAGAGGAAGCTGTACTGCTTATATGCCCCACTCCAAACGGTGTTTCCTAGGCCATGCACAGAGCTGTGAGCTGGTACTTCTGTAGACTTGGCTCTTCCCAGGTACAGACATGCTAGGTTCTTAATATGAGTAGAGACACACTTAAGAGTGCTACTCTTGTAACTGTACTGATGTTTGTTTGCAGTAATCTGAGTGAGAGAATATTGAAATGCATTTCAGACGGTGTCTCACTTACTAAATCCTGGATGAGTTTTGTAAGCTATGGAAGTTCACGTTAAGGGAGTTAGCCAGACTGAGGAACCCTGGAAGGAGCGGAGAGAATTTTCTTTGTTTTTCCTTTTAGTTTCCAAGTTTTTTTAGTTGGAAAGGTAAATATTCTGTAAAATGATCCTGTATTAATTAAGAAAGAGTAAAATTAATTGTTTTTTTGCTGGAAATTATATTGATGGAAAAATTTCCAGGTGTACTTGCATGGGTTTAAAAAAAACCCAAAAAACAGAACGTGAGAAAGGAAGAGGAATAAAGGTTAGAAAGACAGTGGCAGGGAACCTGGATTTAAGGGTAAATAGGGTTGACTATAGAAATGAAGTAAGGAAGGCTGTGAACAGCAAGCCAAAGGAGACTTTAAGGGTTGAAGGGACTTGAAGGATTGAAGAGACTTGAAGGGAGGTTGTAGTGAGCTGGGGATTGGCCTCTTCTCTTGTGTAATTAGTGACAGAACTAGAGGGAATGGCTTCAAGCTGCACCAGGGGAGATTTAGGCTGGACGTTAGGAAATACTACTCCTCTGAAAGAGTGGTCAGGCACTGGAATGGGCTGCCGAGGGAGGTGGTGGAGTCACCGACCCTGGAGGTAATCAAGGAACGTTTGGATTTTGTGTTGAGGGACATGGTTTAGTGAGTACTATTGGTGATAGGTGGATGGTTGGACTGGATGATCTTGAAGGTCTTTTCCAATCTTGGTGATTCTGTGATTCTGTGGTTACCTTGTTCTCTGGAAACCATACTAAATGAGAATTATGAGCACTGTTTTAAGTCATAATTACATCCTATCTGCATCATGTGCTGCAAATAAATTCCTTAAATCTGGAAGGAGAAGGAGCTGAAAAGCAATGAATTATATCCTTCAAAAACTGAGTGAATATTATGATTAGCCATTACAAAGACTTTCTTTTCTTATAGAGAGGAAAGAAAGGAAATGTTTACATTTGCTGATGGAACTCAGAGGACACAGAAGTCAAATTGTCTAGAAAATTAAATGTCCTCCCAGAAATACACAGAATTCCCTTAGTTCTTACCTAGTTTTTTTCATCTGGAGATTCCAAAGTACTTTCATAATGCTTCAAGAGCTGCTTTCAAGTTGACATCTGGGACACTGCTCTTTTAAAATTACTTTCTAGAAATATTTTGGTCTTGTAAAAATGGAGTTGTTATTGCTTAAAGCCAGAAGAGTAGTAACATTCTCCATGAATAACAAAAGTCTGAAAAATAGAACAAAATTGAATAAGATTGTATAAGATTGAAATTATTCACAAACTTAAAGTCTGAAAATTCTTTTCTCACAAAAGCTATAATAATGATACTCTGGAGAAAATATTGGCTGAGGAAGCAGACGCAGAGAATAGCAATTATTCTACACAACAATTTGAAAATGTGAAACGATTTGTGAGGCCAGAAATCTACTTCCTAGTGGAAAGGAGGCATTAATGATTCAAGTGAGGATGAGCAAAGCAGAGAGCTGATTGTATATTTAATGTCCATAACCACAAACTGAAGTACCCAATGCAAACAACTCAATGAAATAAGTGCACATACCTGGTATGAAATACTATGACAATCTTGTCCGTGTATAAGGTGCTTGAGCTACCTTTTTTTCTGATTAATGTAGAAAATTTAAGAACTGTTCATAGCTCTTTTATGTGAGAGAAAAGGACCTGTAACTAGGTTGGTGTCTAGACTAATAGTTGAGTAATATGTGATGGGATCAAAGAAATTATGCATACAAATGGCATAATAATCCTTTCATCTGATTTTTTTATCTGCTAGAGTTTTCATGTGTTTCAAAGTAACACGTCATTCACATGGTTCATAAGAGCAGAGCAGGAGAAGCATGGTGGAAGGACAGCTAGAATAAGATTCATCTTGATATGACATTAAGAATCTCTCATGAAGTTGTACCTACTAATCGTAGATATTGCTCAATAGTTTGTGGGGTTTTTTTAACACTTGAAACAACAATTACACAGATGTTGCTCAGAATAAAAACAAAAAAAAAAAAAAGGAAAAAAAAGCAGAAGAGGGTTCTTATTTAATTCTGTAACTCTCTTGAAACTACTAAGACTGTAGTGTGGAGAACAGACAAACTGTTATACAACTATGTTTATGCGATATATGTGAAAGACAATCAAAGGAAGTTAAATCATTCTCTCAAGAAGAGATCAGAGAAAGCTAAAGATTTGTATCAAAAACATACATTTTGGTTAGAATTTCACAGATTCAGTCAAAATGAACTTAATACTGTGAACAAATCACATTGGTCAAATGAAATGATTAAATGGAAATATGTTTTAAAATAATAAAAGACTTGTTAAAAGATATGACAATCCTACAGAAAATAAGCATCTGGTGGTAGATTGAAGTGTGAACAGCTACACTGAAAAGAAAAAGAAATGAAATAGTTTGGTTTCAGTACAAGAGATCAATCATGGGGGCTGGGTTGGACTTATGGTCATTTTGTGCTATAATACTGCAAGAGGTGCTGAGCAACCCAAGAATCAGAACCATATTCTTATGACAACAATAAAAGAAAGGAATTTTAGCTGATGTTCTCGAAACTCTCATAGTTTTTGCAGACTTTTTTATTTTGTTATGACAGACAAAGTTTTCATATAATTCTCCCCAGTTAAATAAGATATAACACAAGTTTTGTTTGATTGAACTGGAGGTGCATGCTGGAAGCCAGATGGGCACAGGGTATCATTATACCTGTTGTTTGGATGGGATCTCAGCTGTGGTGGAGAGAGCATGGACCTTGGGAGTTTCAAGTTTTCTAGTGCTGATGGACAACACAGATCTGTGCTGAACATACAGCTCTCCTTTCTGAAATTTCTTATGCGATGGAGTGAAATGGGAAAAGTTTGCAAGTGTCAAAATATTGTGACTCAGTTGGCAATGTCAAACTTGATTTTAACATTTCTGAGTCATTTCTATGAAACTGAAGCCTTCATGAATCATTTGAAAGTAGAATTTCCATCTTAATTCTGAATTCAAATAAACATTGAAATATTTGAATTATCCATGGGATGAAAACTAATTTTGGTCATCTGTTTCCAAATCTGTTTGGACATTGAATGAGTTTTAATGAGTTACATAACTTTCCATGAGATGTATTTGAGATATTTGTGATTATCTCACTTACATCTTGAGCGTGGTGAAATTTACACATTTCTCTAACCTTATCTTGATCTGCTACAATGTTATCTAAAAGCTGGTACTTTTTGCTTTCTTTCTTCCAGGTAAGCATACTAGACGCTGCTTAGTAAGAGCTGTGATGCACAGTTGTTTATTAAAAGTAATCTTTTACAGCGGAGACTAATTTGTAGAACATTAGGACTAGCACAGTGTGCAGCAGTAATTAGAATGCCTGAGCTGTATGTTGACACTTTGATGTCTTAGAGTTAATCCACTATATGCAACAGGGATCTTCTTCCAGATACCAAAAGTGAGACTATTTGCTGACTGCACAGAAGCATACAATAGACTCACCAATATTTGCTTGTATCTTGAGATCCTGTCTCTAAGTGGGCCTACCAACAGGTTTGTGTATGGTTTGCCTCAACCGTAAAGTGATTCTTTTCCTTGCAGACTAATCCTGCTTTCTGGACAAGGGAGGAAGACAGAATGAAAAGTTTGTATTTTGATGAGCTTGTTTCTACCTCACGTACTTAACCCTTTCCATTATTAGCATTAAAATCTCAAGCAGAAAAATTATGGAGATTATTCTGGGAGCTATTAAAAAGCAACTGAAAAACACTGTAGTCATTGGTCACAGCCAATGAACAAACACAGGTTCATGAGGGGAAAGCCCTGTTTAACGAACTTAGTTTCAGTTTATGGCAAGGTACTCACCTAGCTGATAAAGTAAAGTCAGTTGATGTATCTTAGATTTCAGCAAAATGTCCAGCATATAGCTTGACAAAAATATAATGTGGTGGGTGACCAATTGGTTGGTGGGTCAGGCTCAAAGAGTTCTCATGTTACATCAAGCTGGTAGGCAGTCGCTGGTGGGGTTCCCCAGACCTCAATTTTAGGAACAGTCCTCTTTAATGTTTTCATCAATTACTTAGGTACAAGACTTGAAGGTTTACTGAGTAAGTTTGCAGATGACACTAGATTGGGAGGAGTTGTTAACTCAAAGGTCAGCAGAAAATTCACACCTGTTTTCCATATGATTTTCTGAGTCTTGCTTCCATTGGGGAATACCAGAAGTAATTGTTTAAAGCTGTTCTAATGTGGTTCAATTGTAGAAGTAAAGCATAAGATCAAAAGGAACTCTTTGGTAAATGTTTCTGTCTTTGTGAAATAATTCCTTACATTTTTAATGTGTTCTTGAAATGTATGTTTACACTTTAATGATAAAAATTATGGTAGAAGGAAAGTGAAAATAAACCGTGAGAGAAAAATGCAAAAAAAAAAAAAGAAAAGTTTTTATGCAGGACAAAGAAAAAATTCTGCATTCTTTTTTCTATTTGCAGAATGGTTCTAAGATTGAAATGAGCTATAGCCTTATCAATGAGACTTCGCTCAAAGAAATGGCTTGGAATGCAGTGTAAGAGCTTTTTTTTTTTTTCTTAAGAATAACTACTAATGGTAGAAGTCCCAAAGACAATGGATAGTTGACCAAAGTCAGGCTAATTCACAAAGATCGATGGTCTGATGGCACTCATCTATCATCTTGAACACGTGTGCATAGTAATCAATGGTCATCCTTCTCTTTCCTGTAGATCGATTAATCTTTTAAATGTCGTAGGCTCAACTCTCTAGTACAGTGTTGCTCATAGTACATGCACATTATTTTATTTTTATGTAAAAGGAAAAGATAAAATGCTCTGAAATGTATACAGTGGCATTCTTCGAAGCCTTAACTACTTGAGGTGTGAAGCCAGCTGAGATGAACTCTCTTCTCACGTTTTGAGGCCTATCTCAAATGTCTTTTCTTGTAATGATTTTAAATGCAACTAAAGCAAAAGTTTAGAACTAGGTTTTTGGTTTATTGAATTGGAGTTTATTCAATTGGAAATTGAAAAAAAATTAATCTCTTAGGATGGCATGAAGAGACAACACTGTCAGACTGACATAGTGCAGTCTTGAATTCGCAGTTTGATCTATACCTTGCTTGGGAAGAATCATTAGGTACAGTCTGTGTCTGAAAGAGGAGAAAGGGCTCTGAACATCTACACTGGCTCTAAAAAGGCCCATCCTCCTGGTAATGTTGGATCTACATCACGATCAGATGGACATAATCAATTATCCTTCATAAAAGACCTTCACCTAGGTGGAATAAATGGCCTCCTGGCATAAACTATCCAAAAAAGAAAAGAACAGTTGTCCTTGGAATATCCCCCACGATGTCTACTACTTAGAGAAAGGTAATATCTTTCTGATAATGCAACCTATGCAGCCTTAGTTCAAATTAGTTTTCAGTGGGAAAAAGTAGAAAATGTTTAGTTAAATTATCTTACAAGAGGAAAACAATACCACTTGCTTTTGTTGTTTGTTTTATGCATTACATAAGAAATGCATCAAAAGTTATGTTATCAGCAGAAAATTCTAAAATTAGCTAACTAATTAACTCTCAATAATAATAGTTTAGCACTGGAATAGGCTCCCCAGGGAAATGGTTGAGTCACCATCCCTGGATGTGTTTAAAAACTGTTTGGATGTGGTGCTCAGGGACATGATTTAGCAGAGGGTTGTTAGAGTTAGGGTAGTATGGTTAGGTCATGGTTGGACTCAATGATCTTTAAGGTCTTTTCCAATCTGAGTGATTCTATGATTCTATTTAATACAGAGTGAGTGAAGATGGATGGAATAAGTTATGTATACAAGGCTGAAATCACATTTGACTAAGTGATTTACAAATGCCTAGCATTCTCATAGTAATATTCTATTGTATACTTGCTTAGGTCAAAACAGTTCTTCAGGAGAAAAACAGTTACTCAATAAGGGCAGATTAACCACAGCATTTTGAATTCTATTATTACAAACTGATGTAGCAAACTGGAAGAAAAGAAGTCCATACTGAAAATATGTGGACAGATATTCCTTGAATACTTTTTTTCAAAGGGTCTCGTAATCATGAAGAAGAAAGCACTGGTCTTCCCTACATGTATACTGCCATTTCTTTAGTAGTTAAACTCAGACATGTTCTAGAGTGATTCATATGCCTGCAAAATGTAGACAAATGTAGGGCTGATGGTCTTCAGCAAGCAAACTCAAATCACTTTCCTGAGCTAAAGTCTTGACAGATCTGAGGAGTGTGCATAACGTGCACACACACAAGCACAGATCTACCCCAAAACTGATGTCTTAGTATCTCACAGAAAGACTGGCAAAGCAAAAAATCCAAATGTTTCAGGTTTTGGTTCCGTTCCACGAAAATTTTCACAGAAGATTTAAGTGTCACTATGAAACTGCCATTCAAGTTAAGTGGAGTCTGCATTTCGTTTTGACTCTGAGGTGTTGATGTGCTGATTAGTTTTCTGATACAGCTTGGTTGTCAACATCTAAAACATTTCTTGGAAGAAAAAAAAATCATTTTGAACAGAAGGCATTCTGTTATACCTATATTTATACATATTTCTTTCCACCTCAAAGCCTAGTTTTAAAGTTACTTTTTGGAAGAGCTGTCACCATCGCCTTGGAAACTGGTCCATTGACAGCATGTATCAATCAGTCGTCTCACAACTACATAGCTGCATTAAAAAAAAAAAAAAAAAAAGACAAAACAAAGCAAAAAAAAAAAATGTATTTTTGAATGGTGTCATGCTTTTCAAAGAAAAACAACCTAAACATTTATTTTCAAAAGAAAAACAACCTAAATTCAACAGGAACATTTTGGAGAGTGGCAACTCTCATCAAGCGTAATAACTAGCTGAATTTTTATTTTTATTTTTTTAATTACAAGTTATGTGGGTCATAAACTTGTAATCAGGGTGATTCTTGGCAGGGAGAAACTCCAGTCTGTGTTCCATAGGCTGCTTATATTTCCTATAGAACAATCTTTGATGGTTAATCTATCCACCTGTTATCTAGTTGTCCTCAAAACAAGGCTGTTTTAGTGCCTCTTTTTTTTTTTTTTCTGGGAATGGGGATAGAGAACACTCTTTCTGGGAATTTTTAACATATTCTTGGGAGATCCATAGCTGTGAATTCCTTTATGCTAAGGAATATGGCAAATTATGTAGCTCTTCTGCATTTTTGGAAGCTGATCTATTTATGTAAGAGAATGAAGCCCTGTCTTATGGTAACTGTATTCTCAAAGAAGAAAAAAATAACCTGTTTAATTTTTGAAAGCAAAGAGCTGAAGCTCTGTCTTCAGAGAGAGGAGGGTATATTCTTTTGTGCTGTATACAGAAGGGGGGAACTGGAAAAGCATGGGGTTAAAGAAATCTACTTGTCCACAACACTCCTGCTGTGTTGGACACCTACCTCTATCATGCCCAAGGAGAGATCCCAAACTCCCTGCCTTAACATTACAATTTCTGACTTTGAACCCTCAAGCTGATCAACTCAATGCCCACCATTGCAGACTAAATCCTGATTGGCATCTGAAGATTGATCAGTCAGTACTTGTGGATACAAAAGGCCTGATCTCAGATAGGACCTGAAAATACAGGTTACAAGCTTTTTGTTTCTACATAAGAAATATGAAGATATTTCCCTATGTTAGAGAGATAGCAAGATGAAAAATGCATAAACATAGCATGCTTCTCAATAAAGTATCCAAACATCTTCTATAAAAATAAGATGTGTCATCAATTGCCCTAATACTTTACCATTATCCACATCTGCTATCTGGAAGCCCCAGTTCCAGCAAGGATTTGGAGAGCATTTCCCAGCAAATGGGAGCTCCTATGCAGTGTGTCCACTCATAGGTTAGATCTCTAAAGTCACTGCAAGGTGGTCCAGTCTTTATATAGTTGAATATACTTACATAACTTACATAACATAAGGGACAGAAACATCTGGAGTCATCCTCCTTTTGGATTCCACTCAAAGCCTGGCCAGGGCTCAAGGAAGAACCAAGGGAGTTTCTCTATTTAGGCTTTGACTGCATATTTCTCAAAAAGATCAGATGTCTGGTTTCACTGCTCACAAGGTATCTGGTTTTACTGCCTTGGAACATGCCCCTAAATAAAGAAAAATCCCCTATCAGTTACACAATAAGCTTCAGAACAGATGTTTATAAATTGGCATCAGAAGATATATTCATGTTAAAACAGCAAAATAAATAAATATTGTATTGCACGTGTGGTATAACATTTGGTTGTGGGGTTCATCTAGAGATCAGCATTGGTTCAGGGCCTATTGTTCAGGCCTAAGTACTTCATGAGCAAAGTGCATGCTTTGTACATTTTTCTAAGGATGTTATCAGCAAAATTTATTCCTGATTTTCTTATTGCTAGCTGTTACAAGTAGCACCCAAAATGCTTCAGAGAAAAAGGACAAAAGGAAAAATGTGTTTATCTTTTTTTTTTTTTTAATTTGCTTTTGCTTTCTTGGCAGTGCTTTGTGCATAGTCAGTTTCTGTTTCCCTGTGAAGTCAATTACTCGCACTCTCCTTTTTTGTGCTGGTCTATTTCAAAGCAACAGGGGACTGATGAGTGTTTTAAAAAGTGATTGTAAACCCAAAGAAATTGGCAAGGGGACTCAGCAGCAGGTAAAGTGACTTCCACAGCTACTTTTAACTCTGTGTTTTAGAAGAGACTAGTTTCCAACTTCATGGTGTCTGTGGGCAGATACTAGACCAAGGCAGCTCCCTATGGCTTGTAGGATCCCTAAAGAGTCTATGATGTCTTCATTTCCCAAGCAACTCCTTTAAAAGAAGATCGTACCTATGTCAGAATATTCACTTGACACCAAATACAATCTGTTTCCAGGGTTTTACTGCCTCTCTTCTGGGCCATATAATTCTTTTGGTGGTTTCCTTGGTGTTAGCTCAAAATTCTCAGCAATCTCCTTTAGATAACATGAACTGCAAAAGTGCCACTGAACTCAGACAATCCCTCTGTACTCCAGGATACCACATTTCCCACAGTCCTCCTGCTAGGACAGTCAATCTCAAAGAAATGGTCAAAACCCCTGTGGATTCAGCCATCTATGCTATAATTTCGCATGCCTGGCCACAGAGAAGTGGGATCACAGAAGGCACTGGTAAGGTGTTGTGTTAGGTGGTCAAATACCTTTTGCATAGTTCACGAGCACTGTGAAATGTACTTCTCCACTCAAAACCAGGAATTCTGATCACCAGCCTTGTAATTTGGTGACAGTGAAGTTCTGAACCAAGGTCTTCCAGTTGCCCTAACTGAGGTGACAAGGAGGAATCATCCTAGAGTGGAAGAATGGAAGAATTTGTCCTTTCTGGGTGGGAGAGAGAGCAAAGCAGTCTTGTCCTACACAGTGATCCCAAGAGATGGAAAAGTTCACAAACACCCTCCTTTTCTCCACTAATCTGCATGGCTATGTCTTTCAGAGCCTCCTTGGGCCATGCAGCAGAACAAGAATTTGCAGATATTAAGTTCCCTCTGCCTCTGAAACGGTTGGTTCCTCTGGATACAGTGCTCCTTTAAGAGGTTTACTAAATCTGCACGTGAGCTCAATCTGCCCATAGAAGAATTTCCATTTGTACAGATGGTATCATTTGGCAGATCATTCTGATGTTGGCAGCATCACAGGGGTCATATTTGTGCACAGATGGACTGTTCTTCATCTGTTTTTTATTGTAATAGACCCAAATAGGTTCTCCCACAATAGTGCATATGCACATTACATCTCTCTTCATTCCCTGTCAGACAACTTGTTTAGGGAGAGCAACAAAATTTTCTCCCTCTCTTTCTCTTTGTTCACATATCAAAACCATTTTTATCTGTATCTTTGTTTTGGGGATACAGGGTAAGGACTAAGTAGAGCTATTGAAGATCTTATTATTCCTGAGAGATAAATAAACTGGTGGCACAGAAATTGTCATTGAGATAATATTCAGTGCACTTGTGTGAGTTCAAGGGGGTTTTTATGTATAGGCCAGCATAGGAAAAAAAAAAATTGTGTTTTTTTTCTTTTTTTCTTTTTGCAAATTGCACATTAGTCAGAGATCCCTCATAATCCAACAATATTTACAGTTACCATGAGAATGGACACTTGGAGGGATTGCAAAGGTCAGGGAATTGGTGATTCAGAACTGGAGATTTTGAATCCAGATCAACGATTCAACCACATTATTGATGATCGAAAGCTGTAATCATTTGAGATCGGTATAGAGAATACTGAATATTGTGAAAAAACAATAATAATAATAATAATAATAATAATAATAATAATAATAATAATAATAATAATAATAATAAATGTCTGATAAAAATAGTGTTTTAAATGATGTCAAAACAGCTATGGAGGTTGGAGAGTAAATTTCTGGACATTTCTAGGCCCAGACTCCTAAAAACAATGTCTCAGTAACATAATTTTTCTGGACATGTAAGACAGCATGTGAAGTTCTCTTTTTTCACTTTTTGAAAGGAAACTGGTTGCTTGCAATGTGAATATTATTGAAAAGGCCACTCTTTCTATAATTGTATTTATATGAAAAATACTTGTGCTTATTTAAAGATTTCTTTTTAACCTTTTGACTGGTTAGTGAATAAGGATTTGAACACAGTACTGCGTGAACTATTTTGAATCAAAATAGGAAGAAAATGTGACTGAAATTCCACACTCAACTGTTAAGATGTTCCTGTACTAGGAACTGGGAGAATAAAATTGTTGACTCCAGCTAAATAAAGGTAACTTGGGAAATATAAAGGTAAAAATCCAAAATTTTATTTCATATCCATCTGGTAAATCTTCGTAATCAGTCCTTAATTATCTGCTTGTTAATGCATTTCTGGTTACTCTGACACCTTAGGAATTTTTCTATGCATACATTTCTTGCCCAAGGCTATGGAAAATTGTACATGCTGCTGTATATGCTTCAATACAGCTGGTTTCTGTTTTGGAGCAGTTTTGTGTTTCTTTTTCCAGCACATTTACTGAACACATGAACACAAATAATTCCACTGAATTTTACTTTTTTGGCAGGAATCTGGAGCTCAAAAATTAGCTTTGATCTGAATTTTACTAGGAGAACCACAGCTACAGGGAGAAAAATATTGTGGAGAAAGAGGGAGGGGATGCACTTTGAAATGTGATTTTGTTATATGTTATCATACAATGACATGCTGACAGAGAGATATGGATAAAAAGGTGTTTATTATGTTGGAGATTTTGACTTGTTTCAAAGGCATTTTGGTCTGAAGAACAATACAAGATATTTAACATGTGGCACATTAGAGCCACTGACATTAGTATATTCTGCTGCCTATCAGAAGGTAAGAATTCAAGATCTGGAGATCATTTGCTATGAAGGTAAGGAATAGCCATGGTGAATCTGACTACATTGTGTGGGAACAAACATGGGCTGGTGATGTTTCTTATCATAAGAATTACGACAATTAATTCAAAGAAGTTTCAACAAACAGTAGTTTGTACATTTTGGTTTACAAATCCCAATCTTGTATCAAAGACAATGTGGAAATTTTTATTCCACATAGGACAAAGGAAAGTTTTATGATAATCTAGTTTTAATACAGGGCATATGCTATCCTAGACAATTGTAGAAGTGCGGCAAAACCTGGAGGAAAATATAAATAAATGGATTAATTCCATCATGTTTACAAGGTGTTCATTGATATTGTGAAAAACATGCAAGGACTGAGGATATTGAGGCTGCAGCAGTACCAGCTAACTGTTCTCTAGCTTTGCTGTCAGACCTGGTTAGAAACAATCACACTTATTTCATAGAATCAGAGAATCAGAGAATCAGAGAATCTTAGAATCTTAGAATCTTAGAATCTTAGAATCATAGAATGATTTGGGTTGGAAGGGACCTTTAAGCTCACCTAGTTCCAACCCCCTGCTATAAGTTGGAACACCTCCCACTAGACCAGGTTGCTCAAAGCCCCATCCAGGGCCTTGAATGCTTCCAGGGAGCATCCATAACTCTCCGTGCAACCTGTTCCAGTGTCTCACCACCCTCACAGTAAATAATTTCTTGCTAATATCTAGACTAAATCTACCCTTTTTCAGTTTAAAGCCATTTCCCCTCATTCTGTCTCTACCTCCCCTTATTAAAAGTCCCTCTCCAGCTTTCCTGTAGGCCCCCTTCAGGTACTGGCATACTATTTTAATATCGTATCATTTTAATAGTGATGGGAATAAATATAAATATATATTATTCTAGCTGGTACTCAGCTAAGGTTCTGACTTAATTTGATCAAGGTACCTAAAGATATTTGGGGTAAATAAAAATGAAAAAAAAAAAAAAAGAAATAAAAGGGGCAGGTAAGTGTGCAAGCCTATTTCAATTATGAAGGAATAAAAATGGGGTGGGAGGGAAGGGCCCCTCGTTTGATGACTTGACTTTCAAAACAGCAAGATTAAATGATATTAATGTGAGTCTGAATTGAATAATAATGCACTGCAAGCCTAATTCTAAATCCAGGAATGACAAGGGCTGTGAGCAAGGAGGCTGGAAAATCCAACGTTGTCTGCCATCAACTGTACGTATCAGCCCATTGTAAGACTGAGGTAGCCTTAACAGTGGAAAAGAAATGCTCTTACAAAAAAATATGTCAAGGAATCGTTCAGTGCAGAGGGAGGTATCCAGGGCCACACTAGTGGCTGAATTTAGCACATCCATCGAGTCACTGTTTTGTCCACAGCTGTCATCCTGGGCTCAGGGGGCCTCGCAAGACTGTGAGGTCTGAAAGCATCCTGAAAACAGCCTCGCAGGTGAGCACTCACAGTATGAGTTGAGAGAACCCTTCATGGGCCTCCAGCTTTCAGTCCATACTGGCAATATTAAAGAGAGACCTCTTCCTTTATGGTGGCAGTATAAGATAGAAAATCCAGCCAGAGCAAACAAGAGTTCTGTATAATGGAAGCAGTGTTTGTGAAAACAAGTTTCAGCATGAAGGGGACTGATGTTTTATATAATACATGTACTATGGAAGTTCTCAAGGGCTTGCAAAGGGGGTGTGGGCAGGCACCTTGCTCCAGGAAATGTAAAGGTACCAACTTTCAAGTAATATAGTCAGTCTTGTGCTTCATTATCGCCAGTAAGTGTTGTTTTGCAAAGGGTACCAAAATGGATTGCGAACATAAAGAAGCTGACTTTATACATGCTAAGGTAAAGCAAAGTCAAAGTAAGTGAGAAGAAGACATGTAATTAGTTTTTATGTTACAAATGTCGGAGATTCTCTAATAAGCACTCGAGACAAGGTTTTTAAACAGCAGTGGATATTTGTTTCTTGAAGGAGTAAAGGAAGAAGAGAAAAAACTTCACAGACAAAGGCAAGTGGCATCATAATTGTGAGATTTGTCAGCATTTCCATTATCTGGGTCTGTTTACAGGTTGTAAATATTCCCTCTGGGCTGAGATTTAACATTCCAAGTCATACACAGGAAATGATATTTATCTTTGCTAAATTAAAACTTTGGTTCAGCAGCTTTAAAAAAAAATGTAATCAGAAGAAAATCCTCTGGAGCTCAAGAAGTTCAGGTATTTTTGCATTATTTTTTTCCCTGGTATACAATTTTTTTTTTTCTACTTAATAAACATGGCATATGCTGAATATTTCAAAACCTTGACCTGTTACTCTGACATAAATAGTAAAGATATATTGAAAAGTAATGTAGTAGAAGTCTTTCACCTATGACTGCAGCTTTTCTTGATGCCATTTGCTGTTACTCAGCTTGTAAATCTCTCTAGTGTTCAGTGTTCCTTCTAATTTATCAGTATGCAAATAGAGTAATTATTTGGTTCCTATTAGTATTTCTTTCCCTTCTCAATAGGAAATATATCCTTAAAATTCCATCTATATTTTTGAGGGTAATATAGCAATTAAAATACATTTAGACTCCTTATTTGCATACAAATTATCAAGATGAAAGAGAATGTGAGGATGTGCAACATTATATGTAATTTTCAAACATATATATATTTCTTTTGGTAGTAGAAACGTCTTCCAACATTTTTTTTATTTTATTTTGATAGGATGTGATTTTTCTTACGATTTGCAAAATCACTTCTGATTTATATCACAAAGGAGAATGTTATAGCCTCCAGTATTTTTTTCTCTTTAATTCCACGTTTGGCATGAAAGAATTCACCTGCACGGGGCCAGAAAAATTGTCTGTGAATGACTTGCTGTAAATAGCATTCTGGCAAAGAGTTCTTCATCTCCCAGAGTATTTTCACTGGTGTTTACTGGAACTGAATGAATACTGTTCATTTACTGTATTGACACATCTTGCTAGTGTGACCGCATACATTATTCAATTAATCATTCCTGTAACATTAGACCAGTGCTAGCTCTTGCTCAGAGTAATAGAACTGATTTGAATTCACTTATCTAGGAGCTGCCTGTGGTTTAAGAAAACACTTTTTCTTTCACTTATTCTGATGAGAATAGATATTATCTTATTGTTCAAAATGGGTAGATACACAAATTTTCACTCCTTCCATTATGCATTTAAGAAAAGGATATTTTTTTTTTTATTATTGTTCTTTAAAATCTTGCTCTAGGTAAATTCTGGAGCTTTCTTCTTTGAAATGGGAACAGAGACACTAATTCCTGACTCAACTCTTCCTTTTCACTGGATTTATTTCCACTAGTTTCACTGATACTGTATCCTTCCTTGCCGATTGACAGAATGGCATCTATATTTATTCTGCAAAAAGTGAACAGATTATTTTGGAGAAAAAAATAGACTTCTCGTGAATTTTAACACAGCCTTCCTTAAGTACCTGCTTTCTCAATGCTCATTATACCAACATTTTTCTTACATCATTCCAGAGATTGTACCTGTTAATGAAGGACAACTTTTTTAACCTTGACCATTGTCCAAAGGATGCATAGACATACATTGGTGGATATACTGGATATGAAGTGGCCGTTCTATCCTTAGCATTTCCATGATATGGAATTTTGCAGAAGGCAGCAAATTTCTGAATAGATTTTCTCTGCTGGCTTATTCTTTTTGTACAAAGTAGACAGAATATCCTACCACACGCTGATAAGTTAGGTCAGGAATCAGAGGACCATCAGGATCACACCCTTCTCATGGTGGTGATTAAAAATAATGAAACAAGGCAATTCTGAAGGTAGAAACAAGACTTAAAGCAGGAGGCTGTGATTGGATCCTCGCTTGATACCAGTGTCATAAGTATGTGTGATCCAAATGCTATCTCACATCAGTTTGTTTGAAAACTGGGTCGTTTTTAATTGTATACACCAAAATGACATGAAGAAAAGAACAAGACAAAGGAGTCATAGTAAAAGGGAATTAGAAGAGTCTGGAAAGAGTCTGGAAAATTACTTTATAATATTTTATGTGGTATGTTTTGCTCTCACATATCACTGTGGAATGAGGAAGGTTTCTAAAGTGCACTAAAAATTACTGAAGTTACATAGACTGGTAGTAGAATGAGGACTTAGAATAGAACAAAATAGAATTAGACGAGAGTAGCATAGCTCAATTGTAAAGGACCTACGAAGATCACTGACTCCAACAGCTTGACCCCTTCAGAACTAAGCAAAAGATGAAGCATATTAACAGTGGCACTGTCCAAACACCTCTTGAACGTGCTTAGGGGCAATCTGTTCCAGTGTCTGACTACCCTCACGGCACAGAAACGTTTCCCAGTCTGACTCTTCTCTGGCACAGTTTTATGCCATTCCCATCCTGTCATCAGTGACCAGGAACAGAGCCCAGAACCTCTCTCAGTGCAGAGATTAATGAGGTCAACTCTGGGCTTCCTCTTCTCCAGATTGGACAGCCCAAGTATCCTCAACCTTTCCTCACAAGACATGCCTGCCTGCCCTTATACCACCTTTGCCACCTCCTCTGGATGCTTTCAATGACCTTAACAGCCTTTTTGTATTGTAGAGCCCAAAACTGTGCACAGTATTTAAGGTGAGGCCGTAACATCGCTAAACACAGCAGAAGAATCATCGGGGGTAATCATCACCTCTGGGTTTATTGTCATTGGCTGTCATCTTGCTGAGAGTACACTTCACTCCTGCATCCAGTCATTGATAAAAATGTTGAACAGGACACTGAGCCCTGGCAAGCAATGCTAGTGACCTTCATCCAGCCAGCTGTCGTCCCATTCACTACAATCCTTTGAGCCCTACCATTCAGCCACTTCATCACTCAGTGTAGCATGAACCTGTTCATCTCACAGTTGGACAGTTTGTCCAGAAGGATGCTGTGATGAACAGTATCAAAGACCTTATTACAATACAGAAGGATTACATCCACTGCCTTCCCTTCATGCACTGTGTATGTTACCTTATCCTAGAAGGTGATTACTAAGGCAGGACCCATGATGACTATGTCTGATAAGAGCTTTGTTCTTTAAATGCCTTTCCATATTCCCCAGGACAATCTTCTCCATAATGTTTTCAGAGATTGAGGTTAGACTAACAGGTCTGTAGTTTACTAGGTCTTCTCAGGTCTTGTTTGTAGCCGGGTATAATATTGGTTATCTTCCAGCAGCAGGGACATTTCCAGATTCTCACTGCCTGTAGTAAATTGCTGAGAGATGTGCTAACTCCCTCAGTACTCTTGGTGAACCCCATTAGAATCCACAAACATATGAATGTTGAGATTTCACAATGTTGGCGATCAAGGATGAAAAGTCACTGCTTCACTGCTCCCCACGTCATGGTTCTCCAGCTCTGAGGACTGGGCAGCTCAAAATCAGTCATTACTGAGGCAAAAAAGGCCTGTTGAGCCAGGCCAGTTTTCTGGTTCTGGAAAAACAATCAGCTCTCATGGACTTCTAATGCCATCTATTAGGTGTCAGATTCCCAGGGGACACTGCTAACTAGCTCTCCAAGAATCTTAAAATTTCTTGAAGTCCATAGTAGCAACTCTGCTGACAGGAAGATTTCTTCAGCATGTTTTAAGAATTTCTCAGTCTTACTTGTCTGGGAAGTTCAAATTTCATATAAGGATGATAGCTAACAATCCCAAGATTTCCCCTAGTTGCCTATAGGATAGGTCATCTGTGTCATTGTTCTGGGTAGGCAGCCAAAAATAAACTGCTTTTCCATCCACCCTCATTTCCCCACCCAGAGGCTCTCTACTGCATCGTTCCTAGTGGCAAGGGCTACGTGGTCTAATCTCATCTTTATGTGCAGCACAACACTTTCACTTCACCTGCCATGCCTATCTCTCCTGAACAGCTGATGGCCCCCTAGCCCAGCACTCCAGTCATGGGACGCATATTACCAAATCTCACTAATACCAATGATATCCTATCCTAGGAAAAGACCAAAGATTCCAATTCATCCTTTTTTTTTTTTTTTCCTCATATGCATGTGTTGATACACAGGTGTGCTCCTGAATCTACAGAGCTCCCTGCCATAGTACACATGCTCCTGTTAGCCTTGCCCCTTTCAGATACTGCCATGAAATTCCTTGTTTTAACCTCAACGTCTCTCATCTGGTAGATCCAGAGCCATGTATCTATTCAGTAATGGCAGGTGAGCATCTCTTGAAGACATTTCAAAGGTTCTAACTTCTACTGGTATACTGCTAGCCATTGCTTTCAAGAAATCTTTAGGCCACAGACCTGCGACTGACTTCATCAGCTCACTGAATTTTGACAAGATGCTATTTCCTCATTTGTGGCAAAATGCCCCTGCAGGGGAATTTTGTATTGTTGTTACAATGATATATACTTTTTATATCTGTAAATACTTTTGACTTAGTACATATTCCCATTCACTGCATTGAATGTGACTCCTGACCTGCCTGAGTGATCATTTAAGCATCGTTCTTTCATACGGCTTATACAAAAGCATCTGGTTTAAAATTGACTCCAATTTTAATTTAAAGTCCTTCAGGATAGTTTAATCTCTGGCATACTGGCCAGTAAGGTGATTTAAGTTGAAGATGGAGAGGATGGGGTTCAAACTGCTAGATACAGGCATCCAATATGTATGAATTAGTTAGGAAATTTAATCATATCTGTGTTCATAGTAGAGTCAACAGTGAGAGGGAAAGGCTTATTAAAGGGTATTCTAGTTCCCTCAAATTAAGCTTTTGCTGAGTTACCATCCAGAGGAGACTATTTGGCTACAGTAGTTGCCTATAAAGACTAGTCAAATAATATAGGCATGGAAGATGATTCTTGAATTTTGGAAATGCCATCTTTCTTCTATGACAGCTGTAAGAATCCATCCTAGTTCAAAGGAAGAAGACCATTATAGAATTGCAGGTACCAGACTTTGGTAACTAAGCTATAACATCAAAAATATGAAAGATATGGTCTAAAGATGGCAGATGGTATTACTAGAATTTTGATTGGAAAACCAAAGAAAAGTTAGCATGACTTCATGTTCTTTTATAATGAAGTAGTCATATGGACTCTCTAACCTTCCTCTCACCTTGAGCATGAGTCACTCACTGTCCATCCTGTGTGAACTTAAACAGTGGCCTACTGAAAGGAGGCATACATGGTGATCATATATAATACTTCCCACAAATATCTTTTATCCTCCAACTATTTCAGTGTGAGCATGTCACAATCCTCTTTCATGAGGTTTTTAACATTTTCATGATTTTTTTCTCTCTCCTGTAACGTAAGTAAACTTTACTATCCACAGTATTCTTTGACAAAGAGTTTGGAAGGTCTGGTTCTAAAAAAAACATCATACCATTTGTTTTGAACTCGGCTCTTCCTAGCCTCTCACCAAGTCCTCTTCTTTCTAATGGAAGGGAAAATGAACCATCAATGCCTTTAAACATCTGCCACTCGTGATTTCATAGATCTCTGTAAACATAAGTTGTCTTCTCCAGAGTGAAGAATCCTGGATTTGTAACTCTTCACACTGGTACCAGTCAGATTTTTATTATTTTAATGGTTGTTTTGATGTTTTCCATTTCTTCTACATAATTTTTGAGAAGGGCAGAGCAGAAAGGATCACAACATTTGAGATATGGGTACACTGTGGATAGACTGTGGCATAGTCACGTTCTCTGTTTCTTCATTATATAATAATGCTAACTATTTCATATGCTTTTTTAAACTGCTGCTAAGCATAGAGTTGATGTTTTTGTAGAACTATGTAGTGTAATTCCAAAATCTCACTCATGAGTAGTAATTATCTGCTGATCGTTATGTATTTAAACATAGAAGTGTGATCAATAGGTCAAGGGAGGTGATCCTGCTCCTCTAATCTGCACTGGTGAGGCCTCACCTGGACTACTGTGTCCAGATGTGGAGTCCTCAGTACACCTGGGCAATTGGACTGGATGATCTTGTAGGCCTTTTCCAACCTTGGTAATTTTATGAATCTATGATTCTATTTATGATTCTATGATTTTTTTTTAGCAATAATCTTTTTGTTTTGTTTTGTTTTGTTTTGCTTTGTTTTCTTATTATGCATACACAGGCAAAGGAACTTAGTGAATATGTCTGCAAAACTCATAATGATGAATATCTGAGCTCAGGGTTAAATTCTGCTTTATATGTTAACAATCAAAATGCCCTATGACTGGAAAGAAGAAACCAGCTTTGGACAGGGTGTTATTAGGCAATATCAAGGCATACACTTCTACTGAAAAAAAAGCAGCAGCAGCCCATCTGGGCTTCCTCATCTTCATAGATGTGTTAGGATTGTCTGACTCGCACTTCCCTCAGAAGGAGAAGGTCTCTTAGGATCAGACAGCAAGTCCACTCTCCTTCCAGCATCTTACTGAAAAAGCAGTCTCTTCTGCAGATCATTCTAAGATTAGAAGGCTATCTCCAGCAATTCATAATTAAATGTTTCTGAACCATAAACAGTGGTTCTATTTTAAAGATAGTAACAGTTTTCCATCCTTCTGGCAGATATCAACTATTCTGTGGAAGCACTGTGGATATTCTGGAGGTATATTAATACAAGGGACTCAGTTCACATGATTATAAATGTAGTAGAATCAACTTTCTCAAGGCGAGGATTTGGATCAAGTAAACTTGAAAAATATTTCATAAGGTGCAAAAACTGGAGAGATTTGAGCTGATCTTTATTACTTTCCTTGGTTTTTTTGATTTTTTTTTTTTCCTTCTCTCCTCAGAATTAATAAAGTTAAATCTCAAGCAAAGAGGGAGTTTAAGCTTTACTGCAATAAGTACAGAGAGTTTATCTGTTTATAATATTTTAAAATAGGCCTCAAATGTATAACCATTCTGTCAGCTGATGTACATTGTTAGAGATCCAGAAAGGGAAGTAACTATAATGCCAGCTATGAAGCTGGCCCACTAGCCTATGAAAGGTCTGAGAGTCTTGCATGGAAAAAGTAGATAATCAACACTGCAAATAATACTATTATAGCATATATAAATATTTAAGGGAGAAAAAAAAGCAGGAAAGAATTGGCAAACAAAAGTAATTTTGTACTATTGTAATGAGAATCTCCAGAGAATCTCTAGCATTGCCTTTGTGAGCTTTTTCAGCATAGGCCTATAACAGAGTTGGTACAGTTTGTTCTGCTATGCAGACATCTGAATGCAGGCTTTTGCTTGCTGTACTGATGCTGATCATGAAATTATGAAATAATAAAAACACAAGCTTGGCAGAAAACAATTTAGGGTTTTGGAGCACGGAATATGTTTGTAGCCCCTGGAGACCCAGGTGAGGAAAGTTCAACTCTTCCCAGATGAACCAAATTAAGAGGGTAGGGCAACATCTGGAAGCAATGAAGAAAGAGGAAGCAGAAGGCAGTGGGAGGTCTGGTGGAAGGTCACATGGAGTGGTAGAGGTGTTTTGCTTCTTGGTTGAGGCCACGAAGAGGAGCTGAGGGACTCACCAGCTGATTTTCTTGAATGAGAATTTAGACAACAGAAAAGGCTCAAGGCCAGGAAGATGAGATTATTTTAACTTCTCACCAAGTGAGATCTACTGAACTAGTAGAGACGTGGAAAAGCAGGCAGCGAATGTCTAGGAGTAGTGGTGAACTGTGGGCAGCAGAGGACATAGAATTACAGAATGGCCTGGGTTGAAAAGGACCACAGTGATCATCAGTTCCAACCCCCTGCTATGTGCAGGGTCACCAACCAGCAGCCCAGGCTGCCCAGAGCCACATCCAGCCTGGCCTTGAATGCCTGCAGGGATGGGGCATCCACAGCCTCCTTGGGCAACCTGTGAACAGTGCCTCACCACCCTCTGGCTGAAAAACTTCCTCCTCATATCCAACCTAAACCTCCCCTGTCTCAGTTTAAAACCATTCCCCCTTGTCCTATCACTATCCACCCTCATAAACAGCCATTTCCCCTCCTGTTTATACGCTCCCTTCAAGTACTGGAAGGCCACAATGAGGTCTCCCCGCAGCCTTCTCTTCTCCAAGCTAAACAAGTCCAGTTCCCTCAACCTTTCCTCATAGGAGGGGTCTTATATGCTTCCCTTAGGGCTGTATGACATAAGATAAAAGCCCTGCAGCTGGAGGATGTCAGCGTTTGAGCTGGTTCCAAGCTTGTTCCGTGCTACAATGGAGGAGTAGGTGGTTTCTGTGGGGTATTTTGTTTGTGGTGGCTTTTAAGGTAATAGCTCACGAGTGGCAGAGTTGTGGTTCTTCTCTGTTTTTTAGCTGATTACTTGCATTCTGTGAGAGCCTGTATGAAGTGGATGCTTTGTTGGTTACTGTGCCCTGTTACATGGTTGTGAAGGGTTTAATGTTGTGACTGGGTGGTCCTTTCCAGTCTTATTTCCTATTTGATATTCTGAAGAGTTATATATATTATGTATACATATGCCATATGTGTCTTCTGTGATAATGAAGAAGGAAAAGAGAAGAAATAGATAAATCCCAACAAAGTCTTAATAGATAATGGAATACTTGGAGAGACCAGGTGGATCTAAAAAGTGTACTTAAATGGAGAAGTTAATCATAATGGTTTTAAGGAAAATTTAGGGAGCTTTAGGGCCCAAATGTGGGCACTCTCCTGAAGGAAGCAGGAGATCTGTTTATGTGAGATGGTGAAGAGGCTGAGGTACTGAATGCCTTCTTTTCCTCAGCCTTTATCAGCATGACTGGCTTTCAGGGTGTGAGTCTGGCTGTTCCAGGACACTTGCCAATCTTACAGTGAAAGCTATTCCTGAGGCTTCAGTGTTAGATTAAGTATATCCTCTCAGCAAGTTTTCCAGTGTTATTCTCCCCTCTCTTACCTCATTACTTATACTCAATGCCAAAACAAACAAACAAAACCTGTGTCTCATAGTCATCTACTGCTATGCTATGGACATATACAGAACAAAACTCAAATACCTGTGCCAAGGAAGTTGTAATCTAAATATAGGCAAATAAACGTGCTATATTCTCTAGTTCTATATGCTAAATCTAAAGAACCAAAACCAGTCAGCATCACAGACCGTGGTCAGATGCTGCCAGAAGTCTTTTATAGGCTTTACATTTAGGAAAGTGTTAATCAACGTCAGCCTTTATATTTTAAATTATTAGCTCTTCTAGCTGTTCTCTACCAACAATCGTTTAAAAAAAATTAATCAACAAAAGAGTGATAAAACAAGTCTATAAGAAATGACTACAGGAAACAGATGCTACGTATTGCTTTCTCTATCCCAAGAAGAAACACAATAGGCGTGTTCACTTTCTCTTGCTGATATTTTCCTGATCACCTCTGCTTGCCGCGGTCCACTGTTAATTGTGTTTATCCTAAGATGTGTTCAGAGTGTGTAGGCAAACCTATTAATGCCAGCTGCACCTTGAATGTATCATGGGATACAGATGCAAGATGAGTTGGGAGGGCCAGGGAATAACACTGGCAAAAGAAGAATTCTGTGTTGCAGGGCAGTGAGGATGAAGAGGGTATAAGGTCATATTTTCCAGCAGATTTCATCATTCATCTTGAAACCTGGCCTAATGAAAGGAGGAAATTCCTAAACAGTATGTGAGGCTTTCCTCTGGCAGAGGGGAAGACCAATGAACGGTTTAATTCCATGCTGATTTTCAAGTCTGTGGAGGTAAGATGCAGGAGGTCCTGCCCAGCACCTGAGCACAAGTTTTAGCCCTTATTTCATACGTAAGAGATGTAGAAGGGTCAGCTTGTCACACGTTTACTGTTAGGGATTGGTCGCTCGGTAGCTTGTTGTGTAGATTTCCCACCCCTTTTTGTACTGCATTAGTGCTTGTTTGTCAGCACGTAGAGTTGTGGAGAGTTACAACAGCACTTGAGTGACCAGCTTGAAAGGTTACCGTGTGGGTTTTGCAGTTGCATTACTTTCATTGACCTGCTGTCTCTTTGGACTGCAGTCTCCTAACACTACAAGCCTGAATTGTTTTCTGTTTCTGAAGCACATTAGACAAGGACTTGAAGTTCCCCTTAATTATGGCACTTTCTTGATGTGTTTTTTGAATCACTGTTTTAACTACGTGATTCAAAAACGTCTGGTTTTAATTGTCAGAGTTACTCGTTCAAACTTTGATGTATGTTTTTTATTTGCATTCTATGACTTAAATGTGACAAAGCATTTAATATTCCTCAGCCTGCTGCTGAGAGACAAGCCAGTCAGGGTATATCAAAACTAAGTACAGCACTGGCAAGATTAAACACAATGGATTTGTAGATATGATGTAACTGCTACCTTGAGTTTAATCTACATATAATTGGGAAAAGACAAGGCTGGAATTAAATGACTACACAGAATCTTTCTAAATGGAAGAAGGGAGGAAGAAAGCAGCCCAGAGGAGGGAAGTGAGGAGGCTCTGCAGCCTCTGGTTTGGCAAGTAGTGGATGGAATTGGTAGTGGTTCTGTGCTGTTTCATTGTGAGAGACATTAGAGGTGATCTGATGTTGATGAGCTGCACATACAGTAAAGGGCTTGGCTGTTTGAGAACTTCTGATGTGAACAAGTTGTTTTGCTCTCTCTACTGAACTGCTCATCTCTTCCCTCCTCTCTGACTCCTGTGTGCATCCTCTTCCTCTGTTTCTCTGTTGCCCTACATAGCTGGTCCCCCTTCTGTCTCCACATTTTCTCTTCTGTAATTATCTACACAGTTACCACCAGCACACAGCAGCTCAAAGCAGTCATTAAATGCATGTACAGCCAATCTTTTCCACTTACACTTAATAGACGCTGTAAGCTTGTGAGGATATTCTTAGGTAGTGATGGAAAATCTTAACATCCTTTCATATGTTTAAATCCAGACAGCCCACCCTACTTTCCAACCGTTACAAGCCAGAGGATAAAAGGGCCAGCATCTATCACACTGGACTTTTCTTCAGCTGCTGCTGTATTCTTTTTAATTTAACCACCACAGCCACTTTTATTTGAAGATCAGGTTCTCCTAAAATACTACCTGGCTCCGTAGCGTCTAACTGAGTTGGGAGGTTTGTACTAACTTTCAGCAGCCAACGTAAGAGATGAGAAAAATTGCAGTAATTAATTTCTTGAAGAAGCAAGGGCCACATCTCCCCAGACCAAAACTGATTGGTTCATTATCCTTGTGCTGAGTACCCCATAAGGATGAAGAGAAGTAGCTCCTCTGCCTATATCATTCTGTATGGTCATCCCTGTTTGGTAGGTATTCTCTATGATGGCCCACGCAGGGACAAGACCAAACTTCTTGGGAATGTCCATTTGCTTTCAAACTGTGGGCAGCAGCAGTATAGATTGACCCTTGCAATTCTATTGTAGCAGAGCTGGTGGGAAGGTTTCAGGATAGTAATACTGGATGGGTGCTTTCCTGACTCCCCAGCACATCTGCTTCTCAAGCTGGACAGATACGTTGCAAGGTACATGCAAAATATATGAAGTTCTATTAAAAAAATATTTTGCTGAAACCATAAGGCAGGGTTTTTAAAAGCTAATTTGCTCTTACTGTCCATGTGCTTACTGACCTTTGAGCATAAGAACTACCCAAATCATTTTGCAAATAGGTTGTGCTTAGTAACAGCTACAGTAAAGTGTAATCCAAAGCCTCTGGTCATGGCATTTTATGCCTTTTGCTTTATTATTTCAGAGCTGTATAATTTCTACATTTTAGTTTGATGCTGGCTGTGTTTTTTTTACCACAGGACTAAAATGATTAGCTTAAAAAATGAATATGGATTTTACATGATTAAGTTTGTTTCTTGCTTCAGTGCTGTTAGTCCTCCCTGCTTTTCAGTCTGCACTTCTTCCTCAATTTTGTTCTATAACCAGTACTGCATGCAACCTTTACTGAGTGCCCCTGACACAGCATGATGTTGTTTCACCTGCTGGTGGCTACAGGAGCACAGTGAGCAAACAACATGGCATAGTAACAAAAAGTTAGAGGAAAAGTTTGAGCAAAGATCACTCTTCTCATGCACCAGTCCTGTGAAACAAAATGCATCAGCTTCCTGCATGAGACTGTCTCCCCCAAATGCTTGTGCCAGGGAGTGTAATGGTGTTTCTCAGAGTATCTCTACCTAGATTGGTGAAAGGCAATGGAGGATTGGTCCCAAGGTCTCTGGTTTGATTTCTGCAATGATATCTGCATGATATCTGCTTATGCAGTGTGGTTTGTTCAGTGTTTTCTGTTGGCATTAGTGCTCTAGGCACTCCTATTTAATGTGCCATGTTTGTTGAATGATTAATGGGGAAGAGTGCTGTTTAAAGGACTGGCTCAAGTGGAAGACAAAAATTGCATGTATTGAAAGTGTCATGACACCTATTAGGTAGTTAACAATTTATTACAGTGAAAGTATAACTTGCAAATAAACCTTGGTTGTTTTGAGATGACTTAGACTTCATAATCTGAAGTGGATTCCGTCGGGTTTTTGGAAGACAGCTGTTAGATGAGAATTGGTAATGATACATTACAGAGTAAGGACTCCAGGCTGGCGTGTTATTCTGTATCCCATCAGCCGTGGCATAAGGTAAAACCATGCCATACTTCCTTGCCCCTTTGTCTCATTACTTCTCCCAAAGATCCCAAAAGCAGCATTCTATCCCATCGCTATCCTAAGGGATGGGTGCTCATTTGGTCTCTGAACTGGGCATGGGACAAGTTATGAAATCATGAACATGATGCATGCACATGGCAGAAATTTACTTCATTGATTAGTTTACCTAGATGCTTATACACAGGCTAATATTTTAGGAAAACTGTTTTTGTGAATTCTAGTCTTTTTTATTTTGGTGGTTAGTGTATTTTTCCCACTCTGTCTGTCCCTGTCACTATGGTAGGACCACGTACTTCTGGTCCAAATGCAGTTATTTGGTTTGACTTATATGTACAGCATCCCTTCCTTCACTCTATGAGGATTTTTTTTCTTTGACAGAATGCACTTCTCAAATGATTTGTGAAAGATGGACTACTGAGCTAGATAGGCTGATTCATCTCAATAGCTCATGTGTTTGATTGCTTAGTTTTTTTCTTCTATGGTTATGGAAGAACTGGATGCATTAGCAGAGACCTGTAGATTGAAGTAGTAAGCTTGGAATGAGCTGAAGCTTTATTGGCAGAGGAAGAATAAGAACAGTTGCAAAGATTTTTAACTTGTGGTCAGTGCAATGATGAGCTGTCTCTGGTTATTTTTAAAAATATTTAACCATCTAAATGTGCATGTGTAATAATAATAATGAATGTATTTCAAGAGCACAAGGACTGTTGTCCTTTATCTACATCTTTAAATTCCCCATTGAGGTGCACTGATTCATTCATTCCTAGAAGTAATTTCAGCAAACTAACTATAGCTTTCTGCAATGAAGGATCCAGTGAATCAAGAACAGGAAACCTGTGTACATATATTGCATGTCCCTCATCACTGGGGGGCAGTGGATGGGAGGCTTTTCCACTTTTAAAAAATTCTAAAATAGAGAATACAACTGCTTTAGTATCCACATGATTCTCTCATAAAATAGAGAATACAAGTGCTTTAGTATCCACATATAACATGCTGCAACTAACAAGGTATTGTGCTAATAAGACAATGCAAATTTTCTGTTTTCTGCTGATGGGTACATAGTCTTTGTTGGTTATGTTAGCAAAGTTGTGCCAATGGTTTCTGGGAGGAAAGTATAACATTCATGCTTGCAAAATAGAGTATTTGTTTACTCCCTATATGGATATGGTTGATAAGATGCTTCTGCAGGTAAATGCAAAATGTACTTTATATTTTTCCAGGTAATGGGCATTCATAACTGAAGTTTTTTTAAAAACACTTGTCAGTATGGTTTGGAGTTATCACATATCAGTAATTACTATGGATGATTGGAAATGTTGAGGAAAACTTCCCTAGCGTATTCCAGGCTGCATGTGTGCATACATCTCTAAAAGATAGTGAGCTGTTTAATGCATTTTAATAATTATGTGGTGGATTTCTATAATGTAAAACTATTTCCACCGAAGTCTGAAATGAGTTTGGCGTGATTCAGAGTCAACATAATAATATATTCCTGGTGTCCTTTACTTGCTGATAACGGTTCATCTGCACTAAAGGGTTTTGTCTACTTATATTCATTTTCTATCGCTGTTAATTTATCTGGCAATTACAATTCAAATTGTTACTCTTAAACAAGAGTTGAACCTGGGCTAGTGAGAACTCTAAATTGAGCAATTTCACCAACTGTTGCAGGATGCTGTAGGATACCTTTGAGCTAAACTGTGCTCCTGTCTGATGAGGGCTGCAATTTAATAAGAGTCAGGCAGGCTGTAACTATTTGCCTTCCTCCAGGGAAAAGATGGAAGTATGTTTGGTTGATATTGCTATTGCTATAACTTAAAAAAGCTGTGGTAGAGTGAGGGCAAGCTGAAAAGGCTGGTCCATCTCTTGCTTCCTTCCCCTTGTCTGTTGAGTAAAATCTTCATCAATATTTCTCTTGGCCTGCTTTTGTGTGGTTTAGTACAAATTCAGTTTTCCTGGGATCTTTATAATTGAAAGACAAGCTGCAATTCTGCATCAGGGAGAGTTGTTTCTCTGGTTCTACTTTACAGTAATACCAAGAGTCGCACTGGGTGTTTTTGCAAAAATAAACCAGGTTATTTCAGTCTCTCTTGCTGGTTTCAAACAGAATGGTGTTTAGTTAAGAAGCCAGTGGCTGAGTAAGCTCTTGCAGGAACACTTATTTGGTTTTGACATAGCAGGTTTTGCGTCTACAAGATGCAGCTGTATCTTAAAAGAGGATGCTTTTAGTTTGAAGATGCAAGTCAGATGATAAGGTCCCCACAGAAGGGCAGAATGAGAGGTTTTTTTCTTCTTCACATAGACAGAGCATTTTTTTTGTTTGCTTGTTTTCAGACCAATCTATTTCACTGCAATTCCTTCTCACTTTTTTTGTTTCACTAATTGTTGTCTGTAGTCCATTTCTCTCATCATGTTTAATATGAAGCATGTAAAAACGATAAATACGCCATGCTGTGTGGAAGGGGTCATGCTGAAAACTGACTGGTAATGTTGCTTTGTATAAACTGTTTGCTGTGACAAATGCTTTCATTCAGATCAAACGCTGGACAATTGAATGCCTTTGATTTTTCATTATCTGTGGCCCAAGAGAAAGGCAGATGCTATCATAGGTCCAGGCTATCTAATGCAGGGTAGTGACTGGCCCAGTAAGATTGAAGGCTGTTTCTGAGGCCCTGAATGCAAACCAAAAGGGAGAAAGAATGATTTCATTATTTCTGTGTAGGTGGCAGGAGAGTGGAGCAGGGGTTGGGAGACAGTGACTCAGTACCAAAGACTGAGCTGCATGGCAGCAGTCACAGCAGTTTTGATCTTAGCACCAAGTAATGGTTACTAGCAAGTAGAGATGTAGGCAAGAGTCTGCTGAATACTGTTGCTGAAGCTAAAACACAGCTGTTATCTGTTATAATTCAAGCATCTCTGCTCACAGCTGTGGGCTGCAATGCAGACATGCTCAGAAAAACAGATTGCAGGAGTGAAAACATTACCACAACCTTGAGAAAAGCACACAGCAAGATTTTGGTGTGGGATGGTGGCTGAAAAGATGCTTGGAAGTGGAAGCAAATGTGCCGTTTCCTGCTGCCTGCCTTCCTTCTCTGCATGCATTCAGGGCTTATTTTAACAGATGAGGCAGTAAGTAGGGCACTCCTGATTCTACTGCTTTTCCCTGCTAATAAAAGTGACCCACAGAACCTTGAAGAATGGTGGGGTCAAGGAGGGACAAGAGTGATCTGCTTCACTTGCTCACAAGTGTTTTGACGCAGGCATTTTAGTCAGCATTAACTTTGCTGACAGAATGTGCGTTCCCATGACAAACATGCTCATCTTTAACCTTGAGAAACAGGGTTAATCCCAACCCTTCAGGGTTAATTAAGAGGTAATTGCATGGGCCTCAATTAATTCCTGTTTAACTCAGTTGCATTTGATGGAAGGGCACTAGAGATTAATTTGGCCTTGTGCCTTATCAAATTCATTTTCATTAAATGCAAAAAAAAATCTTAAGAGAGAGGTTCCAGCTGTGACTCTTCTGCCCTATGACAAGTCTAACAGTACAGGATGAGTCCTTAAATGCTTGTCATATGGCTGTAGATACCAGCATGTTGGTTGAACTAAGACACTAGTGTTCTTCCTTGTTTATCTTCAGGAGCTCTTGAAAACAACTGAGCTATGTAAGGACCAACAGCAAGGTCAGGAATTAGACTGATGATTTCAGTGTGTATTCCAAATGCTTGCTCTCCTTCTCTGAATCAGGCCCTTTGCTATTCACACAAAGGCATATGAGCATGGGGTGATATGTCTTGCAGCATACTCTGCTTACCCTTAATTACAATTATGACTGAGAAAGCGCTGAAATATTGTGTCACTGTTCTGTAGATTAATGAAATCATACTAATGAGATCCGACTCCAACATCTGCTGCAACAGTAAATTTAGAGCTAGATGAAGAATTTGTGTGTTAAATTGCTCGACACTGGAAGTATAGCTAGAGTGACCCATGTCAGTCTCTGTAAAGAAACAGTGAATACCTGGCTGAAGATAACAGCAGAGCTCAGTCAGGGTTATAAGATTTTCAATTCCTGCTTTGATTGGTTCCACCCTTACAAGCGTTGACATTACACAACACCTGCATGTACAGTAAAATACTCTGCTTTCACTGTCTGTCTTTGTAGTTGTTGTACAAACAAAATCTGAGTGCGCTCTAGCTCCAGTATATATATTCTGTATGAGAGCTGACTCAACTTCTGCTGCAGTACACTGTACCAGGCAGCTCTCGAGTGATGTTGCTGCAATTTATCACTATAAACTGTTTCATATTGGAACAAACAATACTCATGAGGCAATCTGGATTCAAATTAATTCAAAAAGCTCCATAACTGAAAAGTGAGCAGTCTCTTTGTGTTGTGTTGGTTTGCTTTTTTTTTTTTTTTAACAAGATTTTATGATACGACTAGACTACAAATAGCTCTATTCATGATAAACTGGCAACTTGCAAACTGTATGCTAGAAGCTATTTGTTGTACAAGGAGTTCTGAAGAAAATTCTGAAATGAAAATCTTCTCTGCCAGGGAGATGTGAGGCATCAGTTCCATGGATGCTGCTAGGGGTGTCCTGTTTCAGGTGCCCCATGGCTGTGGGGCAGTGGTGATGATGAATGCACTTTCCTTGTACGTATTAGAGAAGTCTTATTACATCTGTATTTAAAGATGCATATTCCTTGACTATTTGCCTAAAGAACTCAAACACTGTATAATGCATCTGACCGTGACACTGGATACATTCAGAACCATAAATTGATCCTCAATAGTAATTTTTTTTAAGATGTATATGGATGTCAGCTGTGAACTGTTGAATTTTCAGTAGTACCTACATGAGTATCCCTTGAGCTAAGCAAGTGAATGATATTTTAATACACATCAAATCATTTATTTGCATCTTTATCTTCCAATTAGTTCCATTTCAATAATAATGATAGTGAGCACATTGCAGGATAAAAAGCTATCTTCAGAACAGCCAGGAGCTCATAAAAGGTCTTGAAGAGAATTTGGATCTGAATATAAAGTAACTTTTTGGCCTGAAATTTCTATTGCACATATAAGATACAAAAATAAAAGGGTATGTAAAGGTGTAATAGGTGATGTGAAGCCCAAAATCAGAAAAAAGTTGGAGTCAGGCAAGAGTTAGGCACCTGAAGGTAAAGCGTCAAAGCTTACACAGCTACCAGCTAACTCCTGAAGTACCTACTCTGGAGACAGATTGTGTCAACAGTGGCCTTTCAGTACCTAAAGGGAGCCTACAAACAGGAGGGGAATCAACTCTTTGAAAGGGTTGAGAGCAGCAGGACAAGGGGAAATGATTTTAAGTTGAGGGAGGGAAGATTTAGGGTGGATGTCAGGGGGAAATTCTTTACAGAGAGAGTGGTGAGGTGCTGGAACAGCTGCCCAGAGAGGTTGTGGATGCCCCGTCCCTGGAGGTGTTCAAGGCCAGGTTGGATGGGGCCCTGGGCAGCCTGGCCTAGCATTAAATGTGGAGGTTGGTGGCCCTACATGTGGCAGGGGGGTTGGAGATTCATGATCCTTGAGGTCCCTTCCAACCCTGGCAATTCTGTGATTCTGTGGTTAAAAGCACATTAAATTCTGCTCCTGAATAAGTTCTGAAGTTGCTTGCTTTTGATAAAGTAAATGCTATTCATGGATCCTCAAGAAAGGGTGTTTGGTGAAAGGGGCTCAGAGTAATGGGCACATTCTCAGTTCAGAGAAGCTCTCCGTAAGATGCCGAGATGGTATCAGTCTTGTTTTCAAACCCTGATATGGAGAAATTGGTACCGCTGCCTTCTCTGAACAGTGCACGTGTCCATTAAATGCAAACTAGAGAGCTGGTACTTATGGAGCAGAGTTTCAAATACGTATAATGTAAAAAATGGCCTAATTACTAGGACAAACAGTTCACTGAAATAGAAGGACATTTTGCTCCAATCTTTATGTTCTCCAGTGTGTGGAAAAAAAAAAATTGAGGCTGAGTTGCCACTTTGATCACTGAAAGATTTGAGACTTAATGATCTCTTTCAAGGATCGATTCCTATCAGGAAACTAGTTTCTGGGCAGAAGAATTGAAGTGCAGCCATCTATCTCCCTCTAGGGAAGGTGGCTGTACTTTCTCTGGGGATGTCTGAAGAGTTTTGTTGGTGGCTGGAGGGATGGGGGTTGTTGAAGGAGTGGGCCCAAATGGCATGGGTAAGGGGAACTCAAACACAGCAGTGTCCCAAGTGGTGATCTTTCAGTCCTTGTAGGGCTGTGTGGATGTGGATGAATTTCAGTGGAACAGGAGGACGTGGGCCCTGCCCAAGTGTTTCACGTTCAGCATGCAGCTTGGTTAGATGCATTTGGAACTATCAATCTAAATTTGTACTTACTATATGGATTACAATAAAGAAAAAAGGGTATTCATTAAAGACTGAAATTGAAACAACTTACCAGGAAAAGAATTTAATCCCTCAAGTTGTTTTACTAGTATGCGCTGGGCACTTCATCTGCATATGGTATGATTGTAATTATGATATCTTTGTTAGTCTAACTCCCAAGAACAAAAAAGCGCTTAGACATTAGCTGGCTATCTTCCTGATTTTTGAAGCCAAATGTCTAATTAGAGCACTTCTGTTTCTTACATTTATTTTCAGTTCTAGAGAGTGAAAGGCAAGGAATCTCAATGCAGCTGTGGCTCTTTTATAGACTTCAGCTTATTAGAGCCTTTGGGTCAAACTCTCTGGTGTAGCTACATGGACTTGCATTTTTCCTGGTGTAACTTCAGATATTTATATAATCTTCTGTACATCTGTCCACATGTGTGTTCCTACGCACATAGCAAACCCTTACTTGATATAAATCACTGAAGCTCTTTTGGCTTCTGTGATACTACACTGATTTCTTACCAGCTGGGTATCCGGTCCATAGCATCTGGTTTTCCTTTTCCCTCCCTTAATAACACTGATGAATCAGAATTCCTTAAGGAGGATAATACTAAACATAATTAGACAGGATATGTTCAAGAAGAAAATTTAATTTGAAGAGGTTTGCACAGAATTTTTATTGGCCTCAGGTGGGATGCTGGGACTTTATCTTAATGAATCCTTTCTACAGATCCATTTCATGCATTATGCTATTATGTGATGGAGTATACTCTAATGGTGCATTATGCGTATGTTTATTCAGTTGGATTTTAAAGTTCTTCTACTGAGTGATATAATTATTCTGGGCTGCAGAAATGAAATGTAAAAACATAAGCTGAGATTTTAAAATATCTACACGCAGAACTTTATATCACTTTTGGCACCTACATACATTCAGGAAAGTCCTGTTAGTAAATCAAATATGAGACTGCGGATTGGACATATCTTCAGAACTGATTTGCTGTGAAAGCCATAAGAGTGGGGCTTTTTGTTTGGTCCCTCACTCAGTTAAAATGTTGATATTTTAGTATTTTGTACTTTTAAAGTCATATTTGAGTGCTGCCTTTTTAAGGACAACACATTCTGGGATTATTTTGATAAATCCTGGTAGATTTTGACAAAATGCTCAGCTACTGAATGGCACTGAGAGAATGTTTGTCTACTCTTCCATAGTTTACATCCATTTACCTTTTACCCTCAGAAAAGCTTGCTAATGTGGCCTGTTATTATTAACAATTAACATCTGTCATTTATCATGGTGTAATTGTATTCTAATGGGGACGTAATGTTTGGGTGACTTGTTTCAGCAATGGTTACAGGAAAAAAATCACTTGATCTGTGAAAGACATTATGAGCAAAATTAAAGAGGTAGAGAGAGGCAAACTGGTAAGTGATTTAGTAGTTCTCTGCCTGGTCGTGGCTGTTGACAAGAATGAGGGAGGGAACATTTCTGCTCCCTTTGGCCCCAGGTCTTGCTCGATACAGTACAGAATTGTGCAGGGGGTCTGGAGGGTCATCCTTGAGGCAATGAAGGCGGGGGGAAAAGGAAAATTACTTCTGAGCAACCAGAAGTGGGAGAAGAATTAGTGGTGCTGCTGGGTCTGTTTCTCTTCTACTCTAATTGTATTCAAAATGTTGTAGTCTTAACAAGGAAGCATTGGAGCTGTCATATAGAAGTCAGCCACATACTTCCTCTGTCTTAACCCTGCAAAATGAGATTTACAAGGTGATAAAGTCATATGGGAATGCAGTGTCTTCAGATGTCCCTGGTTTTTGTTTGCTGACTAATTATTTGTAGTTTAGGCATTAGTGTTCTTGCTCTTTTTTTTTTTCCTTCTCAGTTTCTACACTATTCTCAAATAAAACGCACTTCCACTTTCTCTTCTTTATGCACAGAAGATGTGATAATTGAATTCTTGATACTGATAATCGAATTCTTGATGAATCTAGCATTAGTGAAAAATGTTGCATCCAATAGGTATCCAGATTATACCCTAAGATATCAAAACACAAAAATTCAAAACAACTAGTGAAGCTTGCAGAGGTCTGCTGAGCACTGCAAGAAAACAGTGCAGTGAACTGCACTGTTGCTTCTGGATTTGTAAAATAAGAGATACGCTGCACTTCAGAAATCAGTTTTGACAGGGGAAGGAAGGTTCTGACAATTTAGCAATGGCTTGGAACACCTTTCCCTACGCACTTAGGTGATGAATGAACACACCACATGCTCTGACTCCACATGTTCACTTAGTCTTAAGTAGCAACTCTAGCTCAGGTCCAACCACAGAGCAATCTGATCTTGATAACAAGGGATGTTCTGTTTGTACAGTGAGATCTAACGTTGCTCAACAGCAAAAATAAAGAGTTCACCCATCAGATGTTGCTTTATGTTGTGAGGCTGATCCTTAATTTAAATTCAGGTGAAGGCTCTAATCTCTGTTTGCATCCCTTTCAAAGCGCTGCACTTTCTGAGGCTTGGAAAAGTTCGCTTTTTTTCATTCCTCCCTTCTTTTAAAAACTTGAGCCCCTGCTGTCAGGGGAAGGAGACATTAATTTGAACAGGAAGAGGGAGGAAGAACATTGCATCCGGAGTTTGTGATTAGTTCCTTCTCTCAAAGCTTCTTTTCATCATTATGAGAACTTCTTGAAGTGAGTACAAGTCTGGCCTTGGTGAGGCCAAGTTCAGGCTAGCACTGACATCCCCCTTTTCTGCTGCTTTTAGTATCCTTCAGGATGGGAATGGAAGGAATTGGTTTTAAGTAAATCCATATCATTAGATGCCATACTTTGCAGAGACAGCAAAGATACTGGCCCAGAAACCAGTTTCAAAGTCCTTAATATGCCAAGCAACAAGAATGTCCTGTGTCTGCAAACAATCTCTTACTGAACAGTATCCACCCTTCTGGGGGTGGAGATGTTCCTGAGTTGTGCAAATGTGCAAGTAAAACCTAGTCAGGAAACTGACTTCTCACTAGGATTGGTCATCGTTTTGTTTCGTTTTGTTTTAATTTCTTTTTCTCCTTTTAGAATATCAAATGTCACAATGCTTATGGTGTTTACTGTTTACCAAGGTTATGGCAGATAACTGCCTTGGTAGATTCTGGAGTAGCCCATTGAAGACTGCCTTTCTTGTGATTTTAAGGGGGTCAGGAGCTAGGGACTTGTGGGCAATTTGCACCACCAAGTTCAGCTGCATGTATCTCTCTCTCCTTTTTATAGGAAAAGAGAAAGCTTAATGTAAATGACACCTCCTTTTTTATTTCACATCTCTCTGAAAGTTTGCAGCCATATTTAGCAGCAGTGTTTCTTGCTAAAGTGAGAAGACATAATGCCTTAATCCCTAAAGTGAACTGATCCAGCATTAGAGGAGTTAACCACCATTTTTAGGAAGCAGATTCAAATAAGAAATCATAAATACAGACTGTTCCCTCTACAGCTTCTGACCAACCATTCTTGGTTTCAGGATGGTAACCAGAAATGTTAGAAATAAAAATAATGTGGAGCTTCTTACAGAAAGCAGAGGTATCTGCAAATTGTTCCTACTTGGAATTCTGCAAACGTTTGTCCCCTTTCCACTTTCTAATTAGAGAGAGTTGCATTTGGTTAATGGTACTCCTGTCACCTGAGTAGCATGTGCTGTTCAGGAAGCACAAAGGTCCAGTTAGTCTTGACACAGGAGTAGGATGATTTCAGTTTATTGTATTTGTCATGACTATTTAGGATGCATTATTTACATTTCCTTTTCTTTCAGGCTATTTTGTCATTGTTGTTGAGAAAGCATAAAGGATTTCTCAGTGTGTTACCATTTACTCGCCTGGATTATATTTAAATTAAAAAAAAGAAAAGCCCAACACTAACAAAAACAACACTTCCCATGACTCTTAGAATACACTGCTCTAGTTATCTTATTAAAACAGAAATTGCTTAACAAAGCATTTACTAATGTTATTTGTTATAATTATGTCCTGAAATAGAAATCTAAATGGGACTCATGCCCATCTGCTAGGACAGTGGCTTTCCTTTTTTTTTTTTTTTTTTTTGTTTCTTGTTTGCAAGGAACAGGTCAGCACCAAATGCTTGTTTTTATAGACATCAATCATTTACTTTCATGGGGGAAATAATATATTTCTGACAATATTTCTGTCAGGTTAGCTTCATAGCAAATAATTTACTTTGTAGTTTAAGCAGTAAAAAACACAGAACTCCAAACGTGAGGATAAGTTAAGATCATGTTTTCCCTTCAAAATGCCTCTCCACAAGGAATTGAAAATGCTATTGCAATCCACTTGTTTTAATTTAAAATATATATATATATATATATATACTTATATATATATTTAATCTGGAAAGTTGTGTGTGTGTTGTGTGGAGTTGTTTTGTTGTTTTTTAAGCTGCCACTTCGGAGTAACTCACAACAATATTGTCTTGTTGCAGCTTTCAGCTCAGGCAGGTAAGACTAAAACAGATGCACTTTTCCAGGCTGCAGCTGTCAAGCTCGAGTTCTTCACAGGGAAAAGCCTTGTTCACCAATGTGACTAGTGATATCTCCCTAGATAGAGATGCTGAAAGATTTTGATTGTACATTTACACAGAATCATAGAATCACAAGGTTGGAAACAACCTGCAAAAGACATACTTTTTATGATTGAGCTGCAGGAGGGAGATGTTTTTTCCTGCCCAAATTTACTCTCAAAAGATGATATTTACTGACCAGTCTGTGAAATGATGCTATCTACACATACAAATACAGATGGAAAGAAAGACAACTTTTGTAAGAATAATTATTTGGAATTGATATACTGGGAAAGCAAACTTCCAGAGTTGTGATTACTCTTTAAGAATCTTGTTTTGCTTAAAATCAAGTTAAGAACGTAAAGGAAACACTCCAGGAAACTGATGCATTTAATTAGACATATTTGGTTTAAGGATGAATCCAGCTAACTTTTCTCCCTTTTGTGTGTGCATTTTTGCAGAGTGGGGGAATTGGGGCCAGAGGGGGAAAGGACTTCAATTATTTCATTCATCTTCCCAGAGTTTGAATTAGCTGTTACCCCTTGTCAGCTACCAGCTAATGAGCAGATCATTTAAAAGACTGTTGAAAAGTTGGGTTCGATCCTGTTGCATCTGCTATGCAGATGGGATGCTACTTTTTGCTCAAATAAATAGAAGAAGCAATTAAGTCCCTTTTTGGAGTAAGATATCTGAAACAATGGGAGGCACCATCTGAAACAAAAAGCACAGTCAGATGCTGAGTAATGTGGATAGCAGAGTTTTATAAAAGATTGAATGCAAGCGAACATAAGCTAAGAGGCTTTCTCTCGTTTTTGAAGTTATTTGTGTACTGACACAGATGTGACCAGAAACAGAGATGGTGGCAGACAGGACAGCAAAAAATGTCCTTGCTAGCTGTGGAGAGAAAGGTTAGAGAAGGTCCAGAAGCATTTGAAAGAATGTAAGCTTTAAAAGAAGCTTGGAATAATATTTTTAAACACATTTATGTTTCAATCAAAAACAGATAGAATTCAGTACGTATTTACTAAAACAGACTCCATGACCCACCACTTAACAGAACAACAAAAAATGCACTGAGGAATATATTCCTCTGATCTTCGTGTCTGCTGCCTCCAAAATCTACATGGTGTTAATAGGATTTGTCCTCTTAATGAAAGACGTGCATAAGTGTAATGATTTTTTAAAAGAGTAATAAAACCATCCTTTTTGAAGATGGAAATAGCACACAGTTCCACAAAGCTTCTGTGAGAAGTATCAAAATACGTGGCATCTACAATCGTCATGTAGAGACAGAAAGGGAAATGCAAGGAGCAGCTCAATCAGTTTCAGCCTACAAATAGTTTTCTAGAAGCTTAAGACTGTGTGATGAAAGCAGAAAAAATCTCTCAGCCCTACTTGTTTTTTGCACTTGTTTTTTATAGCATCACACATGTCCTGTAACCTAGATCACGAGATCTCTTTGGGCCTCCATTTCTGTTCTGTAACATGGAATTAGTATTTCTTCCTCAGCAAGTCAAAATTACGATCTAAAAATATGAAAATAACCAATAGCAGAGTTGGCAAAGTGCTGTGGGCAGGAAATGATAAATCTTTGAGATCCTAAAGTCAAATTAATAGATACCTCAGTATCATTCTAGTCCTCAACTCCCAGAGCAACTATTTCTCTGAAGCCCTACTATGTATTACAATTTGTGGTAGTGATCTTGTTAAAGTTGGATTAAAAGATATAAAAAGCAAAGAGTTTTACTGCGTAATAAAATATCCTTTATTAAATCAGTCAACATAGGGAAAAAGCAGATTAATTTTCTGACCCACTCTATGGCTGAAATACAATCTGAGAAAGATCCCAGGGATATATCAGCTTCTCAATCAGTCTAATTGGCATATAGTATGCAGTTAGCATGCATAAATCAAACTCCTTGCATGCAGAACTGAATAAGCACTAGTTGCAGCAAAAAGATTCAAGAAAATGTTGTGGCTTGCATCAAATGAAAATGTAATTTTTGGAGAGTTGTGAGTGAAATGAAAAATAAAACTTTGGGTCAATTCAAATACTTCATGGGTTATAAAAAGATATTCCTTTCAGCTTATGGTAACCTTTTGCTTAATTACATTTCTATAGGTCCTCTTAAAATGAATTATTGTTTTAAAAGGAAAAATCAAGGCTTCTACAAATAACTCGGGTTTTTGTTTTTTTTTTTGTCTTGAAACTGAAAATGTCAAAGAGAAATGTTTTATCTCCCCTTATAGATCATCAAATGGCTTGGACTGGAAGGGACCTTAAAGATCATCTAGTTCCAAAATGCCCTGCCATGGGCACTGTTGCCACCCACCAGTTCATCCTGCCCATGGTCCCATCCCACCTGGCCAAAAGGTCTTCCAGGGATGGGGCATCCACAGCTCCTCTGTGCATCCTGTGCCAGTGCCTCACCACCCTCTGAGTATAACATTTCTTCCTAATATCGAGCCTAAATCTAAACCATTCTTTCAGTTTAAAGCCATTTCCCCTTGTCCTTTCACTACCTGCCTGCATAAAAAGTTGGTCTCTCTCCTGTTTATAAGCTCCCTTTAGGTACTGGAAGGTCTTCATGAGGTCTCCTCAGAGCCTTCTTTTCTCTAAGCTAAAACAAGCCCAGCTTCCTCAGCCTTTCTTTATAGGAGAGGTGCTCCAGCCCCTCTGATCATCTTTGTGGCCTCTTCTGGATCTATTACAACAGCTCCAAAATACCAGAATTTATTGGCCAGTATTTTTCTTTGGGGATCAAGATGGAATCTGAACATATTTAAATGCTTGTAAATATGAGGCTCCATTGGAATGTGCAGGACCAGACAAAAGACATTTCACACGCTATATAGGCTTCCTACACATTCTCCCACATAATTTACCTTTCCCTCTGGCACACAGTACACAACTTTGACTTCTGATTATCAGCCATCGTGATGTTACCCTTTCTTGTTACTCCAGACTTAATGCATTTGCTCTTTTCATCAAAACTCCATTTAAAAAAAGTTGACATTCAACCTCCTCCCATCAAAGCCACTTTTATTAGAGAATTGAAACTGCTTCGGGCTCCGGACTTTAAAAGTATGCATAAAAAGTGGGGATAATGGTTTGCCTTTTGTTTTCTCACTTTGTGGATATTGAGTTTTTATCATACTCTTGTCTATATTTTGGTGCACTTACTGCTGTTTTTGTTGATCTTATGATACCTTGCTCATATTTTCTGACTTTTGGAAGCTGTTGTGAAAATTCCTGTAGGAAAAATATTTATCATTAATAAACTAGTTAAGTCTGTGGTTCTGTTCTCCTGGAATTTTCCATCCTAAAATATTGATGGCATAATTTTCAGAATGAAGAGGTGGAAAAAAAGAAAAATGAACCTAAGAGCTGATAAAGTCATGGAGTTGAAATCTGTACAAAGATTTTGCATATTAGATGTGCGAAAGGATGTCAAGAGTAAATTCCAGTGATTAATATTCCACTGCAAAACGATCAAACTAATACAGGAATTATCTGAAGGCAGAGCTTTGAATTTCTTTAATGTTACAAATAAATACAAATCAGGGCAAGGTCCTATAGCAAGTACTCCCAGTATCTCATGTCTTGTGTTAGTTTTCTCAGGGCCAGTCAAATGTAATGTGCTTCCAAACAGCTTCCTTTCATCCAGCAGAGATTTGTTTAAAATGGTATTGAAAGCCAGAGAACTGAGAGAAGTGAGGCCTTAGAGTCAAGTATGAACTTGGCACACTGTACTCACTGTGAACCTGTGCAGCAACTACTGCTAAATCTTTTGTGAATACCCATAAATAAAGCCTGGGCGATGAGGAGTGACTTGACCCCATTGCTGGTCCCAGGCTTTGATATGTGTTGCTTCCTAGTCTGTTTGAGGTAAGTCATCTCCCTGGCAACCTATTTGCACTATCTTTCCTGCTCTCCTTTTCTCACTTTATATGTAACATAGCAGTTGATCTGGTATGTAACATACCAGTTGGTCTGGTAAAATGCAAGTTTATGAGTGAGCAATTTGCCTAAATAAAAGGGAAAGAAAAAACGAAGCCAATAACTTCATGTAGCTCTTAACACCCTATCGAAGGGCAATGGAGGAATATAAAATGGGCATTTCATGTGAGTGTGAAACACTTATCAAGCATTGATTTTCATTATTTCTAGTGGTGATCTCCTTTGCCAACACTGGCTACTTTTATGTGTCCAATTCCACTGATTTGTGTAACAGACCACTACATTGATCTTGGATGATGTTTGGTTGTTAAGGAAGCATTAGCTAAAACAGTTTCATCATAACACACTATGCCTGTTGTAGGTCCAGTCACAATAGGCCATAAATCCTTGGAATTTGTTTGTTTTTAAGATTTGCAGATTCTAGAAACAGAAAAGGATGTCAGTGTTACCTTTTGTAGGCTGGGAAAGTTTATGTCCCATGAAGAGCTGGATTAATTTTGCAAGCTTCATTTTTAAACTAGCTACGCAGTGCTGAAAAAGAAAAATGGATTTGGTGATGTTTGTAAGCTTTTATAAGTCTCTCCCCTTACAATTTATGAAAAAAAAATGATATTTCATAGCAGAAATATTTGATAAAATCACTAGCTGTGAAACAGTGTTTCAGAACACCTGTAGGATGAAAACTACACTACAAAACCCTACGGTGGGTCAATTACATCTCATGACCTCTATGGCCTGTCACAAGAGTCCAAATTATAGCATCTATTTATAAGACCAGTGCAAAACTAATGACTTTGAATAAGAAATTAATTGTTCCCAAATGGATTGGTAATAAATTTAGGTATAAAAATGATCTGTATCAAATTGCACTGACTGCCTTTATTCCTCCTTATTTTCACAGAAGGTCTTTCCCCCTTTCTTTAATATGTGGCTTTATTTTGTGATTGTGGCTCTCACATTAAAAGCTATCACATTATGACAGACCTTAAGTGGTTTTAATAGGAAACTTCAGAATAGAGAGAAACTGTAATAGAGGTGTAAAATAACCTGATCTTCTGGGAATATACAGTAAGACTTGAAAAGACAATGCATATATTGCAAAACAAAATAAAACAAAACATAAGCAGCATGTTGTCATGTATTTTCATTGTTCTTATACTTTCCCTTGCCATTAGAAGGGAATGCATGTTCCTAGTTTCCAGTTTTATTAGGCAGGGAAACAAAACTAGCTAACTACTTATTAAGACAGAGAAAAGGAAAGGATAATAGTTATGATTATATATATATGTATGTATGTAACAAGTGTTACACAAGCAATTGCTCACCACCCCCTGACTGATGCTCAGCTAGGTCCCAAGAGAGAGATGAACCCACCACCTTCAGAACTCCTTCTGCATGATCTCATGTGGTATGTTTGGCCAGTTTAAATCAACTGTGCTAATTATGTTCTCCCCCCCCAGCTCCTTGGGCCCTTCTCTGTGAAAGCCTTGGCTCTGTACAGCACTGTTATCAACATCTATAAACATTGGTGAGATATCAACATTGTTTTTTCTCCTAGATCTAAAATATAGGATTATACCAGACACTGAGGAAAACAATTCTGTCCTAGATGAAACTATGATACACAAATACTTTCCATCCAGTAAACCTTTTTTTTTTTTTCCTCTCAAGGCCTTGTGGAGTCCTAAATTGTTCTGACTTTTCCATAAATTCTATTCAGGTAACTGTAAAGGTAAATCTCTACCAAATTGCTTTGTACTTCTTAGCTGACATCTCAAAGCAACATTTAGAACTACTAGGAAGGGGCTCAGTGATTCAATGCCTTTTTTCCAAAGCAAGATCAGCTGTGGGCACATCACAGTGCTGCAAGAATACTGGCTGCGTTTTTGTCTGGTTAAGGATTTGTTTCACACTGCTTTAATGGCCTCTATCAGTTATGAAAAATCCTGGTGGTCACATTATCCCACATGATGGTATACACAAGCAGTACTTTTTGGGTTAAATAAAAATAAATAATGTCTTTAATGAAGAACAATTACAGATGTGTAAGAAATGAAAACAGAAAACGAGTTAATTACTCTTTAATAATGTTATATCATAATTCTAGAGAATTGGATGTTCAGGCTTTTCTAGTCTGAGACACGGTGTTTCTTTGTCATCTCAGTTTTATAAAGAAATATATGCTTTTAAAAGGATGGTGTTGGTTTTCTTGTTTTTCCCTTTAAATGATAAAAGGACAGCTTGAAATTACCTTCTGTGAAGTTTGTGGACTTTCAAATAAATACTTCTGAACATAAATTCATACATCATTTGTTTTCTATGTTTATCACTTTACAACCTCTCTCAGAAATACGTTGATTATGTGACCAAAGTAAGAGCTGGAGAGTCATGCAAGCTGCAACTTCATAGAATCACAGAATCATAGACTGGCCTGGGTTGAAAAGGACCGCAATGCTCATCCAGTTCCAACCCCCTGCTATGTGCAGGTCACCAACCAGCAGACCAGGCTGCCCAGAGCCACATCCAGCCTGGCCTTGAATGCCTGCAGGGATGGGGCATCCACAGCCTCCTTGGGCAACCTGTTCCAGTGCCTCACCAGCCTCTGAGTGAAAAACTTCCTCCTAATATCCAACCTAAATCTCCCCTGTCTCAGTTTAAAACCATTCCGCTTTGTCCTATCACTTTCAACCCATTATACCAACTTCATCCCACTAACTATGACAGCTGGAAGACAATACTTCAATTTTTTAAAGCTCCTACAGTTTTTATAGGGAAGAGTGGAAGAGCCATCAGCTGTCAATTTTGACAGCTGTCAACACTTATCTAATAGCAACAGCTTGACTGAAATTACATTTGTGCCCAAAATTAAGCAAACATTTTACCTGTTTCAGTGTTTTCACCCACAAGAAAACTCCTGAAATGAACAGTATCTAAGGCTTTCATAAAGTGATTTTTCTCACAATTATATTTATATACCTATCTGTATGAATACATAGATATTTAAACTGCATGTTCTGTAGGAGAACCTATAGGAGGCCTGTCTGTTCTTCCCAAAACCTCAACCATCAGTGTGCCTTTGCCTCACTCTTAGTAGGCAGATGTGCTAACAGCTGGTAACTATTTCCTTTTGTCCTCATTCTGGACAATTCTGAGATGTGCAGAGTTGCCAGAGAGCAGCTTGTTTCTCTCCAGACTTGGTAAGATGTTGCTCTGGGTCACAGTAAATACAGGCTCTGAATGGAAAGACAAAACCAATCGTTTCCAAACCCAGTGTAACTAATGTTGGCATCATGACTTTTCTTCCCACTCAGAAACAAACTAACTAAAGCACTGTGACTTAAATATCCTCTGAAAGCAGCGACGCATGAAACTTCTGCTGTGCTAAGCACCTGGCCCCGAGGCTGGCTGCACCATAAGACAGGTATTCAATGAGCTCAGTAGTAGGAAATAATTACTTGAATACTGGAGCAAAACTGCAGTATTTCAAGAGTATTGGTCAGTAGATATTCTTCTGGGATCCAGTCAAAGCTGAGTAGTTGACCAGTGTAAGGAAGTTCACAATGTGTGTGCAGATATTTGCTCGTGGATGCAAGGCATAATTCTGCACTCTCAGTAAACGTAGCTGATTCTAGTTCTAGTGATGTAATTAACCATTCTACTTGGCAAATAGAGACCTGTCGCTGACCTCTGCACCTTTCTACCAGAAACTGATAGGATTTCACAGGACAGGGAGAATGGAGACAAAATTCAACACTGTAGAAAATGGATCACGGTATTTTCTTTTAGACTGATGCATTAATTCCAGTTTACATCACTGTAAGTAAAGACTAAATGCGAGCGGAATAATAATAAATAAGTTAGGGCACTTTGTTGCCCTATTTTATACTCTTCCACTGGCGTTTCTTTGAAATAGAGAAATCCAGATAGTGTTCACTGTCTGCTTTCTGTTTTTGTGAAGGACTCAGTTTCCTGAGCAGTCTCAGTAATTGGGACAGCTAGATTGCAGTCTAGCATCTTTTCCTTGAAAAGTGACTACAATTTCAACCCACCATCGAAGCGCTGTAGAGATAGCACATAACAGCTAAGTCTCCAAGTAATTAGATCTCAAACACAAATGAAGGGTGTTTTTCTTCAGAAATACACCGTTACCAGTATAACCTGGCACTGCAGCTCTGGAAACTTTCCTGTCAGCAGTATTAACCCTTCTTTTTCTCTGTTCTGCCCTCTCCTACCTTCCTCAGGACATCTTAAAAGCTAGTGGAAGGTTCCTAAGTGTGCTAACATCTTTTTCTGAACACCACTCCTGGTTGAAAACAGTGAAAAGGAAGAAAATACTTTTCTTTTTCTTCAGCAAAAGCATGTCAAAATGCACTCTGACATATATTTATTACAAGCTCTGTTTCATGCTCACTGTTCCCTGCAGGCCAGGTGAGGTCATGACTGAGACTGATGAATCAGCACACTCTACTTGCCATTTCCCACCCAGACCAATTTTCAGCTAAATTATCTGAATAATCTGGGTGAATGCAACCAGTTTTCAACTGCATTACACAACCAAATTCTTTAAAATAAAATTACAACAATTAACGAAAATCGGTTTTTTGTTTGTTTATTTATTTAGGGCTGGATTTCTCTTGTGTGGCAACTGTACCTAGAAGGAAGAGCAATAAGTCATGATTACTGGGAAATATAATGGTTATAGAAAAGAATACTAAGATTCTAGAATGTTCTGTTTTACTGATATATACATATTTCTGAAAAGGCTTTCTTCTTTCTTCTCCCCATTTCTTCTCCTTAATTGTGATCTGGAGCCTAAATTATTCAAGCAGTGACCCAAAACACAACCAAAAAAAAGAGTCAGTACAGTTCCTATTGATGCCAGTCACTTCTGGCAAAAGCCAAAATTAAACAGCCAGCCTTTTACCCCATGGTGGCATAGGATATCAGGTTCAGATAGATAGATTAAATTTATCAGTAGGGTCAGGCTGCCCTGAATACAAAATCGAATTACACTGAAGCAGATGTTGAAGTCCAAGAGGAGAAGGTGTAGATTGATGGGAGAAAGGCAGTCTGTCAAAGAAGCCTTTGTCTGAGTGTGACTGTGTAAGGCAGCTGACAAGGGGCTGTCAGATGCCACAGCGGGCAGCTGCGTGATGGGGCCCGGGCAGCTGACTTCATTACAGCCCCTAGGACACGTGCAGGGGTGTGTTTGTCCCTTAATTGAGCAGAGCCAGGAAATGGCTCTGAGAGGGCAAGAGGGAGTGAAAAGGGCTGAAATGAGCCCCGAGGCCAAATGGGTGGATATCGAATCTTATATTAAATGTATACGTTATACTTGTATTTATTATATGTGAGCATATATTACCAGACTTAAAGGCCTTCAAATGTAAACTGCTCTATGCCAAAATTATACAAAGCAGAGAAGTCACTGGGAACAACTCTGCCTGAGTGTGGCAGAGGGTAAAAATCTGCACCAGTCTGAGAGTCCTGCGGACAGTGACTGTACAAGAAGCCTTCAACAGCCCATCATTTTAGGAAAAAATCTTACCTTTCTATTGACATTATTTCTGGCTTACTTAACAGATAAAAACTCTATAAAATGGATTCTAAGGTTTGCGTGCAGTTTTTCTGTTTGTAGCCTCAGCGGTATTTTCTCCTGGTATAGAACTGCAGAAACCTCTCAGAGCATTCATCTTTGTAAAAACCTAGATTATCAGTTAAAATATTAATACAAACTCTGTCTTTGACTGCCTTACTCTCTTTACATCTCACGATGCCAAGAGCACGGGTAGCTTTTGAACATGAAGTGTGAGTGATAGATGCTTTCTCAACGTAGAGAGCAGGGGAAAATCCTTCATTCCATTCTCAGGCAAAATGTTGACAGAAGGCAGGGCTTCCATGGAAGGAGTCAGGAGCTGGGCTGGAATACAGATTCTTTGTTTTAAGTGTTCGCATCAAAGCAGCCTAATATGATGCTCCAGCCAATTAATATGAAATATGAAAAGGACTATAGTGCAAACCTGTAATGAGTAATCTGAGTCTTCCAGCATCAGTGACACTTAGATATGTGTATCAAGAGGAGAACAGACTCCTTTATGTTCTCTCAAAGCATAAATATGTGATCAAAGAAATAGCATGCACTGGAGCTGCCCGTAAGCAATGACCCCAACCTTATGCTTCTTGCCCCCATCACCAGAATCTCCAAAGCACTCAACAAATGTCAACTATAGTTAAAGTGGAACATATCCATGCATCTCACTGGGAGGCAGAGTAATTACTGGCAAGATTTGCTAAATTCTAATGTGTTTTGTACAACAAAAACCAGCTTGATTTACACACATTTCAGCAATACACTAGAGAGTTTTACAGATGATTAACATTGAGAAACAATTGCTAAATATTAGGTGGTGAGACATCAGCGACTAATTTTAGTACAAAAATATGTAGAAGGTGACTGCAAGGTATCTCAGTTCAGGAAGGCTTTCTGCTGATGTGTTATCTATTCAGCTCTTAACTTAGTTATCATCCATACAACCTATTGCTCTTCATATAATGTATAGTAACAGTAAAATGTTCAAAATATGCCCTAAGCTCAGGTGCTGTTAAAAAATACATATCTGCCTTCTCTATGGTGTGAAAATCAATTCATATACAAACGCCTTTGAGATTGCCCTGGTCACTTCCTGGAGCTTTCTGTCTTTCAGTCAAGCAATTTACTCCTGCTGCTTGGGGTAAGTAAACAAGTTCCCCAATTCATTACTTTCCCAATATGTTCCAGCAATCTTTTCTGCAGGACTCTACAGGGCTTTCATTCAAAGAAATGAGCACCAGAATCAGAACAGGAGATATATTTGTGTGTTCTTCCCTTAAGACACAAAAAGGAATTTAGGCAGACAGCGTATGCGAAAACTCTTCAGGAGCTGGAGGACTCAGGAAGTCTCCTTCAGTTTACAGGCTGCTCAAAAAGGTGAAGAGGAGGAGGAGGCAGGGGAGGTCGTCATGACTTTCTGCTTACAGAGGTTGGTTTTTTTTCACCGTGGTGTGGTGGCAATCTCAACTCCCAGGGAGTTTTCATGGGTTAAGAGCCTATTTGATAGAGAAAGTCGATCTGATCCTGTATGATTTTCCTAGTGTCACTTGTAGCTTCGTGCTAGAAAGCAAGCACTGAAAAATCCCTGTGCTGATACTTTTTGTTATCCAGAGAGCTCTCTCCAGCACACAAATTAATGAATACATTTTAGCCAGAGACCTGGAGTAAACTCCAGAAACTGCAAGCCAAAAGATTTTGCTTCAGTTCTGGCCTCTGAGATGGTTAAGTAGACTATCCTCCTTGAGACTGCTCAGATCCAAACTTTATGTAAATTGTTTCATGATCTGATCAGGCCTGGTGCCAGCCATGCTTCCCCATGTGAAGCATGTTTACAGCAGGAATAAAGACCTGAAAAGAAAGAGAAGGGCTTATCTGAACTCTGGTTTGATGACTGGAAAAATAAGCATATCATGTATAAAGAAAATTATATCCATTTAGATTGCTCTCGTGCTTTACTTTCATTTCCCCTTATCTATATGCACATTGAACCTCAGCAGAGATCCAGGCAAGAGAGATTTTTGAGAATATGCTTTCTCTTCAGCTTCTTAGATCAGGAAACCTCTCTGCCTTGTTTTGTGTTTGAAGGAAGTAGAAATAAAACTGAAAAGGCCACAGGATAGCTGAAGGTGAGTAAGCCTAGATATGCCAAGAACTTTTGAGCAGGAATAAACAATTCTCCCTAGCATACCTGTGAGCATTTATATAATTTATACCACAAGCTGTGCCTTCGCAGAGCCACTGGGTTTTTTGGTGCATGAGGTGGGAAGTCTTGTGTTTGTTTGAATGCGGCTACTCTCTTGGAGTCTACCCCTTCCCTGTGCATCCAGGCCTCAGTGTGGATCCTGAACTTATGGGAAATTTGCAGTAGGTGGCATGCCAGTGACTTGAATTTTATATGTGTAGTCTCCTAGAAGTGACAATAATCTCTCGCTGTGTTTTCCCAAAGACAGCTCAGTCTGGTGCAAGCTATGCGTAATGGATTATTCTGGCTCTGCAGTAATTGCTAATAGTTCCTTTTTCTTCTGAGTTTTACCCCTGCTACATGCAGTTCTTCCTTCCTAATACATAAATCATACACTTTTTGTTATTATTATATTATTATAATTAAATATTATTATAATTTATTATTATTATTATTATTATTATTATTATTATTATTATTATTATTATATATTTTTACTTGTTCTGGGCTGTATTAAAAAAGGGGTGGCCAGCAGGGAGAGGGAGGTGATTGTCCCCCTCTACTCGGCTCTTGTGAGGCCCCATCTGCAGCACTGCGTCCAGGCCTGGGGTCCCCAGTACAAGAAAGATGCAGAACTCTTTCAGTGAGTCAAGAAGAGTACCACTAAGATGATCAGAGGGCTGGAGCAGCTCTCCTGTGAGGAAAGGTTGAGGGAACTGGGCTTGTTTAGCTTGGAGAAGAGAAGACTCCAGGGAGACCTCATTGTGGCCTTCCAGTACTTGAAGGGAGCGTATAAACAGGAGGGGGAACAGATATTTACAAGGGTGGATAGTGATAGGACAAGGGGGAATGGTTTTAAACTGAGACAGGGGAGGTTTAGGTTGGATATTAGAAGGAAGTTTTTCACTCAGAGGCTGGTGACACAGTGGAACAGGTTGCCCAAGGAGGCTGTGGATGCCCCATCCCTGGAGGCATTCAAGGCCAGGCTGGATGTGGCTCTGGGCAGCCTGGTCTGCTGGTTGGTGACCCTGCATGTAGAAGGGGGCTGAAACTCAATGATCATCGTGGTCCTGTTGAACCCAGTCCATTCTACAATTCTATAATTCTGTTACGAGTGTTGCTCTGAAAAGCAACCCTCCTACTTTATTATGTTGGCCCAGTGGCAGATGTCATTGGTACGGCAGCAGAAGTGAGAAGAAGAACCTTCTCACAAATACTCAATTACATGTTGTTGCTGTGTGACAAATGGCAGCAGAGGGGCAGCCTGACAAAGTGACATCTGACATGGAAGTGCATATGAAACAAAGGTGTGTCACTAAATTCCTCTACAGGACAAAAAATTGCACCCATTGACATTCACTGGCACTTGATAAACATTTATGGAGTCCAAACAGTGGATGTGAGTACAGTGAGCCAGTGGGTAGTGCATTTCAGCAGTGGCTATGGCGACGTGAAAGACAAGCCCTATTCTGATGGCCATGCACAGCTGTCACACCATGAAATGAAGAGTGTCACAATCAGCTGATGTGCACAAACTGGCTAATGGTGGTGACTGAGTTGAAAAATAGTGTTTTGTAGCTGAAAATTTGCTCTATCAAATAGTGTTACTGTGCTCTTCGTATCTGTTGTAGTTTCCATGGAAATAAATAGAAGGCTTTACTTTCAGAAAGATGTGCATACTATTATTATTTGTAGTATTTGTACTTTTGACTGCTACACCTTTATGCATGAGACTCAGATGCAATGAACTTGGAATACTTTTTTGATGAAAAATAGTTTTAGTTTAATTTTTTCACTTTTAACAAACAAATACAAGAACTACCATGAGGTAATGAGCAAAAGCTCCATTCTAGCTCCTCCTACAGATAACACCAAGAGTATTATGCTGTGGTTCAGCACAGATTCCACCAAGAAAGCATCTAGATCTGGCAACTGCTGCAACTGATGGAAAATGCTGTCTGTCTTCATGGGCCTCCTCAATAATGACTAAAAACACCCATTTTTCCCCTCCATTTTTGTACTATTTTACAGATTTCTTAATGTGATATGTACATTTTTTGTGTACAAACAAATTACTGAGTTTGATACAGCAGTTTTAGATAGAAACATGATACTCTCTTAAAAGAGCTTGTATTTAGCTCACCTATACTCAGATCTAGTTAAGACAAGTGATTCACTCTTAAAACCTAGTATAATAAATAATTGCTTAATATTGTCTGATTCAGTAATCCTTTGTAGTGGCACACAGAAAGTCAATATTCTCTGAGCAATGGCACTACTGTACTACACATATATACCCATACTACATGTTTACTATATGTAGATCTCTGCAGTAATTTCAGAGCAAATCATTTGGTTTGTTGTGTGTTGTCTGGTAGAATAAAACAAAACCTACATAGGGGAATAAAGGATGATAAGCTAAGACTAAGCAGATCACCTAGTCCAGGCTTAAACTTGCAGTGCTAATATCAGGCGCTTGCTGCCTAAGCAGTGCAAAACCCCTGAGCCTATATCTGTTCACTGTTTTGTGGGTGCAGTTGCCAATGACAGGAAATAACAACTTTTTAGCCTGGTATCTCTGAGGAGAAGCTCAAGCTCAAGCTGCCTATCTCCAGTATAGTAGATTGAGGAAATTGGATTCTAATTGCATGTTGGAAGTAGATATAGGATCCAGCAAATGATATCAGTGAGGCAAATTAATTCCTAGTGTAATTACATTGACGTCAGTGGAGTTAATCCAGGGGTAAATTTGGCCCAGTGTTTTCAAGCATTATTTGCACAGGAGAAATCTTAACAGTGACAAAACCTCTGCAGTGAATCAAAAGCCACTGTATGTTAGAGGTCTTTCTGTTGCAATGGCCAAATTAGAGGAGGAAGTGGGCTAAAACATCACAGTTTTTGTATTTGAGGATGAAAGTATGGAGTTATCACATTCTTCTATTTGCTGAACTGACTCTACTGTATTTCTCCTAGGTTCTTGCCTGGGCTTCTACTCTCCCCTCTGCATTAAGCTCTTTGAGGAATATACTGCCTGAGACTAACTAGGGAGTTTCAAAAAGTGACTGATACAGGATGCAACAGCTTCACTTGCACAGTGTATTGAGCATGAGCACAAACCATACTTAACCAACATCACCAGCCTCACCAGTTTGAAGACACTCTTTGGAGGAAGCCAGTGGTGAAAAACTGACCCTACCTTTAGAATTGGGCCAGGTGTATTTGATCTTGTTTTCCAACTGCTTTCATGTTTTCACACTGCCTTTCCAGTAAAGTCTATGGCCTTGGTTGGGTGGACCAAGTGTCATAAAGGCTTTCCTTGTTCCTGTCTGCAAATGCAGCATGTGTTTGCAAGGTTATGCAGCTTTATTAGAAGCTATGTAGATGGCAAGTAACTTTTTCAATGATTATATGACACGCTTTCAAGTTTTGAGCCTGGCCAGTTCTGGTACAACTGAGAAGTGCTTTATATTTGCAGGTTTAACTTTGTCAAGCCTGAGTGCTTTGGTGCAGCTTACAAGAGTGCTGCATATTGTGTCTGGCTCTTGATAACTGTTTAACGAAAAAACCTTCATTGAATAGAGCATATCTTTAGTTACTCGCTACGGTTTTATTTATTACCCATATATGATTACTATGATAATATAAGCCTGCTGTGTAAACAGCATGCCACCTCTGCATGTAGACACTGATTTATATTCCTCATCATCTGCTGAAGATCAAGCAGGGAATAGTTCAGACAAAAAAGATAGTCAGCTAACCTATCAGCTAATAAAGTGCATCTTTTGTTTTGTTGATGTGCTGTTTGCCTCAGAAAGGAGAATAGATATGCTGACAAAGACGACTATCACATAAATTTTTTCAAGATGCTATAACTGAATGCAGTGCTAGAGCTGGCAGTTCCTGAATTAATTTCACCCTTCAGTGATGGAGTCAGTAGATTAGTGAATTGACCTTCAACTTCCAAGTTCTATGTTAAGTGATTGCAGTCATATAAAAGGGGTTGGAAAAGCTTGCTTTTCATTTGCTAATTCATTCTTTTGAAGAATAAGGAGTTTGGTTTGGCTTCTTTCCAGTGAAGTATGTGTCCTAAAGTGCTAAATATTTATTAAGGAGCAGAATTTTTATATCAAAGTTGGAAGGCAGATGCTTAAAGTAAAAACCCTGTAGGCTTTCCATTTTAATATACCTACAGTGGGATCTTTATGTTTTTCCTGTTCAGTGTTTCTTAAAAGTTGTCTTCATCAAACTGCAGCACCTTCAGTAACCAGAGGCAGCTCTCTTTCATGCACTTCCCTTGCTTATAGCCAAAGTCTGTGAGATGCTGAGAACCCAGCTTCCATCACCCCCCATTTGGTTTCTATGTCTTCTGCTTTCAGAAAAATTAATAGGTGTTGTACAGGTGCACTGATGTAACAAAATATATGTTCTGTGCTTAAAAGCAAGACAATGAAAACAAATGTGTGCTTCGGTCTTATTGGAAAATAAACATCAGCTGTGCGTTGGAGAGCAGAGGACCAAAAGATGCTGAGCTCTTTCTAAGATATGTGTTGCAACCTCACATCCGGTTTATAATTTATAGGCATTTTGTAATTTGTGGGAAGAGACTGTAATAAATTCAAGGAGATATGACAAGTTAAATGGGTAAAATGTTGTGCGCAGATCACAGTCCAAACAAATTAACACGCAGTTAAGAGTCTCCCATTTCTATTTCATTGGAATGGCAAATCAATACAAGTGAGGTGGTAAAACATTGAGTATCTAGGTACTGAGCTGCAGGTGCCACCTTTGTTAGCTGGCTCTTGCTTGAGTATACTAAAAGCAATTAGCTTGTTAAGATGCTGCTCCTACTGCTACCACAGAGCACCCGAATCCTTTCCATTCCTGTAAACTTCCTAATCAGCTTTCTGTTGTAACTAGCAAAAAAAAAAAAAAGGAATTTTGTCAGTCAGTCTCATGTGAGCTTAACTCACTGAGTGTCAGATGTCTGTCACATATACTGTGTCTCCTGAAATAATATTAATTCAGCCAGGCAGCTGAGTCTTGCCATGGGTATCTACAGGGGAGGGGGCTCCCCATAAAAGACTCATCAGTTTCAGCTCAGTTCAGACATCTGTGCAGCAGAGGACCTCGTGATGATCATGGCAGCAGCTCTTTTCATTTGGGTTTGGCTTTTTGTGCTAAATGCTTTTTGTGCTGAGATCCCGTACCAGCCTGTCTCAGCACTTTCAGAGCCAGCGCTTTTTCTCTTCATAAGCTTAAGGTTTTTGTTTGTTTTTTTTTTTTTTACAGGCCACTGGGTCTGACTGAAGCTGTACCCAGAATTACAGAAACCAGCAGCCACCTGTCACTAGGACATTGTGCGCAGTGCAGGGAGAGAGGGGTGGCTGTGGGAGGGCAGTATGAGGAGATGGAGGGAGCCAGCTCATTGCAAGAGGATTTCTGAGAAGCAAGACTCTTCGCTTACTCATTTCCAAACACAGAAGTGATAACATGGAAGCTTTGGAGAGATGGGGGAAGGGAAATAGAGAAACCAGAATGAATAGGATTAGGGGCTAAAAGAGAATCTTTGCAGAAATGTCTGAAAATGCTTTCAGATTCCTTTACCATTGCTAGGATTATTTTTTTTCTATACACGATCCCCCTTTAGCTCAGACAGAATCTACATGCACTGGAGTGTTTCTCCTATCAGTACAATTTGGCAATACATAAATAATTAACTATTATGACTTAGTGAAGACTGTTGCCTAGTCCAGTACTAGGATGAGTATTAGAGAAAAAGAAAAAGTTTCTATCATGCAACCACACTCATCTCCTTATTCAGTTACATCAATTGTACTTTGGACTTTACGGTGATGTGTATTCAGATGCTTCTTCATACAGTGGACTTTACTGTGAGAGTGGTGAGGCACTGGAACAGGTTGCAGAGAGAAGCTGTGGATGCCTCATCCCTGGAGGTGTTCAAGGTCAGTCTAAATGAGGCTTTGAGCAATCTGGTGTGATGAGAGTTGTCCTTTCCCGTGGCAGTGGTGTTGAAACTAACTGGTAATTTCCAAGGACTCTTCCAGCTCAAGCCATTCTATGAAACATATTACCTCTGGGGAAAATAAAAAAATAAAAAATAAATTATCAATGATAAAAACTGTATAATCTATGAAAATATCAAGTTCTTGTTGGGAGGAATTCTTTTCTTTTTATAAAGTAAAAAGAGTATTATGCTTCCACAACACAACAGAAGTGTGTGATAACCATTTCTCAAAGATTTTCCTATTAGAAAAATTGCCACTGATACTACTAAAGGAAGGCATCACATACCCAAAATTTAATCATTTGAACATCACTCATTTTGTCTCCCCCTATATCTAATAATGGAAAATGTTATTTCAGAGATTAAAGCTGAAATCAGGCATCATGGAATAGGACAAATTGCCCTCTGGAGGAGATGACTGTTCTTTCAGTTGTGCTGGGCACTCTAAACATGTGATCTAGATAGGTGTTTGTTAGACTTTCATATTATTCTAACCCAAAAGAAGTCCTTTTGTCCGTCACAGTGATATTAACAGAAAGACATGTCAGAACATTAGACTGACATTTACTTTGTGACATTATTTTTTTGGTCTTTGCCTCTGTGTCACGTAAAACTTGCTACACAGGAGCCAGTGCCAGTATCAGAGAGCAGGTGGGAGGCTCAGCAAGAACAACTGCATTTCTTGTCAAAGACGTGTTCTTACACTGTTGGGCTTGCTTCCACTCCTGATAAATACCTTTGTCTTTAAAAAGGAGGCATTAGCAAAAATCTGAAACAATACAATGTGATTAAGTTGCTTCTCTGATACTCAGTGATGTTGGTAGCGGTACAAATAAAAGGGCATTCCCTACTTAGCACAGAGTTCTTTTTCTCTCCTCACTGTCCTCTTTCAGCTTTCCTTGTTTCACTTTCCATGTCAACACAAGACCTTACGAGTGTGGTACAATAAGTTATAGAAATATACTCAGTCTACAAAGTAAAAGTGTGGTGGTGAGTGCTCCTATAACAAGACAGTACCAAATCTCTTGACTACTCATAAGGATGTGGATTGATACTAATTAAGAATTGGGCCACTACCCATTTATTTCTTGTGAAAATATGTACAATATATATAATTAATGTACACACTTATATTTCTTTCATGAAGATATAAAATGGATAATCCATTTTTAATAGAGTGGGCTACGTGTGTCTTCACTGGGGACTTTCAGATGCAAATGACTAATCCTGATGAGATGCTACTGCTACAGTTGTCATGAGGCTGCAGTATTGTTTTCATTTTCCAGGTCTTTTCAGTGACCTGTCGCTGCTTTTATCTTACAGTTTTTAATTCATTACAGGTATGGTTGTACCATAAACCATGAATGTGTGCATGTATTATGTGGTTCTCTTGAACTACATTTTTTTTTTTGAATGGTTGTGGTAGGTGGCTTGACTGAGTAACCATGAGGAATCAGGAACTTAGTTTATTCCCTATAGAACCAAGAAGTTAACTTTGCAAGAGATAATAGAAGGAGCAAAGTATTGTTAAGATGCTGGGAACATGAACACATCTTTTATAGCCCATTGAGAACAAGTTTTTTTTGAGAGGTGATCTCCTCTATACTTATATTCTTCCAAAAATTTCTTAATGCCAGTGAAAAGCAATTCAGAAAAGCATCTTCATGCCTGTTAATGAAACAGATTTGACTTTAATTTGCACATTAGGAGGCACTGATGCATTCATCCTCTTTTCCACTGTTTTCACTGTACTAGGCCACGTACTAAGTCAGGATTTTGCTCTTGGTTTCCATCAAAATGCATGGTAGGCATTTTTGAAGGTCTAACAAAGGATTTTACTAAATTCATTCAAAATGTCTCATTGATTTTACTTTATTTTAATCTTTAGACAATACATGCCTGTGCATTAAGTTCTTAACAAATACTGAATTCCTTTCAACTATTGTTAAAGCAAGGTGTTTCCCTCCTCAGAAATGTTAGTCAGTGGTGAGATAAAACAAGGGGAAAGGGCAAAGGTAAGTGAATCAAGCACAGCTGATACTGGAAGCTCCTATTCATTGCTATAACCTGCACACGACCAACTTACTGACATACTGGAGGAAAAAGACTTCATCTTTCTTAAGGAATTCGTAAGGTATTCTGTAAACTATACAGTTCCTTGATCACGTCCACCAAATGGTTGCAATTTCATTTGAATTATTTGCTGGTAAATAACTTCTATGATTCTTGTCAAACTCTATGGAGAAATGATATGACAGTCATGTAAAATTTTATCTCCTGAATGATCCTGTTAGTCTGAAAGATTAAAACTAGCTATTGAGGCTTTAGTCATTTCTCAGCTGTTTGAGGATTCTAAGAAACCTTTTTTTATGTTCCCTTTTCTCTTTATACATATCTGAGACCAGGTCATTTTTCAAGGATAGCTGAAACTATTTCAGTGCCCTAGGGAATTAAAAAGTACCTGAGGCAAGTAGTAAATATTGAAATTTATGAAGTTTATCCTCCTGCCATGTATACTGGCTTTCACATATAGAATCCCTTTGGCCTTGCTTTTGGGGAATAAACAAACAAATAAATAAAACAATATCTGTGCAGATACTTTCATCAATCAAATACATATTTATAAAAATACATTTTTTCCCCTAACCATAAAAAGATGAAGATTTGTATGTCTGTAAGAGACATGCCAACTCAGCTATCCTACCCCTACGAGGATTATGCTCTATTTAAAGATGAGTATACTTGCTTGAGCATGTCACAATTCTCTTTCACTCATGCCCAACAACAGCCCAAAGCCCTCAAAGGTTTTTTAGTATGATTTTGCAATCATAACTGATACCTGCTCTTGGCTTGCCAGCCTCATGAAAATTCCAATTTGCTTTATTAAAACACTTGTTTATTTTGAAAGAAGAGCAGGAATCAACATTTTGATTAGCATGAAAACCCAATCACCTATCAAGAACAGTAGGAAAAATCTTGCCTGAGCAGAGGAAATTCCCCTTTACAACTCACTTTCACACCACACACCAACCTAGAATTGGATACCCAATAACTGTTAGTTGTTTTACGTTTCTTTCATTGTACAATATCTGCTTCATTAAGTGAGGGAGTAGGGGAAATGACACTTAGTGACAGCAGCAGCAAAAGCAGCAAAGACAGTATCCAAACAAATACTCGCAATGTTTTTGTTAGAGAGAAGGCATTTTGTTGGGGTTTGACTTGAGAGTAACTTTTCCCCTCATTAATTTCCTAACCAGACGATTTTGCCTCTTAAAATGTGTGAGATGCTATATTTACAGTGCAGTCTTATATTTGATCTCCAGGGCAGATATGAAAACAACAGCAAAGCAGTACTTTGTTGGCAATTGGCATAAGCGTAGGTGACTTCTGAGTGTTAAGTATCGTGGTGGGGGAAATAAATCCTGACTTCCTTAACGTTAAGGCAACATTAAACTGGAAGCAGCTGATAGCAGATGGCAGTGTTCAGAGGAACTGCTGGGATCATGAGGAGACAGGGACTGGAGAAAAATCCAAGATTATCCTGAAGACATTGCAAGAGTGGTATAAAGAGCTAAAGTTAGGGTAATAAATGAAAGGAAGATCTCTGAACCTGTCTGAAATTCTTCAGATTGTTCTTCACTGTTAAACTTATAAGCACGGTGTAATCTTGTGAGCTACACCTCTTGTCTGACATACAGTTAGGTTCCTGTGTGTCATGGTTTTCTTGCAAGGCAGTATTCCAAATGTTAATGCTCAAGTTGCTGCCTGCAGTAGGAAGAGTTTGTGTAGTCCTTCAAATACAGGTTGAAACACAAAACACAACCAGAAGACTGTAAAATGTATCAGAAGACCATAAAGCACGTGTGCATTAAGTTTCATGCCACCACATTTTTTGGTACAAAGAGTAACTGGTGTCTGTGTACTCCAGCTGAGGGGAATTTATGAGCAGGACACAGTACATTAGCTTGCAGGACATGTCTTTTAGCAGAATTCATTTGTCTGTTGCTGCTTCTTGTCTGAACAGTAACCAAGGCTGGTGAAGGGCTTGGAGAATATGCCCTATGAGGAGAGACTGAAGGAAGTGGAGCTGTTTAGCCTGGGGAAGAGGAGGTTGAGAGGAGACCTTATTGCTCTCTTCCAATATGTGAAAGGACGCATAATTAAATGCATAATCAAATGGCTCCCAAGAAACCCAGGAATAGCTCATTCTTGCCACTTCTTTCTGCTTCCTTTTCCCATCAGCTTAGGTCCATCTCCCTCCCTGGGGAAGCAGGCCGTAAGATGGCTGTGCTATGATGTGCTCTGTGTCACAGCCTGGGCAGTGCAGGCAGGCTGTGTGTTCAGGGGCCCATCAGGGCTGCTGCTCATTCCCCAGCAGTTCCAGACTCATTGCCTGGCTGGATGGTCGCTGATCCTCTCCGGAGCCACTGTCATCCTGCTCCTGTGTTATTTGAAGAGTCTCCTTTGTCCTCTTGTTCCATCCTCTGCTGTGGAGCAGTGTGTGAGGGACAATCCAAGAATTCCTAACAAAAACACAGGGAAAAAGAACGTCTCCATTGAAGTTAATAATCAGCAGGATCCAAATTACCTCTTATTAGCATCTGTTTTACAAATGAGGCAGGGTATAATTTCACGATAGATTCAGATTTGGAGTGGGACTATAATCAGCCTCCTGAAGAGCTCTGCCTGAAGTACAGGGCTGCTTATTTCTATCCAAAATTGCACCGCTCCCTCTCCCTCTTGCGCTTCCCCCACCCTCCTCAGCCTCTTTCTTGATCTCTCTGAATAATGCAATTGCTTTGAATAGCCCAGACAGGCCTGCAGATTAGGGAGCCTGTTTGTGGCACGGGGGGCCGGCTGAATAGGTGCAGGAGGCCCGCTTCCCCGGAGAACAAGGCTCTGGGAACTAGGCCAACTGTGAAGAGCATGTGTGGGGAGGGACTGAATAGGCGAGCAGCCGGCCAGCCCATATGTCAGCCTGTGCCACAAAGACTCCTCTGCACATCTACCATGACAAACAGGATTACTGAAGACAATTAATCTGGCACGCTTTATCAAAATCAAGCGCTGACCCCCAGCCTCTCCCCCCAGCGTGCAGCAGATGCCACGCTCCAATTCAATGGAGCTCAAGTGTTCCCTTTTTCGCCACTGAAAGGCATCCAAAGCCTGAATAAGGTCGAAGTGGACTAATTGCAAACGCTGCCTGACGGCGATAGTCAAATGAGACAAACTCACCTTTTCTGTAACTTCTAATGGGAAGGCTGGCAGAAGTCCCCCATCAGCTGCTTGGGAAGATGGGGAAGTGTGTAAGGGTGGGAGGCTGCCCCTCCTTGCTCTCTGCTCCTTGGAGGAAGAGAGCATCCCCGTTGCTAGGGTCCTGGGGACGCCGAGCTGAGCCATGGAGATAAAAGCAGAGTGCTGAAGCTTGGTGCCGTGCTGGAAACCAACTGACGTCTGGGGAAGCTACAAACACCCCCTTGGTGCCCTATCCTGCCTGTGGGATGTTCTTGTTGGGTCTGACATGGAGTGTAAACTTGTATTCATTAGGACCAGTTGTCTCTTCCCATCTCCCTTCCATTTGCTTTATTTTATTTACATTTCAACATATAGGAGATTCAAAAAGTCTACCCAGTTGACCTTAATAGGAAATGAAAAGTACAGTTCAATAAAAGATGGGGGTGAAAGCAGGGGAAAGCTAACAGTATTTTATCTTATTGCTTTTGTATTTACCTTACTGCTGTTCAAATAAGCAGCTCAGGTACTCAACCTGGTAGATAGGGGTCCATGAATTACAGCTTACAGCCGAGCTTCTGTATTTGCTTCTGTATTTGCATCCTTTTGCTTTTTACAGTGGATGAGGGGAAGCATAAGCATAGCTGAATGCAGCCTTCAAGGAGATTTTTTTGTTTTGTTTGTTTTCTCCAAGTTTTTGAACAAAAGTTTATGATAGTTCAGTACCAATTTTGAAAGAACCTCCTCTGTTTTATTAAATTGATGAATGCTAACAAATACAATAATTTTTAAGTGAGTGTTTCAGTAGGATATTATCCTATTTTGTAACATTTGTGCAAATGAAATTATTAAAATAGTTTATATGGGAAATAATGAAAGAGCTTTTCATAATGTTTTAATGCGCTTAAATTTTGCAAGCAGAAAAATAAGCATTTTTCTCTCTCTTCCTACCACAGACATGTAAAACAAGAATGAAATCTAAAATATTCTGTATAACTTAATTTTTCGAGTTCTTTTCTGTCAAAATGGGCAGTATTTTGTCCTGGGTAGCATTTGCAGTTCCTCATCATGTAATTTTGCATAGAGAGAGCCTCTTATTATATATTATATATTATTATATATCATGTGTACTCACAGCTAAACTTAGTGTCAAGCAGTATCATGTACTTTTGAAGCCACAATGATTTATATTTTTCCTGAGTATCAATTCTCAGCATTAGGTCTAGCATTAGGTGGGAAGGTTGGTGGCCCTGCATGTGGCAGGGGGGTTGGAAATTCATGATCCTTGAGGTCCCTTCCAACCCTGGCAATTCTGTGATTTACAGCGACCAAACTTGAAATGATAACTTGGGGAGCTGACACCTTCAAAAGCCATGGGTGTAGGAAGCAAGCTTCCACTGGGGCATTGCTCTCCTCCAACTGGAATGGGCAAGAGGATCTTATAAGCAGTGCACTGCTAATGATGCTCCTCTCATCTTTTAATGTTTCTTTTTCCTGTGTATAGAGCATGTGAAGTTTAAATGCTAGTTACAGATGGAGGAGCAGCTGATTTTGATATTACAGTGTTTACACTCTAGCAACATGCTCCAGCGTCTGAGAAATGCACTACTGAAAGTGGGTCCAAGCGGGAAATGAGAAAACAGAGCCAATATTGCTTAAGGCACCCAGCAAAGCCAGCTGTGGATCACGTAGCAGCTCATTGCTGTGATTCTTTGACATCCCATAGCCCAACACCTTCCAGAAATCAAAGGCCAGGTTCAGTTTTTATTCAGAGTGCGAAGGTCGATTTCTAAGAAGCCTCTTGTAATGAAGTGATATACAGAGTTAGAAGAGCTAAACTGTACCTAATGGCTGCTGCGTCAGCAAGAAAAACCTCGTGCATGAAAGGTGACGGAATGAGCTACAAATACTACTTTAAGAAAAGAGAAAGAGCACAAATAATATGGAAAACTCAATTCACTGCAGGATAAAGCAGCGGCAGCAGAATGAAAGTGACAAGGTATTGATCTCAACTACCGGGTCACACCTTTACGCCACGAGGGGAGGATCTGCCTGTGGAAGTGTTCAGTGCTGTCATCAATGAGCCCCTGGGTGCACATTTGCAGGGTGACAGAGATAGGGTGATGGAGATGGGGTGTCCCTAAAGCAGCCAGAGGCTGGGACCTGGACTCGGTGTGAACACAAAGCCCTGGCAGCACTTCTTGCTTCAACAATCTGATTGCTTGTAATGTGGAAAGGGAACTATATCACAACTGGTTTGGGAATGAGGAAGATTGTGATCTTTCTGACAGCAGCTAATAATAGTATTTCTCTAAAAAAACAGGGTATGTCTCACATGATTTTTACACTGTGTTTTGGAGCAGTTCTGTAGGTCGCGGTAACTTTAAAGTATTACACTCCTTTCTTAGAAGTAATAAGACAGCTAAGATTTTGGAAGGTGAAGCTGATATGATAGCGCTGACTAGAAGATTTTGTTCCTGGTGACACTGGTGTGAACTTCTTCCACTCATTTACAGAAATAGGAGCTTGCAGAAAGATTTGTGTCACATAACATTTCTAAAATTTCATTTGGTTTGAGTTGAAGCATTCGCTCTTTCCTCTAAGACACACTGAATGTGTAATTACAATGTAAGGCAGAAATGACTGAGTCAGGTCTCCAGCCTGTGCTTGCACGTATTGGCAACAGAAAGAGTCTCCTCTGCTCCAGTGACCCTCAAGGCATTGCCACTGCCTTCAGACAGCAGGAGAAAATGCGACCTACTTTATCCTGGCTACTCGTGGTTGTCAAGATGGTTTTACATCCAAATAACAGTGGTCACTGAATTTTTTTTTAAAACCGATATACTAGAAGTAATTGGGTCAGATTGACAGAATTCTTTACATTTTCCAATCCTCATAGCAGGGCAATATTTCTGAAGGTTGAGTAAACATGCCTCACTTTTTTCTTCCTTCCTTCCTTCCTTCCTTCCTTCCTTCCTTCCTTCCTTCCTTCCTTCCTTCCTTCCTTCCTTCCTTCCTTCCTTCCTTCCTTCCTTCCTTCCTTCCTTTCTTCCTCCCTTCCTCCCTCCCTTCCTTCCTTCCTTCCTTTTTTCTCTTTTTCCTTTTCCTTTTCCTTTTCCTTTTCCTTTTCCTTTTCCTTTTCCTTTTCCTTTTCCTTTTCCTTTTCCTTTTCCTTTTCCTTTTTCTTCTCCTGGACTCAAATAAGCCTTTTTGTCTCTGTTGACACAATATTCTAAACAGTCATCAGAAGATTTTGCTTTCTCTTGAGTTCTCTGCTGTCAGGTCTCCTTCCTGGTTCACACTGAACACTGTAGTACTAACATAGGCCTTAATAATTCAAATGCTTCACATATAGGAATATCATTCTGTACTGCAGAGTTTCACACCACACACTCTTATTTTGGTCACTGTGGTGTGCTTTCACTGTGGCTCACAGCAATACTACCAATACATGAAATCTTGGTGTGTTTCACTTTTGATGTTAAAATCTTGCTGTATAGAAAAATAAAACCAAAGTGAATTGAAGAAAGGATAATTTTCATTATAAATAAAATTGAAAGCAATTATAGTATTGGAGTAATGTTTATGGTGGAGGAAAGAAAGTATTCAGTTGCTAGAAGAATTAAGTGTACACGTATGAATGTGCAAAGATACTCTGGTAGAGTTCATTTAAAATATTTTCCTTCCACAAGAAGCACACAAAATGAGGCTGGACTTTGTTGGCTTAAATATCAAAGCGATTGGCATCTATCTAAACACAACAGATAGCTCAGGCCAGCAAATCTCCAACTTCTTTTGATTTACAGATTCCTAAATAAAGAGGTGCAGATCCTGCCTGAATAATTTAAGCCCAACCGACATGAAGTTTGCTTTCTTGTTTGTATTTTACAAACCTCTTAGAAGCTGCTTACGGAGCACTACAAGTCCACAGACCCTTTTTGGTTTAGACCACTGTCCCCAGTATTTGGCTTTCAAGCAGTAGGATGTTTGTGGCACCTCCTAACATTATTCTTGGCCATGGCATACCAAAGAGAGAGAGCACAGCATGATACTGTGAATATCATATTATTTACTTCAGACATTTTTATTCCTGTATTTTTGTCCTTAAACCACTAATCACTGGTAACCCCTGGCTAAAGAACTTTTCAGTGCTCAGAAGTAAACAACAGAGTGTTTTTGGTTCAGCTGGATTTTCAGAAAAGTGAAACAATGTGGGACTAAATTAAGAGTTCAGTTTAACCTGAAAGGCAACATTTTCTCTCTGAGGTTTTAACAATATTTTATAACCGAGATTGCAGCAAACAGTTGTGGAGTTGCAAATCAACACCATAGGTTTAGAATAATTCCAAAATAAGCTGATGATTTACTGGTTATCTTAATTCCTTTCTCTGCAGCCAAAATGATTTGCTGGAATTTACAGGAGTTTGAAAATCAACTCAAATCCTTATCTCCTTAATGAATGCATTTCAGGCAGGAAAGTTTACTTAGCTGCAAGTGCTTGATCACATAAGTAAGCAGAAGGATCTTCCTGTCATCAAAGCTCAAGACTCAAATTTGAGAATGATGTCAGGAGGGTCTTGGCAGTGCACCCAGAGACAGCTTCTGGTCTACAGGAACAGAGCAGGGAAAAATGCATAGTGTTCCACTGAGCAAAAGGCTGCAAACAGTGAGTCAGTGAGAACAACGCTCTCTTGACAAGGGGTTCTGTGAGCCCTATCACCACAACAGCCACAAAGCTATTGATTTTTTATCTTCTGAAGTGACCCAGTGAGCAGGACATAGGCCTTCCAGAAAGTAAGATGGGAATTTCAGTACAACTTTTACTCACTGACATGATTTTAAAGTGCTAGAGAAGATACACAAACCATCCCCAACAAGAATGCAGCCCATAGCTGGGTTTCTGAAACCCTAAGATCTTGAGGACAAATGACAAAAATGGAATGCAATCTACACCTATGCTAATTATCTGCCTGTCAGTGTGCCCTGAAATGCATTTGAGAGTAAATACCCAACTGTTTTAAAATTCACAGAAAAACTCATTCCAACTTTCTTTACTTTGAACAATAGAAGATTTTGCTTTTTTTTTTTTTTCACTTCTTCTGTCTTTTGAATCCTTAAATTGCTATAGCACCAAGTGAACACTGAGATAAACTGCTGTTCAGATAATTCACTGTCAAAAATATTGAGCATACTTTAGCTGGATGGCAGTAGTAATGGTCTTTTCAAGTGCCGCTGCACGAAAGCTGAGCCTATCAAGACTTTTTGGCAGGCACTGCATTTAACCTGTCATGTTATATATTGTACCAATGCAGCTGAGGATCAGTATAAATCAACCTACAAGCCTGAAGGAAATAGAAGAATGTTGGTTTTTTTTTTGCAACCTATTAGCAACACAAGCGTCTAACAGAAGGTGGCAGCATTTTAACATTGTTAAGGCTACCTAAAAAGGGGGAATTAACTCAATCTGCATGTTAAGAAAGCTTCTCGTGGTCAGGAGAGATGTGCCTTGAATTTATGGGTTTGATGAAAACATGTGGTTATGGAAAGGCAAAAAGGTGAAGTTTTGATAACTTTTCAGTTTTCATGAAGTAAATGTAGGAAATGAGCAAAGTAGGTTGAAGAGGGAAGGAAAGCGAGAAATGTATTTAAAAATACAGCTGTCCAAAATGTCAGGAACAGCCCTCCTGCAACTAGAGGGCAGTTTTGTGGTAGCTCCATTCTAAACAGTGGGTAAGAAAATATGCAGTCTCTAATGAATGACTGGGATTTGATCTCACACCAGTTTCACACCAGGGATAGCTCTCTTGCTTCCAGGGTAATCACATCTGTATTGTCAGCTCACATAATCTCATCACAAGCTTTTTGGCATTTACTTTTTTTTCTTAAAATCTCCAGCCTTTAGAACTCAGCAGTGGCATGGGAACCCTAGTTTTCACTTCATGAATACCACCAATAAAAACAGTAAGATTTGAACCCTTGTGGTTACTGGAAAAAAAGTCCCAAGAAAATATCAAAAAAAAAAAAACAAAAAAAAAAACAAACCAAACAACCCATGACTGAAATGCTCTCACAATGCTCAGAAACCAAAAGGCAGAGTGGGAAGAATGACAGAATTTATATTAAATAAACCTCTAACCTCATAAGATTAGCTTGAAGTCATACATTGGAGTGGCCTGATTGATGGTGATTGTCAACAGGAAGCCTGGACACAGCATTGAGAGCCAAGGCAAGTTGCTGTGTAGCCTGATGGGGTGGAATTAAGTGCCTGGCTTAGTGCATAACCGTGGGTGCAGAAAGGTGTTGTTCACTTTGGTGAGATTACTTACTGATTTACAGCTCAAGCTGTTCACTGAACTGAGGTCCCAACTCATTTAAGAACTAATCCAGCATCCATTGCAGTTTGATGGTAAAACACTCAAAATCTGGACACCTGTGTTCTTAAATGTCTTTTTTTTTTTTTTTTTTTTTTTTTAACAACATACTGCTTCAACTATCACTTGATTCATCTTTCAAGGTAGATATAGACAGCACTAAGGAATACCATACTAGCAGCCACCACAGAGATTCTACATCTCTACATGCTGACAGTAGTTAAAACCTCTCAAAAACATACTGCATTATTTTCTATCTTTCCATTCCAATGGATTTGTCTTTGAAATCAGGTAAAAGCTGACAAATCTCACCGGGAAGTTTCAAAGTGGAGTAGATATATTTTCCACATCTTGCATATGGAAAAGAAATGTTAATTTTGCAAAGACTTCCCACTGTATTCATCTTGGAAGCTTGACTGCAGTGCAATTAAGGCAGTGGGCAGATTACCAGATGGCAACCAACCATGGGTGGAGTTAATCTAGAAGAGATATGAGACCTTGCAGGGACTGAGATTTTCAGGGTTTAGCACAGATAACTCTGGGCACAGGCAGACAGTCACACAGTCAAAAATGGTACTGAGTAAATTGAGCCCCAGAAAGATTAAATGCCTATCTGGAAGTCCTGGTGAGCTGACAGAAAAGCTGAGGGTAGGATTGTGACACCATTTGTTCTCAAATCTAGCAAGAATATTGTCAGAAAACAATTTTAAATTTCATGCTGAACACCGAGTTGCTGTACAAAGTAATACTCGGCACAAGCACATGCTGGGCAGGAATAGAACTGATTTAATTTTGTTTGGCTTCTTGATGTGTCTTCCTGGAGTTCCTATTTGCAGCATTGTGGGTTAAATACTTAAACAGGAAATCAGCTCAGAGGACCAGCTGACCATTTCAACCTTGTGGAAACATTTGTCCTTGCCAGAACAATTCAAAGAAAGCCTTGTTTCTGGTATACAACAATAGTAAAAATCTGTGGAGAACAATCTGAGTACAGAATGATTTGGTAGAGTGATATCTGTTGCTCAAATTAAAGACTTTTGAGTAAGGATCAATACAGATATCTGCACACAGAAAGATAGAAAGTTCTGCTTAATTTGTATGTTCTCCATACAGGAGTCCTCTGAATGAGTGCCTGAGTTATTACATGAATCTATCAACTGATCATCCGATAGAGTGATTGTCTCAAAATTAATCTACCCTAGATTTGACATAACTGATCTAGAATGACAACAATTATAAAAATCACTTCGCAAAAGAATGACCTTTAACAGAAGAAAAAGCAAATTTAGGCTAAATTCATTCAAATGACACATAGGCAATCGAGGAGAGATATCTTTCTTTCTTCTTGTCATTGTATTAAAATGCCTGCAATATCATAGTTCTGTCAGGCTTACAAATGTCACATTTCATATTTTTGTCAAGGAGTTTTTATTATTTTTGCTGTTAGTCCATGCATAAGGAATAAAACTTCATGCATGACTTCCAGTATCATCATTAACATCTTTAATAAAGTTCATTCCATCATAGCAGATGCATTTTAATTGCCACTTCTTTTAGCTCAGCTCTGCAACACTGTTTATCCTGCTTTAAATTAAACTCCTCTTTACCAATGGTAAGATTTGTCAGTCCTCAAAAGTGTTAACATATGAAAACTATTGTTAAGGTCTGTGAATTAAATGGAAACAAGAATGGAACCAAGGGGAGGTAATATATTTTAATTAGGCTTTCAAGAGATGGTGGATTTTATTCTACCTTGACAGTGGTTTACGGGCTGGTTTGTCCTGGTTCCTTCACTAGCAGGGTGGAGGGACCCACAGATCCGTGCCTTGGAAGGGAAAAGGGAAAAAAAGGAAAAGGTTAGAGAGATGGGCCTAAAAATAAAACATGACAATGATCTGAGGAGAAACAAACTAATTTACTAAATAAGGTATCAGAATGCAAGATAACACATTACAATACAGTATAATATAATACAATTAGAAGTGGAGCTAATAAATCATACAAAATGAGAAATCAAGAAGGAAGGGGGAGGTCAAGAGATCTGAACAACTTTTATCTTTTCCCTCTGAGTGGAAATGGTAACCGAACAGCAAGCAGTCCTCTGGGGGATGCAGTTCTTCTTCTCTTCTGGGACAGGTACATTCTGGAACTGGAACATTAACTCTTTAACTCACTTTAACATGGTGTTATGATGTGGAAGACCAATAACCAAAAATCATAAAACCATGACGTACCTGCATATGGCAAAGCAAATCACCTCTTAGTTAAAATTTCTAGTGATCTCAGGATTGGGATTTTCCTTAGAAAAGACTATGTGAACCCCTCAGAATTTTGTCCAACATGAAAAGTCATTACCTCAATATGAAACTGACATTTCTCTCCAAATATGGTTACTGGGGACCTGGTCTCTGTGGGGATCAATTCACACTTGAGCTGGTTGTGAGCAGCAATTGCTATAGCTACGTGTATGCTAGTATGTAGGGTTGAAGGACAAGATGCAATTTGCCTGGAGTGTGACAACCCTAGTTTTGAGCAGAAAGAAGTTAAATCTATGGGCAGCATTGTCCTCTTTGCTTTCTGATGGGCTTGCACAGTTATTACCAGGTATCTATGAATAACGCCTACAAAAGAGTCTATGGTGTGTCGTGATCTTTTATTTTTATTTTCACTTTTCAAGCACTTTGAGCTTGCTTTGGGAGCTCTGAGGACTTCACTTGTTTTCCTAACTTTAGAAGTTCTCTTGGGCAGACTACCTGAGTTTCATGTTCCGGTCATTTTAAACAACAGCTGAGCCATTGTAACTTGGTTAGAGCTTCCTGGCAGAATACACAGAGACATTTCCCTGTCACTGAAGGAATCAGAGAAAGGCTTAAGTTGAAGGGGACCTTAAAGATCATTTTGCTCCAACCTCCTTGCCATAGGCAGGGTTACCAATCACTAGATCAGGTTGCCCAGGGCTTCATCCAACATATCCTTAATCACCTTCAGGGATCCATAACTTCACGTGGCCTCACTTTTCAAGCCTGTCCAAGTCCCTCTGGATGGTGTCCCTTTCTTTCATTGTGTCAACTGCACCAGTCAGCTTGTTGTCATCAGAAATCTTGTTGACAGTGCACTCGATCCTGCTGTCTACATCATTGATAAAGATGTTGAAGAGCACTGGACCCAAGACAGACCCCTGTGGCACATCACTCGTGATTAGCCTCCACCTGGATGTAGAGCCGTTGACCACAAACTCTGGCTGTGACCATCCAACAAAATTTTATCCACCAAATAGCCTTCCAATTCCTGTCTCTCCAATTTAGAGATGAGAATGTGGTGTGGAATCATATCAAAGGCCTTCTAGAAGTACAGGTAGATGACACCTGTTGCCCTTCCATTGTCTACTGATGCCATCACCGTATCATAGAAAGACACCAGATTGGTCAGGCATGATCTGCTGTTGGTGAAATCATTTTGGCTATCTTGGATCACCTCCTTATCTTGCACATGTCTTAACATCTCTTCCAGGAGGATCTGCTCTATAATACTCCCAAGCACAAAGTTGAAGCTCGCTGGCCTGTAGTTCCCTAGCTCTTCCCTTCTCCCTTTCTTAAGAATTGGAGTGATGTTTTCCCATCACTGGGGACTTTACCTCATAATCGCAGTTTTTCAAAGATGATGGAGAGCAGCTTGGCAAGTACATCAGCCAGTTCCTTCAGAACTCTAGGATGCATGCCATTTGGCCCCATAGACTTGTACACATTATGAGTAGGTCCTGGACTCACTCTGCTCTGAGAGACATTTTGCTCCCCTGACCCTTGAGTAGAGGCTCAGGGACACAAGAGGCATGGGAAGTAGGACTGTCAGTGAAGACCAAAGTAAAGAACTTATTGAGTACTTCAGCCCCTTCCTCATGTCTGAGGAAGCCAGTTTTCCCTTCTCATTTATCAGAGGGCGTACACTCTCCTTCGCCAGTCTCCCTTTGTGTCATTTTTCACAACTCTCACCAGGTTAATTCCACCCACACATTGGCTTTCTTGATCTCCTCTCTAAACATCTAGATAGCATCTTTATATTCTTCCTAGTCACTGCTTTCATTGCTTATGCTTTTCCTTCTTTTCCCTTAGTTTGACCAGCAGGTCCTTGCTCAGCCTCCTTCCTGCCTCCTCTGCTTTTTTTCTTCTGCTGGAGAACAAAGAGCTTTTGTGCTCTCAGAAGGGCATCCTTAACGTGCTGACAGATCTCTTCTGTTCCTTTGTCCCTAAGGACAGTTTCTTAGGTGATCTCATCCAGTAACTCTCTAAACAGCCCAAAGTTCACCCTCCAGAAGTTCAGGGCCCTGACACTTCTCTTTGCCAAGTTCACATTCCTTGAGATTACAAACTCAACCAGGGCATTGTCACTACATTACAGGCTACCTCCAGTCTTAACCTCTTTAGTGATTTCCTCTGCATTGGTGAGTACCAGGTCCAGTAATGCTTCACCTCTGGTTGGTCTGTTCAATACTTGGATCAGGAAGTTATTATCAGTAGGCTCAGGAGTCTCCTGGATTGTTTGCAGCCTGCTCTGTTGTTTTCCCAGGAGATACTTGGGTGGTTGAAATCCCCAACCACTATGAGAGCCTTTGAACATGAGACCTCTTGTACCTGAAGCAAGAAGACCTCATCCACAGGCTCCTCTTGAATGATCAGCTTGTAGTAGACCCCGACCACCAGATGTCCTCTAGTGGTCCTGTCCCTAATTTTAACTCACAAGCTCTCAACCTGGTCTCAGCTGTTTCTCAGATGCACTTCTTCACAGTCTATACACTTCTTAACACAAAAGACAACTCCCCCACCCCGCCTACTTTGCATATCCCTTCTACAAAGCTTGTAGCCTGCCTCAGTCAAAGTACTCCAGTTGTGTGATTTGTCCCACCACATTCAGTGATGGCAATTAGGTCATTATTTTCTAATTGCACCGCGGTTTCCAGCTCCTCTTGCTTATTTCCCTTGCTGCATGTGTTGGTACAGAGGCACTTCAGATAGGCTATTGGTCAGATTACCTTCCTGGAGGAGCCTTCCCAAAATCCTCTGGGACAATTCTGAATTTTTCTCTGGTTCTTCCTAAAGTGAGAGTGTTCCTTGTCTTTGTGACTCAACAGTACATCTCCTTCCTTCACCAAATGAGTTTAAAGCCCTGGTGATGAGCCCAGCTACCTTGCTGCCTAGTATATTCTTGCCCGCCCTGGTCAATTGTGTCTCATCCAACATCAACATTCCTGGTCAATCAAAGCTATGTCCTAGGTCATAGAACCCAAAGCCTGGGCATGACGTCATCTGTGCAACCAACAGGTCTGTTCTCCTGCCTGTATCCCAGTCTCCAGCTTGGAGGACTGAGGAGAGCATTGCAAGGGATTTTCCCAAGAGACGTAAACTCTTTTTTGACATTTTTTAATTTCCCAGTCACACCCTCGTGTGACCCAGCTTGAAAGACCAGGTGTGGTTAGTAGACCTCCAGGAGTTCCGTGGTGATACAACAAGGGGAGATGGCTTCACACTTAAAGAGAGTAGATTTAGGTTGGATATAAGGAGAACTCTGGAGGAACCAAGGGGTCTTCAAGCAGTTCCTTCTTCAGCTGTGCCACAAAACTTCAGGAGAGACTGCTTAAAGGCTCCTTTCAAATATCACTATAGTTTGCCACTACAACAGAGCCCTTAATTTTGAATTAATGTATTTGACAGTGACTTTCATTACCCTTCGTTTGTGGATAGAAATGTGACTGATGTCCACCAGGACACCTGAACACTCTTGTTCTCAAAGTATTTATCGACAAATCTAATTTTAAAGCTATTTTCTGCATGCCTAATCTTGTAAGTATATTAATATTCTGCCTAATATGTTCTGTATAAGCAAACAGATCAATTTTTCAGAAGGTCATAAGTGTTAAATCTGCAAATTGAAGATGACTTTTTAATGCGGGCAGTAAGATTTTTTAAATCTTCCCAAAAGCTTCTCTGCTACTTTGCCTGCTTTTCACTCAGATTAGACCATTTTGGTAGAGCTATGATGGTAATTAGTGAGGACAAGTGAAAAACAGTCAAGACTTACTTATGCCATGTTCCCTTGTGGAATCAACAAGCAATGGGAAAAGATTTAGGGAGACAGAAGTTTAACTTTCTCAGGTAGTAGGTCTTAGTATATAAAGTATGAATAGCTTCATTCTGCATTCAGCTTTGTCATGTTGAGGTTTGTCTTTGCCTGGTCGTGTCAGAGTTTTATGTCTTAGTTCTACCTGTGTAATTTTGATAAGAGTAAGACACTTCATTTCCTTGGCGAAATGCTGCTGAAGGATAAACTTGCCTTAAACAAGATGAGTGTCCAAAATTGTAGCTCCATCTGCATTGCAAATGTGAACTGAGATATCACGCAGGTTTCAGGTACACAAACAGTTTTGGTAGCTCAAGCTGTTCTCTACATGAAAATGACTGGCAAATTCGCAAGGCTTTCTGCCCACTGTGTCAAAAGAAATCAAAGGACGTGGCCCTTGGTGTCTCAGCCAAACTGCAGCTCCCCGTGAAGAGCACTGTAAGCTTGAGTGCATCGTTTCATTTGCATATGCTGAGACAGTTGGCATCTTTTCTGTAACAGGGGAGGCGTCAGTGTGAGCATGGGATTTCTCACCCACTGAGAGAAAGATCATGAAATACAGGGAACTAAGGAGCCAGCAGTTTCTTTACAGAAGTTGGAGTCTGTCTGTAATAACACCAGTGGGATTTGTTCAATTTTATTTTTAGAAGATCGTGCTCAATCAGCTCTGTATTTCCACTAGGAGAATATAAAACTGTAAAAATCTGATTTTTATTTTTTTTTTTTCTGTCTTTTGACAATGGATCTGTACATTCATTATGATTTCTTAGGCAGAGCTTTTATACCCTATATAGATAGATGATTGGACTACTCACTGTTCTTTTCCAAAGTCTGTTTGCTATGTTTTTTTCTAGGGAGTGCAGCATTATGTGCTGAGAGGCTATTAGCAACAACAAGGTGAACTAGGCAGTAGATTTGGTTAAACATACCAATATTCCTCTTCCTTCCCATGAAAAGCCTGAAAGCTTGATTTGTTTCAGAGATACAGAATAAACCATGCGTTTGTTCTAGTACATTGTAAGGAAAAATGATATATACATGATATATATAATGATATATACACATGCTATGTACATATACTATACATACATACACTGTACTGCTCTATATTATCTACCTATGTACATATTTGTATGTCTACATTAATTAGAGCAAATGAGCAGAGCGAGGAGACCAGAGTGGTTCCTGGTTTGAAAGCTGACGGCTGAAATGAAATCTAAATCAAAGCACAGTGCCTCACAAAAAGTCCCAGGTGAGAATAGGCAAACCTCAACTTGTTGTTTGTATACACTTTGTGAATGATTCTGTGAATCTCAATGCAGTGGTGCAAATTTACATGGTGACACACTTGGTTAACTGGTTTGCTTGTCTTCTCACAGCCTTTGAGTGAGCTACACGAAACGGTGAGGCTTGTGATTCTTTCATAGCAAAGACACTTGCAGAGTGCCTCAGGACCATGTTCCAAATTTGTCTGGATGTCATCTGGGAAGGGACATAGTGTGGGTGAATGCAACTGCAGATGTGGAGAGTACAACATCCTAGAAGGAGAGAAAAAGGAGCTGTAAAATTGTTTAAGTTGCAGTGGTTTGGGTGTACCTGGGGACACCTGGGCTTTGTGCTAAGCTTGAAAGAGCCTTGCAGAGATAACATGGGAACCTATGGTTCTAGAAAGCAATGACTCAAGACAGTCATGTAGACAGAAAGTGGTAGGTATCCAGAATGATGCTGTGACTGTTATCAGTTCTAAACTGGAAAATCATTCAAGGCTAATATTTGGGTTAGACACTGGGGCCAGGAGGGATGACATCTCAATCCTTGCCTGCTTGAAAGAGGCCAGAATGGCTGGAAAAGTGAGATAAATTTTGGGAAGTTGTGGTCTCTTGGACATAGATGCAAAGTACAACCTGCCACCTGTGCTGTCTGCTTATGGGCTCTGGTTCTGCCTCTCTGAGACACTTGCAGGGCTTTATATATTTATTCTAGGTCATCTTTGTTCTTCATTTCTCAGAAACGTTACTTTTAAAATCTGATAAGACTCCGTGCAAGACTTCTAGATGACAGCTCCCTCACAAGAATTATGCTTTATTTACAGTCACTCTTTGATAATGGGAATGGTTTTAGATAGATTACCTATCCCACAACAAACACACGCTTGTAGAGGAAATCGAAGTCTTAAAAATGGGTATTCAAAGAGTGAAAAAAATTAGAAGCTACCAGAAGGAAGTTTATAATTATGAAATCTATGATGCCATTTAAAAAGCTGTCCCAGACGTAGGAAGGGATTTGCTGAGGGTAACACTAAATCATCACATGAAATCTCCTGCTGAACAAAGGTCTGCTTTTTATGGACCTCAAGAAATCACAGCATCATTATAAAGCTCTCTAGATATGAGCCCAAGGAAAAAAGGGAAAGAAAGGGTTGCAAGGAAACTGGTCAAAATTTCTCAATATACCCTCCAGCCTTTAAAAAAAAAAAAAAAAAAGAAAGAAAGAAAGAAAAAGAGAGAGGAGAGAAAAAGAGAGCAACTTTAATACTACATGTTACAGTTTTTACTGGCACCTTCCATCCTGCACATTTTGTTACCAGTAAGTGTTGTGTCTTTAGGGAGACTAATATACAAATTAAAGGATTAGATGCCTCGTTTCAACAGCATTCATACAATGAAAACCTATGTCTACAAGGATGACAAATATTAGTGTTGAGGGTTTTCTGTCTGGGCTTACGTTCTTATTAGTGTTTTGTTTCTGGACGGACAAGGTCTAAGTGCTGGAAATACCAATGCAAATATTAGAAATAGTTTACTTAATTGCTTTCTCCAGAACTGATGACCTAGGGTCCTTACCACCTCTCTGTCATTCTGTACTTTGTCTCTTTTCAAAGCCATTGCCACTTCTTGCTGTGGCTTTGCTCACTGAGCAATGATGTTGATCCAACAGCATGACTGGCTTTAGTTTGGTTTCTCTGTGGCTCTGCTGTACATTTTTTTGTTCATGTGCTCTTTCTGTGGTATTTTTCATGGTAGTATTAAAGCCACCAAGTCAGCAGATACTACGCAGGTCTGATTTCAGCAGAACAGACTAAATGAGATTTTTTTTTCTTTAGTAGTCACTTTCTTCATCAGCAGCAATGGAAGGTTACTCTCTGTGTTTTGCTATTGAATACCCCACAGTTTCTTTCCCCTTGATTAACTGGAGTGAAAGTCTCAAGTTACTGTGGAACAGTTATTTGTCAGCTGAGTGCTGGTAATCAGCTCTATAAGTACCTCACCATGACTTAAACGAATGTGGTTGCAACAGAACAGTAAGGGCTGAACAATTTTGTCAGGTCCTGTTGACAGGCTCAAGCTTGTTAAGCTGCTATAATTGAGTTATAATTCAGTCATGTGGCCAAATCCTGAATTCCAGTGCAAGTGTCCAGAGATGTGTGGTTAGCAGTGGGTAACCGTTCAAAGGAAAGATCTCCTTGCATGTGTTTGGTGATGGTGTGATTTTGGCAAAGGCCTCAGACTCTCTGATGAGCACCCTGAAGCAGCAGTTCTATTTCTTTCAGCCCAGGCATACATGCTATATTGGCTGGTAAAATGAAGCCATGATGTTCCAGTTCTTCCCACAAAGTTAGCATAATAAGGGTCCTGAATTATTTTATTGTTATTATTTTTAGCCAGGCTGGGGAGGGGGGTGAAGGCTGACAGTAAGGAAGGAAGGTAACAAAAGTAGAAGTAATAATCAAAGATCTGCTCGGAATTAAATAGGTGCTAGTCATGTACATACATCTGAGCTCTATTTAATGACTTGAAATACTACATAATTATATACCTGCCATTTTTTTTCTTTCTTGTTAAAGTCTCACCCACTTTTTTGTCTGTGAAAAGTTCATTTAAAGCTGTCTCTCCTGTGCAATAGGAAAAATAACAGTTCATTCAACGGTATAATACAAATCCTAGAATGTTTTCAAATTTCTCTCTTTTGTGTGCTTTAAGATTGACAACTATATAATTAAGGATAACAAAAAGAGAAGAGATTTTACAAGATTTAGCACAACTCAGGCAACTTGGGTAGCAGGAGTAAAGAAAGTCAAGGGCAGATGTTAAATGAATATGTGGAATTACTCATCAGAGGTATGCAGATCTGGTCTGTGCTGCTTGCTGAAGTCAAAGTGGAATCAGGATCAGCCTGACAATCAGTACCCTCTGTCATAGAGGAGGCATGCACAGAGATCCCTCCTGAGATGACAGCAGAAGGCTCCAAAGCACTTCTGCTTCTTTGCCTTTCCCTATCCACAGTGTGTGCATGGAGTATGACAGAAACACAGTCTACTATGTTCCAGTATAGAGTGATGTACAGCATGCTTGACATCTTTTCTATAAAGAGTGTACTCCTGCTCACTGGTCATCTCAAGGTCCAGTTTCAGGTAAAACCAATGGAAGTCCTATCTTGTGATATGTTCCTTAGAGAAGCAAGGAAAAATAGGCTCTGCTTCTTCAAATAGGTCACTGGTCTTCCTGTGGTTGTTCATTCTCCTTCAAATCTCTTCAGTTTGTCTGATTTTCCCTGTATGGCTGATTTTCAAATACAGTTTCTCAGATTCTTTCACTTAAACAAATCCTATTTTTCCCGGTGACATTATCAAAATTTCTAAGCTTATAGAACTATTTCAATCACACTGAGTCTATTTTATAGATATCCATCTATCATTATGAATGTTAAACAGAGCTTGAAAAGCCCTCCTTAGAAGGGCTTAAACTTTTAAGACTGGAAAAGAAGAGGGGAAGTTTGCTGTGGACCAGAACAAGATTCTCACAGGTTCATTACAAGCCTGTCTCTGACATTTTGAAAGTCCATGTAACAGACAATCGAATAATTTAGAGCTATTTTCAAAAGTTAATCCAACTGTCTGAAGATGGATTTTTTTTTTTTTCTTTTTGCAAAGAATGGAAATGAGAACAAGAATTTTAATTCCATATCAAAAATTCCCTTCACAAGCAGTGAGGAAAAAAAAAAACAAGCACATTTTCTTACCAACTTTAGTATTCACTTGCAAAGATGATCTGAGTATTGTATATTTATTGAAATAGAAGACTGGGGAACTCCAACAAAAATAACCCTTCCTGCTTCTTTGTGGGAGCTCACAAAATGCTGTCTCCCTATCTGAAAGTCCCATTGAGTTAATCCATTTAGTGAAATCCTGTCTAGACACATTTCCATTGCTTTAAATTCCATTTGAGCATAACTCAGTTTCTAATGAAGTTTGAAATACAATAGGAAAAGCACAGATGAAAATACATGGCATATCTGCACCACTGTCAGAAGCTCTACAAGAAAGTGGAAATGCTGAGTCTTAAGCTGCATGCCCACGAATGTTGCTCAAAATAAGCAATTTTTATTTCTTATCTCATTTTCATTGTAAGCCACTGGCTGCAACTCCAAGTATTTTCTTTTAAACTCAAGGGCAAAGAGGACCCACAGAGCTGCATAATATTTTCCCTGTTTCTTTCTCGTTCCTTTCACATCACTGCCTTGCTAACTTTATACCATTAGACTTTGCAATGTCCTTTGTATTTACATCGGTTTTAGACACCTATTTCATCCTCTTTGCAACTGCTGCTTTAAAAATTCCTGTGCATATAACAGATGCACACGTGCTGCCAGGGCAAATGGCCTGCAGACACCAAACTGTCATCCCACCTCATCCAGGGAAGTTCTCCATGTGGTACAATAGCGTGGTTTCTTGCCAGTGCCTGGCCAATGTTTTGAAGCATGTTGCTCATTTTACCATTTACTTTGCTCTTGTCATCCTTCCTGGGATTTAAATAATGATGAGACAAATCTGCTTTCTGGTGGTTTCCCCAGTACTGAAGCCACAGCTGTTTTGGTCTCAGCATAAGAGAAAGCAGCTGTGTCTGTGGCATAGCTCACCTATCAAGAGCACTGCACTGTAGTGACTGTAGGAGTAACTGACTCCATTGGCTTTATACCAGGAATACTTTATCCAAGCAGCTGCAAATGGATTTGGGACCTTTTGCTTTTTTCCACAGTGATCCTGTTGCTGTGCTTGTTGATATAGGCAGACATCTCCCAGAAGGTGCTGGCTTTATCATTTAAACGGGTTGACTTCTTGATGATGACATTCTTAATTTAGCAGTGTTTAACTGGTCTTTATCAAGTTCATTATCCCAGCTGATTGATCAAAGTAACTTTATAGATGAGCTAATTAATTCCTCAGAATAATTAAAGTTTCAGTTGAGGCTAGCCCAAAATATTTCCAGCACCTAACGTTTCCATATGTATAAAAATAAAATACAGAGGCAGACTGATCCAGGTAGCCAGGGCTGCCATGCATAGAACTAATCAATTCTGTCTACAAGGTTATTAGCTTCAGGACATTCTTTGGCCTTGGTTTGTGAAGAAATAGAGATGTGGGAAACATAAGGAATTGCCTGCAGGAAGGTCTCACCTGTGGTGAATAAATATTATCCTCATTGCTTTTTCACTAAGACTTTGGCTGCAACGTCTCTTGGGCACATTTGATAAAGTTGTTATGACCTATTCTTCAGCATCCCAGCAATGTTTCGTTTAGGAGAAAAATAAGTGACACTGGAACGAGGTATTTGTTACCTCTTTAAAGCTAGGATCTTTGTACACTTGGAGATGCCAGATTCGCTCTAAATTAAATGTGTATTACTGTCTTCAGTTCCAGCTATGAATTGTAGTCCAGCTGCTTGGGTAATCCAAAATATCATTATTTTATACAGCTATATTGTTGCAGAGGAACGCATTGTAGCTGCCAGATCTGTCCGCTGGTGATTATATTTGCAATGGTAGAATTGAGCCTCGGTTGTAACTGATAATTGATCTCATAGTCAGTTCCTTAATCAAACAGCATGTCTAGACAAAATTCTTGTTGACTCTTCCCGTCAAAAAATCTGCAGGATCTTCTAGAAGCTGAACAGTTTCATGAATCAGTCATTATAATTACAGCTTTATCATCTTTGTGGAGAAGTGGGTAACTAGCTATTCTTGGCAAAGCAAAGGAAACATAATCTGTAGCTTTACTAGCTACGAGCACACCGTGTATAATAGTAACACATATTCTCTGAAGAAAGCTCTGGATACCAAGAGGGACTCATGAAGAACACCAGCACAAACCTAATTATCGCAGAAAAAAAAGGACCCTTTGGTTGCAGTAGCTGAGAGCATGTTTCTGAATGCCAGTGAAACTATCTGATTCCTGCTGTAGCTGAGCCCCAGTGCATAAAGTGTGGCCCCATGAGGAGGCCGTGGCATGGTTCCTAGTGATTCTGAAGGAGCCAGGACAGCATCCCACAGGCTGAATTACGGCGTGCTTGGCAGCAAGATTGAACTCTGCAGAGCTTTTAATCATGCTACTGTTGTGCCAATAGTACTGTGATATGTAATACTAAGAAACGTGGGCTAAAACAAATAGAGCAAAGTGTGAAAAAGGAATGCAAAAAAACCATACTCACAAACATGTAATGATCATTGTCCAAGCTGATAAGCCAAACACTCCCCATGACAAAACAGTCATTTTTTTTGTAAGTAACTTTGTCAAATTTTCACTTTGTGGGCTCAAATGTTCTATGTTCAGTGGCTCCAAAAGGCTATTATTATCACTTGCTATAATTATTATTCTAAAAACAGTATAGTCCAGCATTTCCCAGACAAAAAAATCATGTTGTCTGCTTTGCCCATGAGACTACTGGCATCAGTTCCTTTAACAATTATTATGGTATGGAGCAGAATTTTGAGCTAATCTGCCTTTTCACAACTCCATGTATCATAGAATCATAGAATCATGGAATTGCTCAGGTTGGAAAAGACCTTAAAGACCATTGAGTCCAACCACAGCTGGGCCTCCTTTTGAGTGGCAGTAGTCCTAACACTTTCACAACCATGCTCAGGTGTTTCCACAGCCACCAACCTCACACCAACCCTTGTGTTCTTTCTACAAAAGGGTGAGTCATCCTCTTCCTTCATCAAGTCACAAGATTAAGAACTAATTTGCACATCCCTCTCTTACAAGCACTGGCATGTTACATACATTTCTGTACTAATGACCCCAGTTACACTCCCCCACTGTACCTAGTTTAAAGCTCTATCAATGAACCTTCCCAACTCCCATCTTAAGACCCCTTTCCACCATGGTAAAGCCATTCTACGTCTCCCAGCGTCTTTGGAAATTCAATGGATAAAATTGAAGCAGCCTTTTCTGGATATTTTCTGCAAATTGCGTTTTCCCAGTTTTCCACTTACATTAACTGTAGCCCAATGGTAGCTGGGGATAACTGGAATTTTCCTTGTGACCATAATGCTGCAGCATGATAGAGATACTGCAGAGGGCAGAAGCTGGGAAAGTGAGTGAAGGAAAGGAACAGGAAGAACATCCTGATTTGGTTCCCTGGGATGTAGGTCCAGAACAAGAGATAGGAAATGAAGCCACAGGCTAAGGGACAATTAGATTATAGGAGGTGCAGAAGATTTGAGGGAGTCATGGATGCTAAAGCAGGAAAAATACAAAGTGGGAAAAGGAGAAAGAAGAAGTTGCCATAAGGTTTAAGAAGGAGAAGAGTTGAGCCAGAACTGAAAATGATACGGTCTGAAAGGGATGGGCAAATAGTACTAGTAGTAGGAAGGGAAAGGAGGGAAAAATAACTTGATGAGTGAGGACCATGGGACTGAGATGCAGACGGTGGTCCTGGCCAGATCTCATGGACTGGAGCGGGGATGGGAAGGCAGGACTTGGGAAAACCATTACTAAGACAGAGACAGAGCAGGAGAGACAGTGTGTGGGAGGGATGGATTCTACCAGCTGGATTGGAATGGACTGAGGCTAGAAGAGGGAAGGGCTGGTTGGAAGAGTCTGTGACTAACACGCTTCTCTCCACAGCCCTTGAGGGAAGCAAATGCAGCATTTTTCATTCAAGATGTAACTTGTGTGGATTTTTAATTGTTGTTTTGTTTTCCCAAATAGAAATAATATATACATATATATAAACACTTATATTTACCTTGCAGAAAATGGAATTTCTAAAATGTTTTAGTCATCTCATGATTCACCTGTCCACCTGGCAGCTTAAATCTGGCATTTTCAAAATGAGCTTGTGTCTGTCATTTCTTTAATTTTGCAGCCTGGTGTTCTAAAATTTCGTTTTTATCCCTGTATGACTGTGTGTGTGCATGTTCTTAGTCATAAGCATTTCAGAGCTTAGACCAATTCCACCGGGCTGTGCATCACGGAAACATACAGATTTGTATCTGATTTGTACAGATTTATTTCTGAATGAAGTAAGGTCCAGGAATTTTTCTGCTGGAGATAATTTACAGGTCAGTTTTAGATACAGAATTTAGTTGTCTGTATTATCATTTGTTAATCACTGGTCTCCAAATAGACTGATCTGTCTTGGTAATCATGAGATCTGATATTAGTTTATGAAAATGTTCTTTCAACTTGGGAAGTTCATTTAGTTACTATTTTGTAAAGTAGGAGGTGGATTTCTATATTTATACATGTTTGAGAAATCAGTGTTTCAACAGGAACCGATGGCCTTTCAAAATACGTGCTCATACTACAAATAGTTCTTATAACAACAACACAAACAAAAGGCGTTCTTTAGCCACTGTGGTAGACAGATTGTGTGTGCTTATGGGAAGGGTGAGTTTTATTACTGTTTCTACATCCAAAATCCTGGTTGAAATTGTATCATTTAAGTTATTGCTTTCTGGATATTCTCGTCGCTCTTTCACCAGGATCTTGGCCAACATAGTAGGTTAGACATTACTTGTTCATTTTCCCGTGCCCTCGGCTTCAGCAAGATCTTTTTTAATAGGAACTTCACTACCATTTTCTTTCCAGCCGTGGAAATATCCCTCTCGCAGCAACAACTTAACCACACGGAGCAGTGAAAAGCTGAGGTTCCAAAAGGAAATTAGTTGGGCAAGAATCCATGGGACAGGTGGTGGGATGAAGCTTGGTAATGAATTTGAACATTACTAAATCTAAAACTGATTTGGACAACCCTGCCTCAGGAAAAAGGAGGAATTTATGACATCACAGCCTGGCAGTAGACTTTATGAACGACATACATATTTAAAGGTGGTGTATTGCCATTCTGCAAGAACACTGTTACCAATATCCCCTTCCTACCCAAACTGTACTTAACACTGATGATATTTCAGCAGTGTATTCTTTAACAGCCATGTGAAGTGGAGGAGTAAATATTTAAGTAAGATTTGTTGCCTCTCTGTGGCTTCTTGCTATATTGCCAGGAAGTGCAGATTGTGTTTGCAGTGTTGTTTTTTGTTTTTTTTTTTTTGTGAGATTGTGTCTGCAGAAGCTGGGCTGAACTCTTTCCATAGACACCAGTGAACAGACATCAGGCACTGCATATTAGGAGCCATCCTTGAACAAAGCATAATTAAAGAGAAGACTTTAAATGTAATACAACATGTAGGTGGCTGTTCTGTCTTGGCTGTGAAATATATTTTGTATCTTTTTCTTACTACAAATAGTCTATGAAAATATCAGTGTTCTTATATTTATTTGAAATTATTTACAATCAGAACAGGTATCTGTGAATCACATTATTTTTTTCTGAGTCTTCTAATTCCCTCACTTAGTGATTATACAAGCTTTTTCCTGGACAAAGTCAGTGCTATTCCTATATTCAAAGCATATGGTACAAATTCTCATGTGAACAAGTACAGAATTGGATTTCTTTGACCATCTGCCAATATTTGTTTAAAATGAATGATCTTCATGAACTTTCTTGCCACAATGCACAATGCAACAGGGGTGTATGGCCTGGGACTGATCCATCCTCCCCCTTCATGGCATCAGGCTTTCTATAATACAGAAATGAAAAGCAGACTGGGAACCACTGCACTACAGTATTGGTGGAAAATAAACACAAGCTAAGTGAATTCATTAAAAACATTAAACAAGCGTTTGCACAAAATCTTCTGCAGTATTTGCCTATCTCTTATTCAAACCACTGACCTAGCAGAAAAGGCTCCAAGCCAAATGGGACTTGAAACCATTTACATCATTGTTCTTGTGTCTAATAACCTGGATTTATTACTTTCAGAGCATGTTATTGTTCTTTGTGCACTACCTGTGGCTTTTTAAATTCATTATGGTCGCCATTATTCTATAGTCCTATATGAAAAATGTTCATATTCTTTTCCGGTAATCGTACAAGGTTTTCCATAATATTTCCCTGTATCCTATACTCCACGCTTTGTATTAGAAATGAATGATATAATAATAAGCGCTAAACCTTATTGTCATTCATTTGTGCGAATAATAAGCACTCTGCATTTGGAAGCGCACAAAAAAATGCTAATAATCACTTGTAAAAACCAGACATTGGGTGCAGTTAGTCTTCTTTGTCACAGAACACAACGTCATTTGCATTTGTATCTTCGCCGCCAGCACAAAGAGAAGTGCAGACTCTTTCAATGCTGCAGCCCCTAAGGGAGGCTTGGAGGCTTTTGCCACTGCAAGTTCCACTGTGCAATGAGAACACACTTCCCTCAGAGCTTCGTGTAAAGGATGGTTTCTGAAGCAAGCAGGGCACACCCTGTGCTCCTGAGGACAGGAGTCGTTGGTTAGGGTTAGGCTGTTCTTTTCTAAGCCTCGTTGCTATCCCCTGGCACCCGAAACTAAAAATACCAGCTAAGATAACACTTTGGGGGGAACAGGGATTTGACAGAGAATGTTCATTTCACCGTCCCTCTCCACCCATCTCTCTTTGCCAAATCACAGCATGCATTTGGCAGCAGTTTCTTTGGAGAAATAAACAACCTGCAGCGCTGTGCTGAGGACACAATTGAAGGCACGGGAAAAGAATAAGGAGACAGTTTAACCTTTGCTGTATCGAGGCCTGTGTTGAATTTACATGGCAATACATTATATGAGTCTTTCTATACTGAGTCTGTTTTGCCCATGGCAATAGGCAAATATAATAGGTGAGCAGTCTCCCTGTTTTTATTTCAGCCCCATTTAGCTGCCCATAAGGTTGAAACCTCTACAGAATTATGCAGAATTTCATCTGGGATATTGAAGACATGGATTTTTATTTGCTTTTTACCCTCCGTAGAAAGTGTTGAAACATTTCTGAGATGTGGTATTTATTTTGTTTCTAGAAAACATTCACTTAAGGAGCCACTTATTTTTCTACAGACTTGCATAAAGCTTTCCATAATGGGTAGAAATTGATACTTACCTTGGGGCACATTAGGCACTCATTCTACTGGCTTATATTCGGACTCATTTTATAAGTAAGAAAGGAATGGTATTTGAGGAAAAATTAAAAAGAGAATGTATTTTACATCAGAAGGAAATTATTTTACAGAAATGTCTTGGACATCCTGTCTTTGGACTGCAACTGAATAGTCTGAAACTATCTTTTAACTTAGAATCATAGAATCATAGAATTGCAGAATGGCTTGGGTTGGAAGGGACCCCAAGGATCATCTAGTTCCAACCACCCTGTCACACCAACCTCCAAATCTGGTACTAGACCAGGTTGTCCAGAGTCCCATCCAACCTAGTCTTGAGAGACTCCAGGGATGGGGACTCCACAATCTCTCCGGCCAGCCTGTTCCAGCACCTCACCACTCCCTCTTAAGTTAAGTTAAGAACTTCCCCCTGGCATCCAATCTAAACCTTCCTTCCTTGAGCTTAGAACCATTTCCCCTTGTCCTATCACCATCTACCATTGTAAAAAAGTTGATTCCTCTCTTTTTTATAATCCCCTTTTAAATACTGGAAGGCTGCCTTCTCCTCTCCAGGCTGAACAAGCCCAGCTCCTTCGGCCTGTCTGTGTAGGGGAGGTGCTCCAGCCCTCCGATCATCTTTGTGGCTCTCCTCTGGACCCTCTCCAACAGGTCCACATCTTTCCTGTATTGGGGGCCACAGACTTGTGAGGTGGGGCCTCACAAGGGTAGAGTAGAAAGGAACAATCACTTCCCTGTCCCTGCTGGCCACCCCTCTTCTGATGGAGCCCAGAATACCATTGGCCATCTGAGCTGCAAGAGCATATTGCTGATTCATGTTCAGTTTTTCATCCACCAGGACCCCCAAGTCCTTCTCTGAAGGGCTGCTATCAAGGTGTTCTTCTCCCAGTCTGTGTACATACCTGGGATTACTCTGACCAAAGTGCAAAACCTTGTGCTTTGCTATGTTGAACCTCATTAGGTTCACCCAGGCCCACCTTTTGAGTTTGCTGAGGACTTGTTCAATAACATCAGTGGACATAAAGCATGCTGATTTTAGTGTGCAAGGACAGTTTGAAATGATAGACAAGGTATTATGTATCTCACTAACATCCAAGTATAAAGCACGAACTTGACTTAACTCCTACTTCAAGTACTCATATGGAAAGATGACAAAGAAAAAATCTGGTGCACTTTAGTTCAATTGTCTTGTGATCAAACAAGCTGTTTTAGCATAGTTGTCCTTGATTCAAAGGACAGCATCTCCCAGAATGTGTAAGAAAAGACTTCTGGACATCATCAAATCCAACCCCACCACATGCAAGTTTCTCAGGGCTATATCTAGTTGGGCTTTCAGTCTCCAAGGATGGAGATTCTACAACTTATCTAAGAGACTTCTTCCAGCATTTGACTATCCTCTCTTTAAAGAAGTAGTTTCCTCTTATATTTAAATGGAATATTTAATGTCAATTAATTGAATGTTTCCTCTTATTCCATCACTGGGAATCCCTGAGAAGAGCCTGGCTTCATTTTCTTTAGTAACCCCTTTCCTTAGGCATTTAAACACTTTGATAACGTCAGCTTTTTAGCCTTTTCTTCTACAGGCTGAACAGTTTCAGCTCTCTTCATATTGGGTGCTCCAGTTCATTAATTATCTTTGTATGTTTTTGGGGTTTTTTTGCTGGGCCCACTCCAGTATCTCTGTCTCCCATGTACAATGGGGCTGAAGTCAGGACCCAGCACTCGAGATTCATCTCAGCACAGCTGAGCAGAGGGGAAGGATCACCTGCCTCAACCTGCTGATGATACAATGCCTGATGCAGGCTAAGAGGCTTTTGATGATGCGTATTTGAAAGCTGTGGAGAGTAACATATAAACCCCTCATGTTATTGGTATCTCATAGTATCTATGGCTCCATCTGTGGGCTATGCTGAACTCTTGCTGCACAGGCAACTCCTCTTCTGTTTAAATAGATCAGTTCTGTGAGCATTTTTGCTACTTTAGGCCTTAACATCATGAAGGATTGTCAGTTCTTAGAGAAGGAGCTTATAGACCGGACTGTTTGCTCTTATTGGGATAAGCTCTGCAGTGTCTTGTCTTGGGGAATGCCAGAGCAGCTGTGGAACTAAGGTTTCCATGGGGTACTATGTGATGGCACTCTGGAATATTTCACAGGTACATAGTGGCACCACTGACAGCAATAGAGATCTCTCCCCAGGTGTCTTCATATATGGAGTAAGACGAGTGAGGAATTACTCCCGTGGGGAATTCTCCAGAAAGTTACTTTTTCAGTCATCTCTAATGAGTTTTCGTCAGTGTGAGTGCTACAATGCTATTGTCTGGCAAAACCCAAGCTCTCATCAGCTGTCTCCATGACTCCAGGCCTGCAGGCAGCCTGCGTGATCTCCTTAGCGAGGCACCCTGCTGCTTGTTAAGGCAAACCCCACTGCCAAAATTCCTTCCACCAAGTTTCATACCCTGCATCTGCCTCCTTTTTCCCTTTTGCTCTTTATCCCCAAATCTGACTTCCATTAACAAGCTGGAAGAGTTCATCTTCCAGAGTAAGATCTGTGTCTTTCCACCAGAAGTTTAATTTACAGTGCTGGCAAGCTGAGAGCAATTGCACACAAGGGCTAAGGGAGAACAGGCAAATTCTCCCACAGTCTGCCACAAATGAATTCATAGGACAGTACACAGGGTAATCCAGCATGATAAACCAGCAGACGACCTACTGAAACTCATCCCATTGTAAGAATAACCCAGCAGCACGACTTTGCACTAGGCGTGCTATTCCTGGCCCACATGACTTCACAGTGAAAGTCTCCGTAGGGATAACTCTCTCCATTTGGTCTTGGTGACTGACATCTGGTCTGATTCCTTGGGTTGCCTGTGGCCAAGTATAAGCATTTACTCAGCAAAACTTGACCTTTTTCTGCATCCTTCCTATTCTGTTTTGCCTATAACTATCAGGGAGGAGATATAATGGGTGTTAGGCTGTTCTGCCATAATTCCCAGCAAGGCCTTCATTGATGGCCCTTCATTGATGGGGATAGTGTTAGGGTGATCATCAACTAAGTATTTCTGCCAGCATTCTTATTATCAGATGGATGGCTTTCAGCCTGAGCTATTGTACAAAGCTAGCTGTCAACATGTACTGCCAGTCCTACAAGCAAGCAAACAATTAAGCATGTGCTTGCAGTGCTGTGGTAAATTTATAACTTGGGGAAGAGCCCATCTTGCTTGGTGCATCTTGCTCAGGTTTAGACACCTTTTGATGAAAGCCATTTCTCCTCCATCCTCATAAAATGAACATGCAAAGCATATATTAATGTATAAACTCTAAAGCATAATAGTACATGGTGTTAACCCACAACACACAGCCACACACATGCATACACTCACCAACTTATTTGCAGACAGAAGGTTCTAGCATCACTCTTTGTGGACACTAATTAACAGGAGTGTTTTTTCACATCTGTACCTCCAGATATTAAGGTGAGCAGAAAATTAAGAACAAAACTAGTCCTGAAAGTAATGTGGCATAGGCATAATCAAAAGTAGATTTGTAAGCCTGACTATAAAAGCTGTTCCCAAATAATTTCTGCTTATTGATTAGGTGGGTTTGGCTCAGATGAGTTGGATGGGTTTTAAAAGCCTCCTGACAGCAGACTGTCCATGAATGAAGAGCTGATAACTAGCAAAAGACCAGTAAACAGCCTCCTTAAAGATCTTTGAAATGGCAGGTCTTTGCAAACTTCTTACATCTATTTCAATTAAATGATTAATTTTTTTTTCCCTAGAAGGACAGCTCCTTAATTTTTATCTGTCTGAGATGGGTTCATTGAAGGGAAGAAGCCACTCAAAGCTTATGCTCATTGCCCACAGCTCTGGCACAGCCTCCAGACAAAATGTCCACAAACCTCTGAGCTGCTGTAAGCTGTGCTAAGAGGACAGAGCTCCATCTGTCCTTCCTCTTCCATCCCTTTCCTTCCTTTTGAGGTAGTGAGGGACAGGTGAGATACAATAGAGTGCCCTCAGGAGGGATTTTCAGCTGTGACATTAAGCAAAGCAATGCTACCAAAGCAGAGGTACTGCCCGAGCATGTTTTACATCCTGGGTCAGCTGAGTAGAATACAGTTTACAGGATGTGGCTTGTTTAATCATTTAAAATTTGACATCCTGTTTGCTTTGCATGGATGTCAGTCTGTGGTAGCACTTAAAAGCAGAAATTTCTCAAGGGTCCCTGGCTAAACTGTCTTCTTCCCCCGTGCACTTCATTGCTTTTGTTGGAACTCTGCCAGATTACATCAGTTGAAAATCAGGCCCAGACTTTACAGGGAGGAAAAGAGAATTGAAAATGGCAGTCCTGCTCAAGTGAAGTTAAGTATGAATTCAAGCTCTGAAACTGCATGCAAGAATTTTCTTTCATACTCTCTGGTAGCGAATAAAATTACCCAGTCCCATTCTTTGCCTCTGCTCTGAGATCTCCTTGCTCAGGTGGCTAAAATATATATATTTACCTTCTGCCACCTGTGCCAGCAATGTGCCTGATAAACAGGCTGTGGTGGGCCTTTCTTGTCAGTGTTTGGGACCTGAGTCTTCATACTTCTTTGGTTTGAGGAGTCAGATGCTGTTGGTATCAAGTAGCTTCTGATGTTCAAAAAGTGTGGGAGCACTCGCTTTACATTAACAAGCATAAGGAGAAAAGAAATCTTCAGAAAGGCAGCAAAAAAGTCAGAAAACCAAGAGGCAGCTTGAGAGGTACAGTATCATTGGATGGTATTTTGTGCAAACAAGATGGTAGATCACACCATCACTGAGTATATGTACTAGTTTGTCAATGTAATTTGTGACACACGCAGTAAAAGAGAATTAGATTGACTTTCTACAAATCCATTACTAAATGAAAGGTCCAGAGGAGGGCCACGAAGATGTTCAGGGGACTGGAGCACCTCCCCTATGAGGACAGGCTGAGGGAGCTGGGCTTGTTCAGCCTGGAGAAAAGAAGGCTGCGGGGTGACCTCATTGCAGCCTTTCAGTACCTAAAGGGAGCCTACAAACAGGAGGGGAATCAACTCTTTGAAAGGGTGAGTGACAGCAGGACAAGGGAAAATGGTTTTAAGCTGAGGGAAAGGAGATTTAGGTTGGACGTCAGGGGGAAATTCTTTACAGAGAGAGTGGTGAGGTGCTGGAACAGCTGCCCAGAGAGGTTGTGGATGCCCCATCCCTGGAGGTGTTCAAGGCCAGATTGGATGGGGCCCTGGGCAGCCTGGTCTAGCATTAGGTGGGATGATTGGTGGCCCTGCGTGTGGCAGGGGGGTTGGAGATTCGTGATCCTTGAGGTCCCTTCCAACCCTGGCCATTCTGTGATTCTGTGTCATGTCTGCCTGCTGTCCCAGTTAAAGTTGTACTGTCACTTTGTGGGGCTAATTGCTTAATACCTACAATATATGCCATCTATTTTAATCCTCACAGAAAAGCTTTCAGAATACATGCCACAAAGCTTGTAACTGTTCTCTTTCCCTTTTCCCTATATTTTATTTTACTTTTATTTTTCTGACCGCTTATGCATTTCCATCCTAACCACATCTTCATGTTTCACTGTCTTGTGCAGAGAAGTTTCTCTTCAGCCTCTGCACAGAGCTGGCAGTGGGACAGCATAATGCAATGAGCCGTCTGGGGTAGAAGACATCCAATTGCAAGGATCAAAGTTCTTCTTCAAAGAGACAGAAAGTCAATGCTGTGTAATGTCTGAGATTCCAGTGACCTCCATGGCAGTGAAACGGGAAGAAAGATGAGCTTGTGATTATGAGGCTTAGGCTGGGGATCTGGTGGCCTGGTTCAAATTTCTGCTGCAAGCTTTCCCTATGAGTGTCAGAAAGATCCTTGCAGCCTTCTGGATATTGAAAATCTGACAAGGAATCTTCTGCCTTCTTTAGCACCGAAATACTCTTTGAAAGTTGAGTGCTTTCTTCTCCCAGTGCCTCCATGCCTATTGATAAAATAGGACTGACTGGTTTCTTGCTTTGTAGATGAGACAAAAACTGTTGGTGGTGGAGCTGCTCAGGCAGTGCTGCACTCTGTGGATGCCTTAATGAGAGAGAATGTGCTATATTTGGAACTATGTCCTGGAGATGTTCATGAGCAGCTTATTTAAGGCCATTTCTTATGAGCCCCCTCTGAAATAAATGAATGGCCCCCGTATTTGAAAATTAGTGCTATGTACATTTGTTTAAAATGAGTGGGTTCATTTTTAGTAATGAGAAAAGAAAATATATTAAAATACTCAGGCACAAACACTTCTTAATATTTTTCTTGGCATTTGTGAGCTCTTTTTCAGTTGATTTTGTCAGCCACATTTCCTTTCTGAACAGAGGTTACATACAACAATTGGATGAACAATTGTAGAAAACTCTCGGGGGCAATCTTGAAGCCAAGCCTGCATGAGATCATGTTATGAGTGTGGCTTGGCTGTGCTTTTATTCAGTAGGTGATCTCATTCATCTAAGGCACTAATCATTTTAACAGGGCCTAACTGCAGCTATCCAAAAGTATAGAAAAAAGTGATCTTGCAAGATTTCCTATGAGTTTTGCACAAAGATACCTATTTCTGTGCTAGCTGGTTGAACGCAACCTGGATGTACTGGTAAGACAAATAAGGTTGATACAGGCAAATAAGATTATGCACTGCAATAATGGCTTTACCAAGTTTATTGGTTTTTATTTAAATATGTATTTTCTAGGTTGCTTTTAGATTGCTAGCTTTTGGAAAAGAGACCGTGTAAACATCTGCATTTCTACACTTTCTGTCTCACTGGGGGTCTTGGTGGGGCCTCTGGATGTTATCATGATATAAATATTAAATACAATCTAACAGATTAAATATCCTGGGACAGGTTAGCCCATGATTACCCCAGAAATGCCTACAGAGCATTTCCTCCAGTGTTGTTCAATAATGAAAAAAAATCCCTGGCTGAACCAATTATTTGCAAGTTCAAGAGGCAGGACAGGCTCCTGGCTAGAAAACTTGCTTAGGCACAATCAGCTGAAACCTTTGAACTGTCTCTCAGAGCAAAGAAATAAAAATGTTTACAGCCAGAAATAGCAAGGCTAGGAAGTTAAATTAGAAGCAGGGGCCAAAAAAGGTTTTGCCTAATTCTGGTTTCAATCAGTGACTGCAGCAGTCATCAGGAGCAGGCGCTGCTGTGGGTTTGAGAATAATGGCTTTATTTTAAGTAGACAGAAGTTGTTAGCTTGACCCAATTGCTGACAACCAGTCTCCCCTAAACACCCCGCAAGGGGCCAGGTCCTGAAGTCCTCCTGTGTCTTTTTATCCAAGCCCGTTCTCACTGCAATTAAAACTTGAGCAGCCTCAGTACTTGGCTTACACCTATTACAGACTCTTTCATTCTCTTAAAGCCACCACAGAAAAATAAATATCTGTGCCCAGGTTTCATTTTCAAGTCTCGGACTCCTTTGCACTGTTGACCTGATTTTTCTGCAGTGAGTTGGGAATGGGATATAAATTAGAAGTCTCTCCACTGTTAGTTTCTTGCATCTCTTGGGTTCAAGTTTCATCAAAGTAAGAGATTGCCAGCCTCGAATTTGGACAGCAGAGACAACATATTGTATATGAGCTTGACCTTGTCAGGGGTCCAGCAGCTTGGGAATACACAGAGTCCCCTTTATTGAAGGCATTTAAACTGGGTGTTAGTTAGCTTCTTGGAGAAAGAGTTCGTGTTAGCTTCTTTTGGGCAGCCTTCCCAGCCTGTCTTTCCCAGTGCTTGGAACCAAGGTCTCCAGACAACCACTGCAGTGTACATAAATATTTTAATTGTTGATTTTAAAAAACAACAGTCAAGTTAACAACAGAGAGGCAAAGCGGTCTCAGAGGAGACGAAGGCTACCAACTGCATGCACACACCCATTATAATATAGGGGACAGGAAACCAACACATGAAAAGCTGAGATTTCTGTTCTCCATCAGGAGAAGAGAATCATAAAAGGCAGTAATGTCTTTTAGGGACTTTTGAAAAACATGCTCTTTACACAGAGGATGAAAACACCAGTAAAAGTGAAGGCTCATTTAATAAAACTAGCATATTTAATATCTGGGAAAACAATCTTCCCTATAAAAATGCTTTAGAAGTGAAATTTTTATCATACAAAACATGTAAATGCAACTCTTTGCCAACTAGCAGCTTGCACAGGGAGGCTGTTTCTTGCTATCAAGACTGGCTCTCCCAAGTACAAGTGAAACGTGAATAACCTCTGTCATGTCATGCTTAATGTCTCCAAGTAACTTGTGGAAATGATTCTGTTGTGAGGTTTTTTTGTTTGTTTGTTTGTCTTGAGTAATAACTTCTCAGAAAACACAGAATTAATCTGAATTTCCCATTTCTCTCTGATTGCTGTATACTTTTTCTGATCATTTGCATCTGAGCTCCATTAGGTACCTCAGTGTGGTATCTATCACGAATAGCAGTCAGGAAAATCTGGCATTTCTGTTCAAACCGGAAGAATTTTCAGGCTAACTTTAATGTGAACCAATTTAGTTATTCTCTCAGATTGAATTAGTTGATTCCAAGAATGTAGTAGCAAGTTCTGTACAAGTTTACCTTAGCAAAATTTTCTTGCTGATCTGAAAGTGACCTATAGTCACTCCCACTATCTGAGAGCCTTTCCTTGCCTCTGCAGATACAAGGAGAGCTTTTGTGAACTCTAAGAAATAAATTTCAATGTTAAAGATGCTTTTCTTAAGAACCCCACAGATGATGTCTGCTGCATTTTCTGTGCATTTACTGTCTGTCAGTATGCCTCTGACAAAATTCTATGGGTTTAGCAGCCCGAGTGTAATGGCATTGTATTGGGCTGCAGCAAAGTAGTTTTAGGCAGAGTTTTTGGAATAAGTATTAGATAAGTATTAGAATAAGTATTAGATTTAAAGAGACAGCTATTGCTGCTGTCATTATTGCAGATGATTCCCACGTGAGTTCCTATTTGTTTTCTACAGCAGTAGCCAGAAAAGCAGTTATTTTAGTGCCACCCTCACAGAATCACAGAATGGCCAGGGTTGGAAGGGACCTCAAGGATCATGAATCTCCAACCCCCCTGCCACACGCAGGGCCACCAACCATCCTACCTAATGCTAGACCAGACTGCCCAGGGCCCCATCCAATCTGGCCTTGAACACCTCCAGGGATGGGGCATCCACAACCTCCCTGGGCAGCTGTTCCAGCACCTCACCACTCTCTCTGTAAAAAACTTCCCCCCTGACCCTCTATTTGTACCAATCTCACTTGCACCTACATTTGTGGCAGCAGTGGTTTGGTCCCATTCAGTAGAGATGATTTTTAAAATCCCAGGCAGTGCATGAATATGCTGTTAAAAGCAGGCTGCAAAGACAGACCCAGAAATGCTGGATGCTGTGGGGCCTGTGGCTAGCACCGCAGCCTACTTGCTCAGCCCCAAACCAGAAGTCCTCCAGAGGGAGGGCTGGTGTTTGAGGTCTGGGCTGCACTCACAGGCACAGATCTCCTGCTTTGGCAGCTGCTTTGGGCAGATATGTTGCTGCTTCAGTGATGTGCAGCCACCACTGTGAATTGCTGGGTGCCTTTGGAAAGTAGGCCATAGAGGACTGTGCGCTAGTAGGCTAAGGGTGGTTGAGACAGAAGTGGTATCTGCCAGCTTGAAGTTTTGCTTATGAAATGTGACCCTGACTAGGTTCCGTCACTGCCAGTCCCTTAGGATCATGTGTGATTTTTACATCTCTATAGCACAAAATGAATTACATTGTTAGAGTTTGGAAATTGCATTGAGAAGATGTCAGTGAACCGGGGGAAATAGACAGATACAATAGAGATATGCATGCTCTGAGTGCTGCATGCTATGTTCATACAAATCCTCCAAATGCCTTCTAAAATATTAGCACTAAGGAAAGAAGAATAATTAAGTAAGCTAATAATAACTCAGGGAGACTCTCTGTCTCAAATGTACTTTTATCTTATAAATATAAGGTCAAAGCTTAAGAATGGAAAGACTTATTAAAAATGAATGCTACAGAGAGCCCCTGTCCCTTGCCACTACTCCAGCTGTGTTTGAAAGGTAATAGTTATTTTCTTTAATAACAGAGCTTAAAAAGGAACATAAATAAAGATCTATGGAAATATGAAGACTACGAGAGCTTAACTTGAACAATTAACCATCATTTTTTTGTGAGCTTTCCATCATGACAAAAATGATTATCATAAAACACACACATCTGCATTATTTTAGAAAGAGAGAAGTGAAAATTCTGTTTCCACTCCTATAGCCTCAATTATCCAGCCCATACACTAAATTACTAGCTTTGAAAAATCATGTGTCCTTTTAGGGATATTACATGAAGCAGGGAAGAAAGCAAAAAATAACTGAATTTCTCAGACCCTCCTATTTTAAATGTTTTAACATAAACAGATGTTATCAATTTTTTTTTTTTCAGGATCTTTAAAATATGAATTTTATTTACTCCTCTTCGTGACTTTAAACTGACCTGTGGAGTCTAGAAAGCAAAACTGAACATGCTACTGATTTGTTTTCCATTTACTTTGCATTCACTATTCCTCTACTCATCTTCCTGCTAAAATAAAACTCATATAACTCCAGGCACCTAATTAAGGTACACAAGTTCAGAGTAGGGCTGGTCTACTTCTACTATCAACTGACCCAGGTGGGCACTTTCTGAGGGTGATTTCAAACCACTTAATATGTATGTGCCCTCTGGAAATGTCCTCTTTGTCTTGACAACGGAGAGTACCTAGGGTGACATTATGCCTAGATTGCATGTCTCATTTATAGTTTAATTTTATAGTTTAATTTTATACGCCACAATGTATTGGTTGTCAGCAACGAAGTACTTTCCATTGTGGTTTTGTTTTGTTTTGTCTTGAGAAAGAAAATGAATGAAATAAGCATCTCTGCTTATATATAAGAATAGCAAAGGAGATGCCCGTGTAGAAACAGAAAAGAAATAGAAAGGGCAGGTTTCCCCTGAGCCTGGAACAGCACAGCAGAATGACTGGAGGGTCCACTGAGATCCACCTCTTGATAAAACAGCATGTTGTCTGCTTCCTCCAATAACATCTTTTTGCCCTATAGCAACTTCTCACCTTCATTCACTTGCATTTTGTTCATAAAGGTTAAAGTATTTGCCAGCTACCCAAGTTAATGAAAAACATTAATACTCATTTTTCTTTTATTTCTCTAATAACAAAATAACCCCAAATCATCCAAAATTGAAGAACAGTATATATATATATTTTTTGTAGTACCTTGAACTCCTGCAAGCATTAATCTGCCAACTTTCATACTATGGTCTTTAAATCTTTTATCTAGAAAAAGATAATGTATTTACTAGCCTATGTTCATTTCCATGTAGGGAAAGTATGGATTACCAAATCAAATCTGCTTCTGCCCTCTCAGTAATATTGGCAGAGTTGCTTAGGAAATATTGCTGTTAAGGCATCCCAGCCCTACATAGATGATAACTCTGTGACCCTGGCTCAGGTAGAACATACACTCTAGTCTCATTGCTTTTCACCCCTGAAGAGGAAGGCTTCATATAGGCCAAGAGATTAGTGCACTGTGAATGCCTGGGCTCCTGTCGTTTGGTTGCCCATACATGGTATCTGGCTGGGGAACTCATGCACAGTCCACATGTGTTACATTCTATAGCAGCCAAGCCATTCCACCAAGAACAGACTCATAAACTAAACAGCCTATTTTTTCTGAAATTTGCAGTGAATAAAAAAACGGTTCTTCCTATATGGAAATTCTTGGAGAGATGCACAATACTTTAACAGCAAGAACTCTCTTGGCTGTTTTTGGACATCTCAGATGTGTTTTGTACATCTTCTGTATAGCATATAGCAAAATACAGCATTTCTGAAAATGGCTCTATTTTTCTTGGCTGCTTTTACAGAACCCTTTGAAATGTTTCCTCCAAAGGCGAAAAACTATTCTTACATGTACACTGAAAGATACATTCCTTAAAAGTTTACTTATCCCTTTCAGTGTATTCTGATGTATTATTAGAATCATGAGAATAGAACAGAGATCTAGATAGATTCAATTAGGTAGCTAAGTACTTGTTTAAAATAATATTTTGCTTTATTTGGTAATGAGCAGTTGGTAATTACTTCATAGTGAACACGTTTCAAATGTGATTATATAGCTTTGATTTCTAAATTGCCTAGTTAGAAATTATTTGGCGATTAGGAACCTGAATATAGCTTAAATATGATAGTACTTACCTCCTTCATGTCTGTTCACTTAGTAGGGATGGATCTGAAGGGTGCATTATATGGTAGATAAATAACTGGTTGGATGGTCGCGGTGAGAGGGCTGTGATCAATGGCTCTGTGTACAGGTGGAGGCTAATCACAAGTGGTGTTACTTATGGGTTAGTCATAGACAGTGGGATAGAGTGCACCCTGATCAAGCTTGCAGATGACACTAAGCTGTCATGCAGTTGGTATGAAAGAATGGATGCCATCCAAAAGGACCCAGCCAAGCTTGAAAAGTGGGCTCACATGGGCATAATAAGATTCAGCAAGGTGTTGTACTTGGGTTCTAATGATCCCAGATACGAGTACAGACATGGAGGAGGACTCGGGAGTCCTAGTTTATGAAAAGCTTGACATAAGCCAGCAAGTGTGAACTTCCAGCCAAGAAAGCCAACTGTGTTCTGGGCTGCATCAAAATAGGAGTGTCCAGCAGGGAGAAGGAGGTGATTGTTCCCCTCTACTCTGCTCTTGTGATGCCCCATCTGATGTATTGTGTCCAAGCCTGGGGCCCCACTAGAGGAAGGATGCAGAGCTGTTGGAGAAGAGGACGGCCATGAAAATGATCAGAGGGCTCATCATCAGAGCACCTCCCTTATGAAGAAAGGATGAAGACTCCAGGGAGACCTCATTACAGCCATCTAGCACCTAAAGGGAGCTTATAAACAAGAGGCAGATCAATGGTCTGATAATGACAGGATAAGGAGGAATGGTAATACACTAAAAGAACAGAGCTTTAGATTAGATTTTATGAGAATTTTTTTTACTCAGATTGTAATAAGGCACTGGAACAGGTTGCCCAAGGAGGCTGTGGTTCATCCATCATTGGAGGCATTCAAGGCCAGGTTGGGTGGGACGGTGGGCAGCCTGATTTAGTGAGTGGCAACCCTGTCCCCACAGGGGAGTTGAACTAGATGGTTTTTGAGGTTTCTTCCAACCCAAGCCATTCTATGATTCACTTTGGAAACTTACTGCACTTTACTTAACTTACTCCAGCTTGGATAATTGTGTGGGTCCAGCATTAAAATTTCAGATGCCAAAAATCTCAAAGAGTAGAAGAACTCATGTTTTGAAATACAATGAACTGCATAGCTGAGCTTTCTTTCTAGTTGTGATATGTGTACTCCAAGATGAGTGGTTTGTACACTCTCAGTGCTGGCCTTGCTCTGCATCTGTTATGAACTTTTCAGAAATCACCTTACAATCCATCCAATGTGTAAGGGAGGTCTTCTGAAAATACATAAACATTGGTCATATTCTATAAGAATGGGTGGAAAAATGTTGATAGATTGAGATACATAGTCTAAAGCCATATATTATATTCTGTCTAGTATTTTTATTGGGGAGAATTCTGTCATGATACATATTAGTCAACAAGAGAATATCTACACAGTTCACAGCATTTCTAGTTAAGGCTTAAGTTGTTTGGACTGTACTCTTTCATGTTTATTATTCTCTTCTTAAGAGCAGCTCATACAGTGTATGGTTTTGGAAAAGCTGAACCACCAACTAGAGTATTTCTAATGAAGTAGATAAGTGAGCTGAAAAAAGATTCCTGATGTATATTCGTTGCTTTCTTTTAAGAAACATAAAATGCAGTTTAATCTATTGAGACATTTTTCCTGCATTTGCAGTAAAAATATTATCCTTTTAGTGAATCAAGAATGAAAATACATGCTACTCATGCATGAGTTATATCCAAGGAGGCATTTGCCAAGTAAATCTTTACATTGAGATGTCTTAGAAATGTAGCCTGTATCAATAATTTATTTTTCACCATGTGAACCAAACCATCAAATCACTTTATTCCAACACTCTGTTACGTTATCAACATACTTTACTGAAGCTTTTTTTGACAAGTGAGAGTGCTCCGTGGTCTCCTTGTATCATGGCTTACAATCGTGGTACTGCAGAAAAGCATTGTTTGATTCTAGAGCAAATCAATCCTTCATTTCAAACAGAAGCACTCAGAGGGAATTCTTAACATGGTGTGATTCTCTACCTCAGATGAACTGATTGAATGTAACAGTCAATATGGGAAAAATACAAGCATATTTTCTATTTTATAAATACAATGCCTTTTGTTTATTTTCATGGATATGACAACAAAGAGTACAATAACACTATCTGATAGAGCAAATTCTCAGCTGCAAACCACTCTTTTTCAACATAGTCACCTTTGGTTATGCATTTTCCCCAGCAATGAACAAGAGCCGGCATGCCATGCTCATAAAAATAAGTACCAGTGGAGGCGACCCACTGTCACAGATACCACTGTTGAAACACCCACTACCTCACTGTGCTCATATCCACTGTGTGGTCTCCAAAAACATTCAGCAAGCATTAATGAATGTCAATGGGTATGATTATTTCTGCATGGAAGAATTCAGTGACACAGCTTTGTTTCATATGCACTTCCATGTCAGATGCCATTTTGTCAGACTGCCCCTCTGCTGCCATCTGTTGCGTGGCAACAACATGTATTGGAATACTGGGAAGGTTCAGCCTCGACTGCCATACCACCAACATCCACTTTTGATATCCTGGGACAACATAATAAAATTGGAGACAGTAGTAAGTGATGTGTTTCAGCAGTGATGACTCTGAAGTGAAGGACAAGTCATGTTCCAGATGGCCATGCTCAGTTGTCACAACACAAAGTGAAAACCATCTCAATCAGCTCATCCATGCAAACTGGCTAGTGGTGATAGTGGTGACCATGTGAGCATTTCTTATCTGAGAATTTGCTCTGTCAAATAACATTATTGTGCTCTTTGTAACTGTTAGTATTTCATAGGGAATAAATAAGAGGCATTCGTTTTGCAGTAACCTATAAACATCTGCATGTGGTAGCACTATAGATATAAATAATGATAGATACAGCTATACACCAGTGTGTATCTATACTGATATAGAGACAGAGATATATAGTATACTGATATATATCAGTATAGATATAGGTATGCATATATATCTATACTGATATACATATATAGATACATATAAGGCAGAACACACTCTTTTAATTAAAATTGTCATGGGGGATAGAATGAGATGATTCATCCTTCCAATAACCAACATATGAATTGCATAAAAAGCCATGTGTGGTCTCCAAGCAAATATAAAGGGATATTACTTTGTGTCAGTTTTTGAATTCCTGATGATATGTTTTGCCCTTCATGTGTGTGGGAAAAATAATTAGCATTTATGTTTCTGAAAGCCAGCTTAGATTGTGGGAAGGAAACACAAAATCAATCACAAAAGACCATCCTTTATTTTCTAGGACTTTTTGTCAAGTGGTACATTGCTTTATATAGGTACTCACTGAAGACATTTTATGATATCTGTTTTGTTGCAAATACTTTATTTTCACAGTTACAGAACAAATTGGTCAAATATTTAAAAAAAAAAAAAAAAAAAAAAGATGCTTTCTAATTTTACAAAAGAAATTAATGTCTTAATAGTGCAGAGTGGCCTGCTTTCTGATATCTTTCAGAAATCAAATAGATCTATGAGCATGTGACACTCTCACAAGTACTTACTTAAAAGTTGACCTGAGGGATTTGCTGTTTTGACCCGTCTGGGAAAAGAAATGAAGGAGGGGGAAGCATCTATATAATTGAGTAAATACGAAAGGCTACATCCTTCAGCTATAAACCAGGCACACACCCAATGATGTCAGTGTGTTTGGCTTACAGTGGAAATAAAGTGACATTTTATTACACACTAAGTGAGAATCTTTTCTTGCCCAGAATGAGGGAAAAGTGCAAACAGGTGCTGGCTCAGCAGGAATGGAAACTCAAGAATAACAGTGGCTTTTACTTAGGCTGATACACATCCTGGAGGACTACATTTCTGTCAGTACCTTAATAAAAAATTATCTACTACTCAATCTACCTATGCCTGGGTTAGAGTCTACCTGCAGGAGTTTTGGAGGCTGCCTAACATCATTTCTCAAGCTCTGCTTTAGTGCTGTGCACAGGCAGTCAAGAGGGCAGTTCATCTCAGTTAAGGGAGCAGAGGCCCCAGTCTGCTCTGGTTGACGGGAGAAGAAAGGAGTGATTATTGACACATGCAAGTGATTTGAGAAGAGACCGTCTACCGTGATCAAATAAGACTTAGTTGTCTGGTAAATCAGGAAATGTCAGTTTTTCTGAAAGGTTAATAAGAGGCTCCAGAAACGCATTAAATCCAGTCTTACAGAGTGTATGCTGATGACTTTATGTCAAGATTCTGGAAATAAGAAAGGACAAGAAAGAAGACTTTAGGCAAAAGTCAGCTTTGTTCGAGGAGCTAGAAATTGTTGAATATCTCCTTCCATACTGAACTCTCTGCCTGGTACTCTGTGCTAAAACAGGACCAGAATACTTGAAATAGCACCAGAACATTTGAACCGAAAGCAACGATCAAATTTTTTTGTACTTACTGAAGGTAATTAAGTGAGTGACATGGACATGAAGTGAACAAAATTCTGTTGACTCTGGAAGTGAACAACATCAGTTACTCTGTTGTTTATTCTAAATGGACTGAATAAAACTTCAGTCACTGCAGGAATTGGCAGAAGACTGTATAATGTTAAGATAACCTTTTCACTTCAGTCAGAATCATCCATGTCTCTTCTCTTACCTGAAGAATCGTTTAAAAAGGGAATTTGTAAATAAACATACTTTATATGCAATCTGTCCTCTTGCCATTTGACAATCTTATAGGCATTACCAGATGCAGAAGCAAAGGACATATGGGAACAGGAAACACAAATTTTGTTATCTGGGATTAACTGAACAACTTGCAGTTTTCTGCCATAGCTTTTTAGGCAATATCTTCTGATATATATTCAGGTTGGGATTTTATTTTTAGGTCATTAGCCTTTCATTCGTGAATTTCTTTCATTGCCTTGCTGCTTTGATGACATTTGCTTTCGGTAGTTGCTAGCAGGTTTTTACAATGCGAGCACAATTGGTTAATCCTATAATAGAAGCCTGCTGTGTGGAGAGTGCTATTTTTACTGTACACACTGTATCTCATAGCATAAGCCAGTTTTAGAATGAGATACAGCTGCCATTAAATCTATACATCTCAAGAAGAACTGTGAATAGCTGTTCCTTACATACAGACATGTCCTGTGGTTCTGTTATCCTGGCTCCGGCTCTAAGTAAAGCCAATCTTTAGCAAATCAATACCCTTAATTCTCTCTCTTTTTTTTTTTTTCCTTTTTCTTTGCTAACTTGATTTGTTTTTTCCTGAAAAGAAACTGTGCCTGGATATACACTGCATTAGCATCCCAGAATCATAGAATCATAAGAATATCCCTAGCTGGAAGGGACCCAAAAGTATCACTGAGTCCATCTCCTGACTCCACACAGGGTCACACAAAATTTAAATGCTCTGAGAGCACTGTTCAAATACTTCTTGAATTCTAACAAGCTAAGTGCCATGACCATTGCTCCAGGGAGATTGTTCCAGAGCCTGATGTCCCTCTTGTGAAGAACCTAAAATCAGGCTGACCCTCCCCTGATACAACTCCATGCCTTTCGCTCAGATCCCATCACTTTCACCATGGAGAAGAGATCAGTGCTGCCCCTGCACTCTCCTTGTGGGGCAGCTGTAGGCAACCATGGGACCTCTCCTCAGTCTCCTCTTTTTTGGACTGAACAAACCAAGAGACCTCAGCTGTTCCTCATATGTCTTGCACTCTAGGGTTCCTTCACCATCTTTGTAGCCCCTCTTTGAACATTCTCTAATATTAAATCTAGTAATCCTTATGCAATCGTTTTTAAAAGCTTTGGAGTTAATACCTTTTGCAAAGATAGAAACTGAAAGAATTGGGAAGGTGCTTTGAAAACCCACAAGTTCATAGATGATTGTGCGTTAGCAAGAGGTGGGGACTGATACATTGCTTGAGGAAAAATCAATGAAACAACTTAGGAGAAATTCATTGTCTACTACTTTTTCTTGCATAGCTGCATCTCCACAAAAAGACCCACAAGTCTTTGTCCTTCTCTGGTATCAGACACTATTGGAGGGCGTAGTTTTGTCACTTGTTATCTCACCTGCCAAACTTTGGTTAATCATCAAATTGTTGATTTACACAGAAGATAAAAAGCTCAACCTCTTCTAACCACTCTATGTTTCCAAACTCAAGAGGCTAACGTGCATAAAAACACTGCAATTTTCTTTATAGAATTTTGTTCTTTTAATAGCAAGCACAACTTGGCCTCTTGATGCTCTTTGAAAGATAGAAATGGCTTGATTCCCTGCCATTTACTGAATATTGGTCTCTATAATGAATATGCATATGTTCCATGAATTTCTCTGAGCTGTTGCTAAAACCTGTGCCTCCGATCACTGGGTAAAGAATGGTGACCATGTCTATCCTTCTTGTCATTTCCTGAATGATATCCATGTCTGTGCTTCTCATCATTCTGTGACCAGTTGGCATGCCTGGTATCCATTCCATTCTTTAGGTGTTTGGGATGCCTAGGCCTCTTGGCATTTGGTGGAGGGCTCACATCCATGGGCTCCTCCCTGTCATTCACTAGAGGTAAGGAATGATTTGGTCCAATGCCATTCCCTTGATGGTGGGCAAGTTTCTGTGCCATGTCAGTCTCTGGGCGATGAGCTCGCTCTGGTACCACATGTACTTCATAGCAGACATGCCTGGGCTCCATGTCATTCTCTAGAGAATCCATCTCCATGGGCTTCTCACTGTCCTGTAGCTGACAGGCATGAGTTGGCCCCATGACCCTCTCAGGATAGTGAATGTGCCTCGACCCCACAACATTCTTCATCATTCACTGGAGGTCAGAAATGATTGTGCTACTTCCATGTTTTTTCTTTGTAGTGTGGCACCCCTGATGTTCATGGAATTGCCTCTCTCTTGTCCCACACCCACATGGGCTGTCACCTGCCTTCCTGCTTTGACTGCTCTTCTGTCCACATTTGTATGGCACCAGAAGGCCTAAGCACAGCAAGTGCTGGTCCAGCTGCCAGTGATCCTGTATTTATAGAGTCCAGAGAGAAAGGCAGGGCAGTGTTGTCCACTGGGATGTGCATAGGCCATTGTGGTGGTCATTATGACAGTAGCCAGTGTGTGTGGTTTCATATTGCAGCACCCAAAACTGCACACAGAACTCAATGCTGCACCAGCATAGAGCAGAGTGGGACAATCCCTTTCCTCTGCTGGCTAGCACTGCTCTAGCTGATGCACTCCAGGATACTGTATGGCCCTTTTGGCTGCATAGGCATATTCAGTTCACTATCATCCAGAATTGTATATGGGTTCTGCCCTCCAGCCTATCCTAGACGTACAGTGAAAATGCTAAATTAGGGTTTTTACCAAAGTCTGTAAACAGTCTGCAACAACCTCCCCCTTCACATCCTATATATGCATCCTGGTTCTCTTCTGTCACTTTTTTTCAGCTTCTGACTCGTGGGATAGGCAAGGGCCCTTCTGTGCGCATGCATGTGCATGAAGCCTCTGGAGGACCACAGTGGAGAACCTTGTGCTGATCTGGCGTGCTTGTTTAGCTTAAAATCCATCAGCAAAGTTCTGCCAAATATGAGGTTTTCTACCTGGCACATCTGTGCATTTATCAAGTCACAAAAAGATCCTTCAGGGGGCTTTAAAAATTTCCATGAATCATCCCAACCTGTACATACCTCAATCTGAACCCTCTGGGAGGAGGCTAAGGTGACTGCTGCTGATTTACTCAGGCAGGTGGCTCAGTCTGCCAGGGCATAAGTAAATCATGGCAGATGTGTGAGAAAAAGGATAAAACACAGTTGTTTTCAGATGCTTATTCACTCACCCACACTAGGAGTTCTGCAAACTGTAATGAGTAGGTTTACAGTTATTCCGACTGGAGTCTTCCAGTGTTCTCAAGTATAAACAGTTTGAAAACCTCTTCAGCTGTGGCTAATTCAGAGGATGTGCCCAGACCTTCTGCTATCATCAGTTCCCCAGAGAAGACCAAAAAGCTCCTCTACACGCACACAAAGAAGTCACATTTTATTTATATTGAAAACTATAACGCTTTCAATTGCCTCTAAACAGAGGCAGTTCAAATGGAACAAATCCCAAGCAAGTTGCAAGGGCTAAAACCTGACTGCGTATTTTAAGACTTGGTATGGCATTATGCTGAGAGGAATAGAAGGGGCTGGAGGCCTGAGCTTGCTCCTAAGTTTTGCAGCCTCTGAAGTAACACAATAGGTATGGGGAGAGCAAGGGAATAAATAGAGAAGCGCAAGAGCTACCCTGAAAAGCAAAACAGCCCAGTCAAATGAACCCAAAGAAAACAAGGCTACTAATCACTCGCTCTTATCTCTCTTATTAGAGTTGTGCTTGAGCCATGAAGCTCACATTCCCAGCCTTGCTATAATTCAGAAAGCTGTTTGGAACTATATATACATCTTGATTTCAAGAACATGTATATTTATGCCTCAAGTATGATGCATTTAATAATAGTAGAATAGTAGAATAAGTAGAAATAAACAAAATTGCCCTCCAGCAGCAGACTCTGAAGCCTCTAGATGCCCTATCTTACTTATTTAGCACTTAATAGCTTTGTGGTATATGTCAATGTATTTTGTACTGAATTTTCTGTATTAACAAAAATATTACTTGTTTTTGAGTTGGGATGATTGAGTCATATTCAGATCTGTCTACAGAAGAGACTGTAATTAAATTCAGAGGTATAATTGAATCAAATATGTCCACTAGTTAATGATACCCTCAATTATATATATGCATGTATGTATATTTATGCATGTCATGTGTGTCGTCAGAGATAATGTGTTTATCTACATGGAAATCACTGTATATATATCAAACATTCTTCAGTATTTTTAAGTCAGAATACTATATCACATCTGTAATCTTAAAAGCTAGATTCAGTAGATAAAGTAGTAAAAACCTTATAATAATGACAGCTTTCCAAAGATATTACAGATGTCTGAGACATTAGAAGTATAGATGATAGAGAACATTAAAATTCTCAGTTATACTCAGGGCTCCCTGTGACTAATTTAAAACCCATTATTTTACCATAAAACTTTATTTTTGGCAAGGACTCTTTTAAAGTCTGATTTTTTAAAAAACAATAATTATGCAATGAAAACTGAGGAGGCTTTCAACACTAGAATTATGTCTGCATTTTTTATTTTGATGTATGTTGGGGTTTTCCCAAGCAGAAATGTGTTCACCAGCTGACTGCTCTCAAATCTCTCCATGTGTAATCTGTGGCCATGGAATATTTTTTCAAGCAGTTGGAGGATAATGAATATGATTATTTAAAATTCTAAAAGAAACCAGTTAGCAAGCTGACCTGGGTCTGTTCCTCTAGTCTGAGCTAAGCTCACTGTGCTTTTTTTCTCTCTTGTTTTGTATATTGTATTTCTGAACATGCCCTATCACTTAGAGTCATTAGTTCCATGCTAAAGCCCAGTTTAGACAGGATCCCTACTCTGAGAATTAGTAACTGCTATCAAGGAAAATGAGGTGACAGTATTTCATGCTAGCTCAGGTCGGCTTTTTGATATCATTGCTGCATTTTAGTTCAGACCCCACTGCCCCCCAAATTTAATAAAGGTGGTTTTTTTGTTTGTTTGTTTGTTTGTTTGTTTGTTTGTTTGTTTGTTGGGACAGGAAAATGGGAAAAAAAAGTGGGAAAACACTGAGGGGATAAAACCACAGTTAACACATTCTCTCTCCATTTTTTTCTTCCTGTAATTACTCTCCAGTACCTCCTGCCTGCAAAATGTTCTTTGAAAGCAAACACATTACTCAAAGGAACTGTCTAAGGAAGTTACTTCTACCTTTCATTGCTGGGTTGGCCTATTGAAAGTGATTAACTTGACTGTGATGGAAAGAGAAAAACAGTTTGGAAGCAACTGGCAAATTGCAAAGCAATGACTAACATTTTCTTCGCTGTAGGATTTAGCTCGGAGACATTACACTTAATGGATACCCATTTACTTAGAATCATAGAATCATAAAATCACCAAGGTTGGAAAAAATCTCCAAGATCATTCAGTCCAACAGTCCACCTATCACCAATATTTCCCATTAAATCACGTCCCTCAGTACAACATTTAAATGCTTCTTGAACACCTCCAGGGTTGGTGACTCAACCACATCCCATGGCAGACCATTCCAGTGCCTGAACCCTCTTTCAGATAGTGTTTTTTGCTAATATCCAACCTGAAAAAGAACTTATAGCACTGAAGATTTTGATGTAGGCCTTTTTTTTCTTCTTTTTCTATTTTTTCTTTTTTAAGTTGTGTTTCTGTAACAGTTTACCCCATGTTTCTGGATCCATAGGAAAAGTTGCATGAATACAACAAGGTGGGCATGGTGCTGTGTTGAAAAGGTATCTACTGTTCCCAGCTGGCTTGTTGTGTCTTGAATGGACATATTTGAGGCTTGAAATATTTGAGAATGCATTTCCTGTCTTCCAAGTGATTACAAACAGCTGAAAAGTAATTTAGACATACAAACAAATGGAAGTTGTCAGATGAGTGAAAAAGCTAAAGGAATTTGAATATAGTATTTAGAGGATTTCATTTGGTTCCTCAGCTAAGGAATATAACTATTTTTTATGAAATTTTGTGTGTGAAGAACTGTTCTTACTGTCAACCATTTTAAAATAAAAGGGGAAAACAAAATATTTCTTTTATGACTGTATTTCTTGATTTGTACATTCTGTCAAGTAGTATGTGGAGAGATGCATTCTCCAAAAAGTACATATTTTTTATTCACTATATCTTATGTACCATTTCTCAAGTAAGTAGTACCACTGTACCATAAGTAAGTAGTACCCTGTACCATTTCTCAAGTAGTAGTATTTCTCATTGTGTGGAAAGAGAATGGAGAAAAAAAGAAGCAATATATTAAAAAAAAAAAAAGACTGTAAACAAGCTTACTATCTCTTCTAAATTTCAGTTTCTGGAGACTTTTGAAATTCCATCAAGATCAAACAAAACATTTTGTATAAACAACTTTTTCTGTACATCTCTAACTGTATGAAAGACGTGCTTCTTGTTCAGTGGTCATAAGTTAAACCCTGAAAACTGAATTTCACCTGACATGAAACATTTTCATTTCAAGCATTCTAACTTTTAGCTTTAGTAGCTAAATATCCTAGTACTCAATATTTTAAAGATTTCAAAATGAAAATGTAGTATGATCCAAATATTCTGTAACAAAGCGGCTCACATTTACTAAATTTCATTTCCTGGTACAAAATTTGTTCTAATTGGTAACTGGATTTCTCTGGCAAATATGGTTTGTGAAAACAGGGATTACAGCTCTAATTCCATCAACAAACCTTGTAAAAGAAGACCTCTAGCTTTCTGGATGTCTATAGTCTGTGGAGCATGTTTTAACTCATGCTTTCTCTGCTCTCCCGACAGATGAAGTGTAGCACTCAGACACAGGTCCATGCATCTGTGGCGTTTTTTGACAGGCATTTATTCCTCCTTTAGGGATGGAGCAGCAGTACTAAAAGTGCATGAAGTGCTGATATTTTAGACACACAGCTTTACTAGAAGCCTCCTACATTCGTGATCTACAATCACATTTTTTGTTTTCTCTCATACTCTGTGGTACAAATGCAACAAAATCAGCAGCACAAAGTAATTGTGAATTTGTGTCAACTGCTGACAAGGTACCAGGCTAAAGTGAGGGCCTAGCCAATGGTGCAGAGTTACTTCCATAGCTGAGATGGCAGAATGACCCTTTCTTACCTCTTAATCCAACAAAACACTTGATCTCAAACAACCTGTGTGGATGCCCTGTCCCTGGAAGTGTTCAGGGCCAGGTTGGATGGGCCCTGGGCAGCCTGGTCTAGCATTAAATGGGGAGGTTGGTGGCCCTGCATGTGGCAAAGGGACCGGAGATTCATGATCCTTGAGGTCCCTTCCAACTCTGGTCATTCTGTGATTCTGTGAACCTCTTTTTTTTTTTACTTTTTGATCTCACTGTTCATCTTGACTGAAGTAACTATTAGATCTTTCCAGATCTAGGAGCCTACTTCTCACATTCCTTCCCTGAGGATATCTGTCAGACTGCTACGATTGCATGGAATGAGAGGTCTTTCCATCCACATATCTAACTTCTATCTCCCTTAAACCCTTCTTAAAGACCTTTTTCTTAGTTTTGCTTTGCATTTTTATTTCCTAATATCTCCATTTCATTAGTTTATTCTTTGTTTTCAGTTCTTTCGTAGAAGGAAACCAAATCCACCATCTTTAGTGGCAGATGCTTCATGTAATATTTAAATAAATATTACTAAGTTGAGAAGGTACATACTTTACTGCATTTTGCTCTTCAGATCTCTGAATTTTACTTTTTCTTCAAACTTCAACTAGCTTCTCATCCTCTTATAGATGAAAACATGACCCTTCCTATTTGAGGTTATAGGTAATTTAGCAAAAGATATCAAAGAACATGTGAAAAGTGGAATATGTGAATTACAACTGAGAAAAACTCTATGAAGAATTTATGACAGGATATATTAGACAGCAGTCCATTTCAAAGTACTCAGGTCAAGTGACTGATGAGTGCTAGGGATGTAGTTGAAGGGAAGCATTTTAAGCCACTGTCTCTCCCTTGTTTAAGTGCTGACATCTTGCTTGGTGATGCAGAGAAGGTCCTTGCCTGAAGAAACTGATATCCCTGGATTAGGCCAACAGGTTCCTCACGCTTCATATCAAATTATTAAGTTTCTTTGAAAGCATAGCTCACACTGTATTTTTACACATAGCCATCTGCTTATACATTTATGCAACATAAGAAAATGGGGGCCTAGTTAGAAGCCAGTAGCGCCATTCAAATACAGATACATAAGAAAAATCTGTATAAAGTAGTACTTCTGGCCTGGCTAAGTTTCAGTCTCCATTTAGAGATAGAGCACAGTAGGTCCAATGCCCACATCAGTATTGAAGCAAGGGTAGAGATCATGTTGTGTAGCCTGACTATAACAGAATCACAAGCACTATAGTGGCATTTTTTAGATTTCCTACAGGCATAACCCAACTCTAGGAGCAGACCTTTGCCTATCTGCTCTTGGGATTGTTATTATATGAGATTTCAGGGTGTTTTTTTATGCATGAACTGGATATGAGGCACCAGGTGTGCACAGTTTTGGACTAGAAATATACAAACCAACGTGAAAGAAATTTCTGTTGGGTGAACCACAGCAATTTTAAGAATAAAGTGAAACCCTCACAGCACTGATGCGACAGTCTTTTAAAACCCTCAGTTTATTTGTAATCTGTACTGGTGTGTAAAGCACAAGCAACATTTCTTTTCCAGTGCTTTCCATGTCTCAAATGACACTGCAACTCAGACAATAACATGCAGAGCACATGATTAATGAATCTGTGCACCGAGGACAGGCCAGCTGTGGGATCACAAAGAGCTGCTTTGTGTGCATTTGACTGCATGTTCAAGAAACTCCACAAATTGATAATTTGTTAAATTAATTGACTTTCTCTGTGTAATGTTAATATAACCTTCAGTAAGAGAAAGCGCACAGATTTTAACAGCAGAAACGCATAGTCAAATCCACAGAGAATGACTTAGGTCTGGAGTTTACCACTTTGTCCTCTACTGAGGATATTAATATTAGTCAGAAGTACTTAAAAATAGCTCATCTTAAAAAAGGAATAAAATAGTAAATGTCCATTTGATTTCTAGGCCATTTACAACTGAGCATAATACAGAAATACGTGCCACATAAGGGTCACGGCAACAACAAAACCTGTTTTGTATCATGCATAAATCCTGAAAAGAGTGATTCACCCCAATGAGAGGCAGAATACTGCCGCTTACTCCTTCCTTCTCCAGCAAAACACAACAGAGTTGATGCTAATTCATTAAATTCCTGTAGAAGATTTGAGTTTAGATCTTTATCTTTGGTAGTACCTCGCTGAACTAAGAATAGAAAAGGTTTGAACATAGCTGTTTAGATTTTGGCCCTTAACACTGACCTGACTTAGTCCTCCTTCCCGAAACTCCACAGAGTCAGAGCTTTTATCCTATTGGCACAGTGTCCAAATGGGAGCTATAAATAAATGCATAGACCCTGTCATACAGCCACATGAGATGAGCAAGTTTGTTCTTGTGTTTGAATCAGAGAAGAAAATTATGGCGTTCAGCAGTTCTGTGGACTGCTCATCTTTGAGAACTGAGACCCTGATGATAAATATATGTACTTAAATTCAACCAGGAGCGCATGTTTAATAAAATCGTGGAAAGAAGGAAGTAGCAGAGAGTCATGAATTAATGTGTATTGCGCTATCTTTCGGACTTCCTTTGCTAGAGCCTTGTGGACAGCATTAGAATCAGGAATCCTGGCCTTATAAATAGAATCACTGTGCTCTAAGCACCTCATATAATGTCTAACCAGAACCTCCTTGGCTGAGGCAAAGCCTTCCTTTCTCCTGACTCTCCCTTACTTCAGGCTCTGGGTATCAATGAAAAGCATTTTTCCTTGCAGCAGATGCAATTAGTTTCTTGCATGCACGGAGAAAACATATTCTTTAGAAAGGAAAATATTTGCATGGTGAGCTGTGAAAACCCCTGCTCCAGTCCAGCAATGCTGTGTGGATGTGTTAGGTCTGCCTGCATGAGTGCTGGGTCTGAGGATGGCCCTGTTTTAAAATGATGACGTGCAAGCATGCTGCCATTTTGCAGGCCCTGTGAATAGCATAGCTATTAGTAGATACACAGTGAGTCTGCAAATTCCCAGTGGGAAGAATCTGTTAATTGTATATTGGCCTATTAAAAAGAGTAAGATAAAAAGTGTAGCCTTGGCCAGGTTCCATATGAAAGGGATTTCTTTAACAGATAACCGAGTCTAAGTTTTGATGGATGTCATCAGCATGTTTTGTCTTTTCAAAGACAGCAGCTACATAAAAGTGTTTGGAGTCTTGGGGAATTTATAAAAAGCATTCACCTGATCAAGAATTTATTCTGTTTTAGTAAGGTATAATTTCAGGGCATGTAATTAGTATTGTGCTTGACCTTAGTACCTTGTCTCATCAACTATTGCAGGTACATAGTTTAAGATCCTACAGACAGCTATACGAAGTCATGATAAAATACATGTGGTTTCCATGAGAATCTCAATATTTAGCAAGCTCTTACACTATATGTTGAAACGTATGTATGATATAATAAAATCTGGAAACTGCTAGAGTGGAAAAATCATAAGGCAAAAGCAATTCACTATATACTGCAAAAATGTACATTACCTAATGAAAGTGTATCCTTCACATAAAAAGCAACAGAACACTGAAATATTTATATAGCCACCACATAGTTGATGCATTATATTCTGAAAGCTACCGTGTACTCAATTATGAAATGTCTCAGTCAAATAGTTCAATATACAAGTAATACAGAGGCAAATAAATACATAATATAACTGGCTTCCTTTATTTTTTAATGATGCTTGTATGTGGTGGGTGGTAACAGTTAATGGTCAGTTGTCATTCCACTTCTTCTTTTGTCTCTTGCAGTGAAAGACATTGTCAAACATTGTTTGAAACAGAATCAGAAAACACAAGAAAAAACTGATTGTCTATGACTGAGCTAATGTAAAAGGGACTACATTTTAGTAATGTTGGAAAAGCGTTAAAATTGTTTTGAAAAGAGAATAAAATCTTCTTTGAAAGTGATTTAATAAAGTCTTCTGTATTAGCAGTGTAATGGATTAATGACAGAACAAGAGGTAATGGCCCCAAAGTTGTGCCAGGGGAGGTTTGGGTTGGGTATTAGGAAAAAATTGTCCTCTAAAAGAGAGGTCAAGCACTGGAACAGGCTGCCCACAGAAGCGGTGGAGTCACCGTCCCTGGAGGCATTCAAGAAATGTGTAGATGTGGCACTTAGGGACATGGTTTAGTGGGCATGGTGGCAGTGGGTTGACGGTTGGACTACATGACATTAAAAGCTTTTTCAGCCTTAATGATTCTATGATTCCATAGAATTCTCTACAGTAATTGCAGAAAACAAAAAAATAAAATTGAACTTTCTTGAAAAAAAAAACAACAACATCATACTCATTTAAATCCTACTGTGGAATCAACTCATGGAGACTTAATTCATTGCCAAAGAAGCAATTCAAATGAAATGTTTATGTTCAGATATTATATGATAGAATTCTACAGTTCCTGCCTTATATTTATTTCTCCCATAATGTCTTAATTTTATAATGATTTTTAGATATGCAGGATTTATCTCTTTACTTGCTAAACAAGAACTTCAAATAATGGTGTTTTTACATATAAAAGAGCCAATTCTCTTTTCATTAAAAAAGATAACTAGGTATTTTCTTGCAGAAATTATAAGCAATATTGTCATGTAGCCATACTGCTGTGACTAAAAGCTATTTAACATTTTATCTTGGTTTGATATGCTTTCATTGTACACTAAAACAATGTTTTTTTTTTTTTTTTCTGTGAACTGGATGGAAAAGAAAAACCTCATCAAACAAACAAACAGTAAAGACTTTTGTTAGAACAAAATCCACTACTGGCAAGATATGTGCATGTATGGTGGAACAAGCAGCTTTCAGAAAGAGGCACATGGTGAATGAACCTGGCATTGCAGACCTTTTTGTTCAAGATCAGCGCATGTGTCTGGGAAATAGGCAAAGATGTAGAATACCTAGAATGACTGAGTGCATTTAAACATGTCATATCCTGCAGAATACAATGTAGAGAGTTCAGGGAAATTATATAAATATTTCAGAACGCATCTTTTTATATGAAATATACATTTTGTGTATGCAGAGTACATTTTCAGGAGCTCACTGAATTCTGAGGCTAAGACATAAGCATCTCAACATTAAGCCTGAATATTTCATTACATCATAAATATCATATGTTTCAGTATATAATGGAAGACAGATAACTAAATATTTGATTTTATGCCAGCCATAACAAACCCTCATACGAGGAAATGTTTTCATCATCGTGACCTAATTACAAGTGCTCTGAAATATTTGAGAATAATTTCAGAATCCAGTAAAATGAGTGACTATATTATTGCTGGATGTTGTTAGCAGTGTTGCCATGGCTCCACTGCAATGAATGTCCAGCCATTATTATAGTAAAAAAATGCCCTGCTGCTTCTAAAATAACGAACAGTGGTTCTCAAAGAGCTTTACAGGTTGAGGTTTACTTAAGCATGTCAAGGTCCCCTTCCACTTCATTTTACTGAACTGGCTTTTCTGTGCACTGCTAGCTCTCAAATCGATTAATTCCCTCTCTTTACATGAAAAATACTCTGTTTTCCACTAAAAATCAGCAATGTAGTCACTTAATATCTTTTGACTTCTTGGTGTTCATAGGCTAGTGCTCATACCTGCTCAAAACATAGATTACTTTGCATTTGCATATTTGCACTCCAGCAAATTAAGTCTTCATAATAGGTAGGATAATAGTAGGATTGGACTGCAAAGTTCATGTAGCTAGTTATATTTTGTTAAGGTGGAGAGGTATTTATTGCCAGTGCTATAGCAGAAATATAGACAGTAATAATCCATCTGATTTCATCAGTGCAGTATTTGAATCTGCCTCCTTCTGCTTTGATTACACTGCAAGGTTTGATCAATGAATGTACTGTGTTACACATTTTATCTGTGGGATAGCTTGTTTGGCATCTGCTACAAGGCACAGGGCAGTGCTCTGATGCTCTGATAATGCAAAATCTTTAAGCCAAAACTATTTTGCGGCATGCCTTACAAGATCACTTTGCAAAGAACAAGTATGTCAAAACCAATGCAAATCATAATAACAAAGATATTAGACAACTCCAAAATGAGGAAGGACACAAAAAATTGAGTAAAATAACAGCTTACCTGCTGTTGAAACCCTGGAAGGCAAGATGTATTAGGAGTGGCTAAGATCTCTTGGGCTGTTCTTCCTAAAAAAGAGGAGACTAACAGCCTCATGGCAGCCAAAGCTTCCCCGTGAAGTAAGAGGAGAGGCTACCTCTGATCTCTCCAATGACAGTGATACGACCCAAGGGAACAGCATGGAGCTGCATCAGAGAAGGGTCAATCTGGGCAGTACGAAAAGGTTACTGAGAAGTGGGTGGTTGAGCCCTTCAACTGAGTGTCCGAGGCAATGGTCACTCCACTAAGCTGGTTAGAGTTAAAGAAGCATTCGGACAGTGCTCTAAGATAAAGGGTTTGAATTATGGATAGTCCTGTGTACAGCCAGGAGTTGGACTCTATGATACTTGTGGATCCCTTCCAGCTTGGGATATTCTGTGATGCTATGATCCTATGGTCTTTTTCAGTAACTTGGGCTGTGGAAATACTGTTCTTATGTCCTTATGTCCCACTTCAAAGCCAATTGAGCTTTAGTGTTTGTTGTATCCATTCCCGTTTCTCTCATTCCCTTTCTCCTTCTTTTCCCCTATTTTTTCTGCTTCTTCATCCCTTCTCTCTTCCTTGATTGCACATATCTTCCCCTGATGGCTGTGTACATTTGTGATCATCTATTCATCTTGTTTCTTTTCTTTTTCCTTAGAGTTCTGAAGCGAGGAAGGACATAAACTCAGCCATAACACCCTGGTTTGGAAGGCACTAGAGAAGCCCCATCTCTTCAGAAGAGGAACTCCCATTTTGCTGACCAATGCCTTCTTCAACACAGGCCTTCCTAAAATACGTCTGTGAAAAGTCCTGCTGTGAATTTAGAAACTCCAACACTGGAGTTTTAGTTCTCAGCTGACTGGGAAAAGTTGTAATTTTTTTTTTGTGAAATCTGATGTCTGACAGAAATGTGGAACTGTTAAATTATACCAAATGGATATAGCTCAGAGCAAAAAGCAGCAAAACCACTAAATTGCTGAATATATGCTTTGTGCAAATACAGAGGATGTCCATATAAAAGTAATTAACTTGGCTTAATAGCACAAGGTTATTAAATATACAGGCTCATAAATTAGACTGCATTCATTGCCTTTCAAGCCAGAATTTGTGTGAAAAGAGCTTCTGTGGGTTACGATTTCCTCTTGTGCAATAGCTTTCACATCTGTAACGGTTTGAGATAAGAAAGTGTTTCAATTTGAGAGCATTTTTCAGCATCCTTCCTAAAGGAGAGAACCTTTCCTGAATAGGCAGGTACAGGCAGCAACATTACTGTCAGCCTATCTACACATAGTTAATTTGATGTAATGAGTGTTTCTGGAATGAAGTTGTACTCCCTCCCATCAACACAAAGGAAAACTATATGCTGTATGTTTAGACATTAAGTTCAATCCTTTCTCAGAGAAGTCAGCTAATTTGGTAGAAAATTTACTGCAGAAGAGCCACAGTTTATGAATCTATATGATCCAAATTTATACCACAGTTGATATCATGCTCTGTGCACACACCAGCAAGGGCTTAATTCATTGGTACTGCCTTGCTATCCTTCATGAAGCTTTTTGCATGGGAAAACTTGGGAGATAGGCTTAGGTAGATCCAGGTTTACCTGTCCAATTTCATTAATTCCATGGTACTTTATTATTTATTATTTCATTAATTTCCATGGTACTTACATTGTAAGCATAACCATGCCCCTTGACTGGGATTAGCAGAACATAACTTTGTGATAAGTGGTCTGGGTTGAACTAGACTTTCTGTTACATTGGTCTTTAAGTACCAGTCACATATGCTGATTACAAAACTCACTGTAGATCCCAACAGTGTGTTTTCATGTATACAATTAGAACGTTAAGGAGAAATTTGTGGGTTTGTAATTTTCCTTTTGAGGTTATGGTTAAAGGAAATGTAATCAGACAGAAGTTCAACATCATGGCAAACCAGAGTATTTAACCTTTCTCTGTGAATAGATCCACAGGCCCGTCACTCCTCTGCAGGAAGACAGAAACAGAGACCCTACTCCCTGTGACATGGGTCAAAATTGTCACAGAAAAGAATGAGCATGAGATTTTCTCTCATCCATGGCTGGGCAGCTGTCTATGGCCTGAAATGATGAGGTCAGATTTAAAAAAAAATAAGAGCTAGCAGAGGCTTAGCACAATTTCCCAAAACACTGTATATTTATTTGCGTCTGAGTATGAATACACAAGGTTAACTTTAGTTCCTGTTTTTGAAAATGTTGGCTTTAATCTACATAGACCATCATTTATTCCCTGCCCTGCCCCCTCCATTCCCTCCACTTTTTTAGCAGATGGAAATATCATTTTCCACAGTTAATTTTTTCCAGGTGGAATGTCCACAGACTATAAAACTGAATTTCTCACAATCATCCACAGACAGAATTAAAACCAAAACTTTAAATGGGTTAGAATTTAATGTCAGAAAATTCCATTTAGGTGAGTAGCATGCAGTAGCAAGCCTGCAAGGGGGTGGCTTTGGATTTTCATTTTTTATTTCTGTTTTCATTTGAAAACTCTGTGAGAAATTGGATAAACAGTGGCCCCACCCCAGCTTTACACCTTTTACGTATGAATCTAGGCAGTAAATACAGCCCAAGAAAGAGGCTGAAGCACTAAAGCTCAAATACGTATTCAAAATTATTTTCAAACTTCAATTGTGTTCCGAAGCAAAGTTGCTTAAACACAGCCCTGCAATTCATTCAAGCAGCTACAGCCACTTGCAGAGTCACGACATTACTCCTAATGCAACTAATCCATCCCGTGGCATGGAGTACATCATAGAGATTTAGTTACCACCGTCAGTGGGGAAACTAGAGAGCTGTGGCCAGAAATATCACACAGATGGGCCTGTTTGAAAATCCGCTGCATCCTGGGCTTTCAAACCTTAAAAACAGATGAAGTGATTCCAGTGTGACCCCTGCTGTGATATAATGGATCCTGTCTGTGTGTGCAGTGTTTGTCGTGATTTACCTCTTGCAGTTCCTGGCTCGTGTAACAGACGGCAATTCTGAAAATGAATTAGTATTGATTAGACATCCTGCGCCATTGAGTTCTAGGCAATTTTATTAATTTATTTATTTGAATAAAAGCTTTTAATGACCCCACTAATTCCAAATAGCTCTAGCAAAACAGTAATTCTTCTTTCTTTTCTTCCTGTTTGCAGATGTCAGATACGTACTTCCAGGCCTACTGATGCTGCCTGTGGCTTGTCATCACCCTTCCACACACAGAACTACCTGTTCAAAATTAAAATACAGGCATCAGAAAGCGGGGACAGGTAGCAGGGCAGTGCTGAGGGCCTTCCTGCCTTTCTCTGGCAACCCAGCTGTGGTGACAGGTAGACAGGGGCTCCACCTCGCAGTCAGCAGCCCCTCAGCTGAACACAGCTGTGATGGGGCTGCAAACACTGCACTCCAACCACGCAGCTGGGTCAGAACCACAGCCCACACCCCGAACTGCCTTGCTCAGCCTGCTGACCACAACATTGTTTTGCATAGAGAAGGGGTGAGGTGCTGCTCCATCAGCAATGGTGTGGCGCAGGAAGGAGTGAGGGGCCTCACGGGCAGCCTGGGGCTCATAGCAGCCTCTGTTTCAAAGTTTAAATCTCTCCAGTGCCTTGCTAGGCAAATCTGCTTACCATGGCAATAAACAGTGAGGTAAGATGTAACCCGGCGCTGAGCTGTGCTCTGACAGAAACAAGTAACAAAACGCTCACTGGAGTCAAGCTCTCTTTAGAGCCTAAGAGACTTTTGCAGAGGTGTTTGCAGTGCATGCATATTAATGGGATTTCAACAGGAATTTTCACCGTAAACCCAAACGCGTGATTATAGTGTGCACATCTGAAAAATCAACAGCTCACTTCCCCCCGTTGGAGGAAATGGATTAAGCAGTATTTTCTGTAGTACAATGGACCTGACTGAAGGAATAACATGGCTTTTTATATATGATAATTGTAGGAGACTGAGACAAAAAATAGGCCAAATAAAGTCTTCAAAGGTACCTATATAGAACATTTTCAAGGCCTGGAAATAGCTTGTATACAGAACATCCTCTTTTTATTCAGCCAAAAGAATGTGCTTACACTGCATAAAGGACAAGGGGTGGGAGTTACAAGTTGCTTCCTGTGATTATTTCCAGCCGTAATCAATGCAGTACTGAGTTATTGGTTCTGTAAAGAGCCTGCTCTAAGCTAGCTATGGAAAAATAAAATTCAAAAAGAGGGAGAGAGAGAGAGAAAGCAGGATGAGAGAGAGAAGGGGGAAGAGAAGGAGCTCAAGAAGGACCACACTATTACAAGCAGAAAAACAGGTTCCTAAAGGATGAATTTGAGCTCAGGTGGGCACTTAAATCCTTTAAACAAGCTCCTCAAGGAAGTAAATTCTCTACCTTGCTGTAAAAATACGTAGCAGTAAAATGGGCTGTTTATAACATAGACTATCTGTGCTTATAATTGAAATCTGTCAGAAACATGTAATGCCATGAATGGATGCTGAAATTAAGGACTTCAAGTGAAAAAAAAAAAAAAGCAAAGAGGGTACAACAGAGTCAGTCTTCCAAAAGCTTATGAAAATGTAGGCTCACTTGTTAGATGAATATTTCATAGCCTAAAGACAGATTATTTCCACAAGAATCAGAATAAGGTTTGACAGTAAGGATGGATTTGAATATTGGCTCCTGCAGTGCTTCCCTTAATTCCGAAATAAGCACAAACAGGACTAGGTCTGATTCCATAACGTGCTGCTTTTCTCTCTGTGATGGTGGGTGCTGTTACCACCACAAGATGACGGTCCTGTCCCTCCTGCTTCCTTCCCCATTAACACCCCTTCCCATTCCCTCCCTTTTTCCCCAGCATTCAGAGTTTGGCATTCAAATCAAAGGTTTGCTTTGAAGTTAGAACCTAAAATGGGAAGCTGATAACTATTTTCCTCTGAGTGCTTTAGTGATGATGAATTGCTGACCACGGAAAGGAAATGGCTTTCTTTTTTTTTTTTTCTTTCCATTTTCATTTACATGCAAGCAGTAAAAGTCAGGTTCCACACTGCAGATACGTGCAAATTCATCCAGTGACTGTGTGTGCCACAGCAAATCCTATGGAGATAAGGAGCTAAAGCAGCAGGGGTGCAGCAACATAAGCTTCAAAGCTAGACATGCAATTTAATAGGCAACAAACTTAACAAAGAGCGAGGGGATATTTAACAGGGAGGTGAAATATTCCAGCTATTAAGAAACAGAAAATTGCTGTGATGACCAGAGGTTTAGTGCTGCACTTCAAAATAGAATGTTCTTGTGGGAAGACATGGACATTTACCCAGGAATTGGTTTAACTAATAATTTTTTTTTCAAGCACAGGTATATTCTGAGCAAAGAGAATTGTTGCTTCAAACAGAATTAAGTGTATGTATATTAGTAATTGATGCTGAATGCACAAGATAATCATCCTGTTCTTCATAAATGATGGTGCTTAATCATAAGCAAATTAGACCATGTCAATCTTTTAGGAGGCAATTAAAGCAATAGACTTTCCATGGCCTGTTTTCACATGCACAGAGACTGATTTAACTCCCATCTACCTCTCTTGGGCATAAGGCTTGCTTTCAGCACAGCTGCAGATGACTTTTACCACTGTCAAAGTTAACTGACAAGTCCATAATACAGAGCACAGATGTTCTTCAAAAAGAAAAATATATATAAATCTGTTTTGAACAGTTATCAGCCTCTATTAAAACAACGGTTTGACTAAAGAACTGATTCTGTAAGATTCTAATGATGGAGAAACTGAAAGGTTTTAATGTTTGTTGTGTGCTTCCAATAACAGCAGCTGAATAAGATTTTTCCCAGCCACCTGGATCTTCATTTAGACATTTTAAGAAACTGTACCTACAATGCAAACTGGCCTTTTTCTTTCATTTTCTGCAGTTCATTTGTATCCAATCAGGCTGCATCAAGATTCATTGCATTTAATGGGAAATGCACTCTTCTGGATCAGATACCTGTTTTCAATTTGGACAGTATCTGATTCCAATAGCAGAGGTGACAGGAATAAAGAGGAGAGGAGAAGCAACTGCCTATGGTATAGATTTCTGCAATGCTAACACAGCTGTCAGTTTGTGAACCAGTAGGATCTTCCAGGTCTCTCTGGGTTAGAATTTACTTATATTTTCCAAATTATGATGGTGAAAGAAGAAATGAAAAATTAACTGTCTCTGGGTTTATTTGAAAAAATAACTTGCCTTCCTGTAAGAATAATATCAGGTTTTCCACATAAAAGTACCCTTGCCACAGTGTCTCTCCAGAGTCACAGCCTTCCTAAGGAACCCATTACTCCATTGTGAAGGTCTGCAAAAGTATTCCTGACATACAGCTTATGTCAGCATCAGGCCCACTACTGGTCAGAGTGGGATCAAATTCAGGCTCATTATCACCTACTGTATCTTTCTAGCCTTAGCGTGAGCATTTGACTGGGAGAAGAATAGTGGACAAGGCTGTTGTGTGAACTATTTTAAAATTTAAAAATATATTGCCTCTGGAAGCATTTTTTTTTTTTTTCTTTTCAAAGTCATGTCATGAAGATGGCACACTGATGGAATTCATGTTAGAAAGAACGCCTGCACAGATTTATCTCTGGCAGAAATGCTGGTGTTACCATTTTCCTAACAAGCAGGAAGAAAAACAGTGTGGTATCACAGCATTAATACTGTAGACTTCTGCTTCAGTTCACACAAAAGCAGTCTGTCTAGACTTATCTGACCCATTTGAATTATGGCATAAATTAGACCTGTGCAGGTTATCCTTTTCAACTTGCTTATAGGCATTTGGAAAACATCAGTTCATATATATTAATTAAACAATAAAGAAAATCTGGGGCCATCTTTGTCTCCTATGTATCTTGTCATTGCAAGCATCACGTTTTGAGAAGAGAACCAGAAGGGCAGGAAGCAAAGTGTTACTTTGAATGTGAAAGAAAAGGCCAGGACATCTAACAGCGCCTACTTGTTAGCCTCTAAAGAAACTATTGAATCCTGCCCCAATTTGTTGTGCACCCTGACAAAATACTTCGTCAGACTTGAATGACTGTGGCATGTAATCAAGCTGAATGCTGGACAAAACAAGGGAACAATTCTAGTTTGCCCTACGAGATCGTGCACATTCAGAGGACTTTCCAAAGGGTGTAGACCTGCACCTTCCCACTCACCAATACACAGCTCACTTATATTCCCTAAATTCAGTACTTTCGTTCATCTCATCAGATGAGGAAACGACACCCTCAAAGTGCTGCAATCTGAGATATGGCCTCTGCCCTTCCTCAGCCTGTTACAGAAAATGCTCAACAGCTGCTGCCACTCCTGACTGCAGCTGCCAATGGGAGATTTGAACAGAGATCCTCCTCTCTCTGACCATCTGTTACTTTAGTGATGAGGAAATCTACCTTGTAGACCTTGTTTCTGGCTAGCTGGCATCCAGTCTTGTAACTCTGACTTGATGAAGAAGCTAGCAAAAGCCAACTTCAGGGCTGCTTGAGTAGGCCTCACAGAAGTTTTCCAGTCAAGAGAGTGATAGATGGACATCATATTTTGAAATACTGTTATATCTAATTAGAAAGCACACTTTAACTAAACTTGAGATGTTCTATGAAAACAGAGCAAGTTTGACCAAACTTTGGGTGAATAGTCAGTGTCCTTATAAGGAACTACACTTGGTGACTTGTACTGGATGCTGAAGAATCTACAATCCCAACCCCACTTAAATGTATTTTCTGGACTCTGCCAATTAAAATCCAGAGGAGTCATCTGGGACCGATGGATCCTGCATTCCCTCTTTCTAAAACAGACCCTATAAACCTCATAGGGCTGTGGCTGCTGCCAAGCTCCATGCACCTGCAGATTTTTTTCCATCACGTCTTCCATGGCAGAGTTTGGCAGGAGCGCTGAGAGACACGTCCCCATTTGGTCCATCCCATGTCAGGCTTGATTCCAGGCACTCCAAATCCTGTCAGGCCACTGTTCCTGACGGGCTGGAAATGACTGGCATGCTTGTCAGCATTTCCTCTGCTCTGCAGACACCAGTTTTTCTGTGTAATGTTATCTTTCATCTGGGCTGGACGGGGAAAGCCTGCCATCTGGTAGGTGGTGACCTACCCTCAGTCATTTACATCTTCCTCATTTCTTGGCTGGGCTGCAACACTGCGATACATGCTGGGAAAACCAAGCAGCAGCAAACACCACATCGTGTTTCCTCAGCGTTCATCAGGCCTTCACCTCTGCTCTCTGCCTCGGCTGCATAGGGGATTCTAAAGCCAACCCAAGGCTCAGCCTCATGGTCCCTAGTGCAGCCCCTCAGCAGCCTGCCTGCACCTTGGCACAAAGGCAGTGGACGGTGACTTCTCCAAGGAGCAGTTTACAGGGTGGAGGAAGCGTGCCTTGGGGAGATATTGAATTCCAGCAGAGATTGGAGCCAAGGTGGCTGGGGAGAGAGCAAACCTGACCATCTCCCAGGGTTGCAGTTTTTTTACCAGTAGCAAAGCGGCCAAAGCCATGCTGCCTATTTCCCCTGTGCCAGCCCCTCAGGAAGCCGGTGTTATTGCCAGAGAGGCAAGGCCAATACCAGCAGCAATTATTCCTCTCTTGCCCTCCCTCTGCAGCAGCAGGGCCAGCCATGTGGCCTCTGTGGCCAGCCTTGGCCTCTTGGCCGTCAGCCAGCCTCTGTGGCCTGCCTTGGTCAGCTTCCCAGCTCTGCTTTTCTCGCCTTCCCGTAGCAAGAGCAGCCTGGCTCTGACACTGCTTCCCCAAAAGAGCAAAATTAGATGTTACGTGTGCTCTGCAAAGGTTTGAGTCAGCTCTGCCTGGAACAGTCCCCTCCGGAGACCGCAGGCTGCTGCTAACCTCATGCCATGGCAGGCAGGTTTCACCTTTGCCTGCCTCCTCTAGAGTAAATACCTAGCAAAATGTGTGTTTGCAAAAATCACACTAAAACAATGTTCCTTCCTTGAGGAGAAGGGGAAGATAAAAACAGCCTGTGACAAATGTGAGCTGTGTTACTATGGGCTTTGCTGGATGGCACTTGTAAACCAGGGGGATTGCTGTACTACAAAATCCTATGTTAAAGAGAAGGATTAATCACTTCACTGGAAAATACACAGAGAAAGTAGGAAGTAACCACAGTTATAGTCTCAAAAATGTGCACTTCAGCAGCACTTGTGAGCCAACATAGCTGAGAGAAATGAAGAATAATGGCTTTTTTGTTAAGACACAGGGATCAGAGGCTAAGGAGATCTAGATCTGAAGCACAGCTCCAGTGAGCCTTCCTGACTCAGCCTCAAGTTTCGTACATTTCCTTAGGCAAAGCATTTAATCTCTCTGCATTTGAATTCCTCATTTGTAAAATGAAGGTAATACTTCCTTCCTCTGTCTTGTCTTATTAGTCAACCAGAGCCACAGCCATAAAAGAACTTAGCTACCCAAACTGAATTTGAGTGACTGAATTAAAATATGGATCCTTGGCTCATTCTCTCAGCTGCTGCCAAGAGCAAGAGACATCTGAATTCTGTATATATACATTAGGAAATCCCATTCACCTTTGCTTTCTCACCTAATATTAAACATTTGAGGCATCTTAGTTTCCTTGAAGATTCAGCTTTCATCTCTTCTGGGTTTGTCATTTGGGGATCTACTGCAGTATAGGAGACAGAAATACATATCTTCCAGGAGACATACAGATGAATTGCAAACTTTTTCAAGAAGCAAGAAGCTTGTCTGACAAGAAGGGATTGTCAAAGTGAGAGAGTATAGTGGAATTTAGTGCTGGATGAAGAGTGCTGTAAAACAGGGGCTGTGCGGTTGCCAAGGCTTTGAAATAGTGGGAGCATGCTTATCCTGTTTGACAGCATCAACCACAAAATATCATTAAAGGTATTGATAATTATATAGCCATAATTAAAGTGTTTTGCCTAAAATAACTAAATTCAGAAAGAAGTGTTGGTCATTAATACATCCTTAAGTGAAATCAGCTATTTTATATCTGAGTTTGCAACCCACACATGAGAATCAAGGCAAATATTTGAGGTTCCTTTCTTCAAAGAAGAGTTACTACATCTAATCATCAAAGCAGGGCTGCTCACCGAGAGCATAAAAATGGGTTTTGCAAGAAAATGTTGTCACTTTCAAATCACTGTTGATAATACAGATGGCATTTATAAAAGGTAAAGTCATTCATATTAACACAATCTGTCTCCAGTGATTATGAACCCACTGTCCAGGAAGACATTTTGCCAAAGGAGGGTTTTGTTAGCATATGAGATGCTGACAAATTGGAGTGACAAATTGACTTTCTTTTTTTTTCATTTGGACTTAAACAGCGACAAGTGGTTGCATTATTTTGTGCAAATAATCAGGACTGTTGGTACATCTATTGGTGTTATTTACTTTTTCTTGTAGTGTTCAAAGTATCAGCACTGACACTGTGCATAAGTGCAGAGGTGAACTTGGTAAAATTTGCAGGAAAAAAATCCAAAGTAATATTTTCTATAAAGGCAGAAAGGAGAAGTCTATGAAAACATAATTCTCGATGGGAATACAAGTCCTAATGACAGTGTATCTTAGTAAATCAAGAGAATTACCTAATTATCTCATTACACATAGAACAACTGTTTCTGAAAAAAAAGTATGGGATGGAAGAAGGTACAAAAAGTAATGAGTGAAAAGGCAAACATAACAATTAATTTGTAGAAACTCAAGAGGGGTCCTTCCAAATACCAGAAGGAAAGCAAGGCAAGACAAGGAAATATAATCAAGATATTCTTACACAGAAAAGCGTAATGTATATAAAAAGTTATAAAAGCCAGTAAAGAAAGAATAATTATAAATAATGAAGTAGTGAAATGTTAATAGCCTGCATGACACCTCTGGATGTAGAAAAAGCCCCTGTCCATGAAAATTGCGTACTGCTGTTACAATTTACAAATATGAAGGAGAATTAATTACAGAAAAAAATAGCATAAACTACGATCTTTTAGAAATCTGAAAACATGTTAGAAAATGAAACTGAATTATGAAATATGTCATCTGATGCACAGTATGAAAGATAATTCCAAACAGCGGTGGAAGGTTTGTTGCTAATGCAGAGAGCCACTGGTGAGCACCAACAGTGAAATTAGTTGTGCATTTCACATCTGAGCTGACACGAGAAACAAAACCACCCCCATCAGTCAGTGTGTTGCAGAGGCAGGGGAAATACTGTATGCATTGAGGTTGTATAAGAACTGTCATCTGGAATATTGCATCACTACAGCAGATATACTGTGTATGGGAAAGGTGCCCACAGGGGATCAACGTAATTCAGGAAGGGCCATGAACTAAAAAAAAGTCACCGTAAAACTCAGGCTGGCTAAATAATGACAAAGACAGGATATTGTGACATTCTACTAGCATTTGGGAAATAGAGATTAAATTTTATTATAACCAATAGTCATCAGTTAGCATGGCATGATACGTGTAACTCTGGGTAAATGGAATGAAATTAGGAGTGAAATTTTAAGAGGAATTTCAGGAAAAACTTCTTGACAGTGAAATATATTAGAATGCGGAGTGGTCTCCCCAGGGAAATAATGAAAGCACTGTCACTTGGGACTTTTAAAACTGCACTAAAAGAAAAAGACCACAATAGATTATCTAGAAGAGAGAACAGTCTTTGAATTGGCCTCAGGGAGCCAAACCGAGTGACTTAATCAGTCTTCTGAATCTCTGATTTCTGCAGGACAGACCATACCCTGTGTGCTTTCTCCATAACAGAGAAGCAAGCTCAGGCAGCCTCCAGTCGGGGTATTTAGTTTCCCCTTGTTGATGCTGAGGAGGGAAGAGTGCTGAGCACCCCAGCCTGGCCCTGCTCACATCCCTTGTCACCTTCCTGCTTAATTCCCCTGCTACATCCTCAGAGCTTGCTGAGCAGCATCAGCGGGGACCTGATTAATTTATTTCAGTCTCTCATCTGGGGGACTGGTGTCAGGAAAAATTTCTTTCAAAGAGCCGCTTCTACTTCACGCTCTTAAATTTAAAGGATTCTTCTGTATACAAACATTTGCTGTGAAAAATTAATAAACAGAAGTGGCTGTGGCTCTTGGGCCATACCTTTCTGTCTAATTGATCAGATTCTTCTCTTTGTCTGAGCACAGCAGCTGATTTTCTTTATGCTGTCTCTTGGCGTGACTTTTCTCATTCTTTGATCATCTAGAGAAAGGTTCAGATCGTATTTCACATTTCTGCTTTCCTTTTTTTTTTTTTTTCCTCAACAGAAGCAGGAAAAAGAAAACACGAAATAAGAAAAACCTAAGTGACCAATAAAGCTATAAGCATGGAAAAGTGTTTGTAGTGTAACCTCAGCTATCTGCTACAACATGACTGTTTTCTACTACATAGCAGCTTGGTACAGGAGGTTCTGCTTGTGATTAGAGATTTAATGCAGAAGAAAAGGAAATGTGACTGGAGCACAAGATATTCTTGATGCTATATGCATATATAATGAATTGTTAAATTCAGTTGATCTTAAGTTCATAGGCTTAAAATCAAGCAGTCTTAAGCTGCACTGAATTTGCACGCGGCCCATAAATGGGGAAGTGGGATCACAGCCAGATGCAACCTTTGTCTCTATTCATTTTGCATGCAGCCGTGCTTCAGCAACCTAATAACATAAATTTTAAGCATGTGAACATCTCTATCAAAATCATTCTGCCTCAGCAAGTGATTAATTAGTCTGAGACCAGCAGATCAACATAATCTGGCCATTATGACAAGTATTAGCGGTTATTGTAAACGAGAAAGGAGGCCTGCTGCTTAGAAGAATTTGCTTTTTCTCTGATTCTCATAAGAAGAAACTGGTCAGCAGTGCACAGTGACTCTGTACTGTCTTCCTGAGCAACCCAGTTTCACACAACAGGAGTGGACTCCTCTAACCAGTCTTCCCAGTTGGAAGTCACACTCTCATCTTGCTCACTGTTCTTCCTGCCCTTTTTGCTCTTTTAGGTTTCTTTCTGCTCAGCTGTTTCACGTGTTATTCTCAGCCATCCCACTTCCTCCATGTACTTAATGTAATGCTGAAGTGCTTGACACCTAGCAGGAATAAGGCATTGAGATGCTGCAGGACTAATTCAGTCTGAATGTGAGTATCTACAAACAGTAAGGGCATGGACTTTTTTTTGTCCCAGCTTGACCATGGGTTGTCAAATGGCCTCTGATTTCTGAATCTTGTTTCAGGCATTTATCTATTACGTACCAGCAATTGGTTATCTTGGAGGAACAGGCTCTGCTGGTCTTGTCTATTGGTGTTTGAAGGCAATAGCAGTTCTTTCCTCAGTTTCTGTCTCCTGGTGGAGTCTCATGTTAGCAAGCCTGCTAGAAATGCTGGGATTGAAGCTTGTAGTCAATACATCTGCTTCAGAATTATTTTTATCTATTTTAAATATTTTAGATGGTTTGCTCATATTCAGCTTATTTTTTTTTTTTACTTTTTCCTATCCATTTCATGCTAAAGAATGCTGATGCAGAAAAATCCTTGAGCTTATTCCTGAGCTTACCACCATAGATAGTAATGGGACCTAGCTTTTATGTGTTTTTTTTAAGGTGTATAACATTGTGAAAAGGAAGCAATTGCTACTCACCCTATTGTACAATTGGGGAGAATGTAGCTATTTGCACTGTGGAATAACTGATCTGGGAAGAGAACCAAAGCCCCCAGCATATGGTATTTCCAGTTACTTCACTGAGCATGTTTGTCTGCTTAGAGCCACATAAAAATTTTACCAATTTCCTTCATCTGAAGCAATTTTTCTTTCTCCTTCACTTTCTCCTAAAGCCCAGATCAGAAATGCTACCCTCCTTCTTCCCCCCCAGATCATTTGCTGAAGCTAAACTGAAAAAAATAAATTAATAAACAGGGCATGAATGAGCGTGTGAAAGGTGCTGTGGAGTGTTAGAAGGGCCTGTTTTTGTGGACCTGAAAAGCCTGTGATAATGAGTTTCTCCAGTTGTGTGGAGAGAGGCACACATGCCAAGGAGAATCTTGGGCTTCGCATTTCATTAAAGAAAGGTTTCAGCCTTTTTCCTTGCTAAAAAGCAGCTTTGAAAAGGGAAAGCGACACAAACTGATCATTATGGTTGAAAGTGCAATCATTAAAAAATCTCTCTTCATTCACAAGCTCCTGACAGCTGGTCGCTGGGGTCTGAATAAACGCAGCCAGTGCCGCGTGGATCTGGGGGGGAAGATGCTCCATGTATCCCTAACCACAGGGGGCTGTGCCACGGGGCCTCTGTGGGCCCCCCCAAGCCACCTACCAGCTGGCCACCTCCCAGAGAAGCTGCCTCTGCCCCCTGCCACCCGCGGGACCCCTGCCCAGGGACAATACCCTATTGAGGGGTTTAGGATGCTGGGAGTACTCACTAGCCTGCTTTCTCCCCTTTCCCTTCTCCGCCTCGCTCTCCCCTCTCTGCCCTCTCCAAGCCTCTCCTTTTTCTCTAACAGCCTAATTCCCAGCCTTTTGCTGCAGTGGGCCCTCTTATCCTGCCATCACGCTTCACTGAGCCTGCTGTCCTGGGACTGGGGAGATGCTGAGCTGTATTCATTGTGACACAAAGTAAAAGCGGAAGGTTCCCAGCCTCACGAGCAACACTCCAGCATTTAATGGACTTAAACCTCTCCTATAACCCACCTGTTTCTGGGGTAGGTTTCTGGACACCTACGCTTCCTTTCAGTGTGTCATTGGCTTGTAGCCAAAGCAATTTTTAATTCTTACATCAGCTGTGTAACCCTATATATTCCCTGCTGAGCCAGACTCTGTGTTACTGTTATTCCAAGGCTTCTGCAGATGCTCCAATTGCCAATAAAGTAAATTTTGCAAATGCTTTGCAGAGAAAAAGTGGAGGGGAAGGAGAAAGAGAAGAGAGAGTGAAATGGAAATCAGCACTGGACTGATTACACATTGCTTGCTAATAAGCACAGAGGCTGGAAGTCAGGAAGAGGAAGGAGGGGGGAACCAGGGATAATTACGAGGCAGGAGGGAAGCCAGTCCTACAGGCAACACCAAATGGAGCTCATAAGCAAACATCTGCTCTGAGATGTCTAAGGAGAGAGTGAGGCTTTGTGTAGTTTAAAGAAAGAGTCTGTCTTATATGTATTTAATGTTTCAGACACACTGGGTAAGAGAAAAGTTACAGAGCATTTAATGCTTTCTTGAAACAGAGCTCAAGACAGGAGTTAAACTGCTTATGTTTTACTTCTGTTAAAAGAAAAGATGTGTAAATAGCTTCAATTTCTCTGTAGTTTGTTTTTTGTAGGTGTTTTTTTGGTTTGGTTTGGTTTCTTTTTGTTTTTTTTTGGGGGGGGGGCTGTTTTTTGTTGTTGTTGTTTATTTGCTTGTTTTGTTTTTCAAATAAATATCTGTAGTGATTCAGGAGTAAAAGCACAGTTCCCAGGGTATAAAATAGATTTCCTGGGAATTTCTACATAGCAAGAGTCACTGTCCTGTGAGTTTACTGCTATTGTGAGATGACCATCAAAATGACATATCAGTGACACTGATGTGCCACTGTTAGCATGCAGAACAAAAACAGAGAGGCAGGTTTATACTGTCACGTTACAACAGTTCATACTGCACATTAAAAAACTGTAGAATATTGCAAACTGGAAATGCAGGAGTTCTGCACAGTGCTGCACACAAGCTGCTGTGCAGATGCTACTTTTGTGCCTTATAAAATTACAACCTCTCTTAAATGCTTTCCTTCCCCTTCTCCTTTCCCTTCCTTCCCCTTCCTTCCCCTTCCCCTTCCCTGCCCTTCCTTTCTCTTTTCCCTTTTCCCTTTTCCCTTTTCCCTTTTCCCTTTTCCCTTTTCTCTTTCCCCTTTTCCCTTTTCCTTTTTCCCTTTTCCCTTTTCCCCTTTCCCCTTTTCCCTTCCCTTCCCTTTTTCCTTTTCTCTTCCCTTCAATAATAACTCTATGAAGGTTGATGTTCTGACTAGCATTCATATTACAAAATTAAAGCAGACTCCCTCACAGCACATTCTTTATTTTAAAAGTTCCTTTCCGTTTAGAATAGTTCTTTAGATCTAAGAGAAATAGGCTGTGATTAAAATTAAATGTTGTATTATTTATTTGGCAATTTATAATGGCAGGAGCATGACAACTGTTCTCAGTGTCACCCAAAATTTCTTTCATAGTTGCAAGCTCTGAGCAAATCCATGTACTTTGCAGTTTTCAGCCTGGGTGTAAGGATGACAGAAAGGAGACAGAGGCCAGGAGAGGTGGAATACTGTGCCCAGTAACCATCCACTCTGAGATGAGAGTCTGGGAGTGAAATAGGGGACTCTTGAAATATAGATAACTTTGCTGATGGTGTCAGTGAATCTCATTTGGGACTGCTCCTTCCAATGCCCAAGTCAGATAATGTCTCATGCATGCAAGCACACTCCTCTTCAGATCAAGTTGTTTCTTAGAAGAGCTTTCATTTTGAAATGGGAAAGCAGCTGTCTTTTTAAAAAACGTTAAAATATTAATTTGTTTTCAAGCATTTACACTGCTTGCTTATTATCTGCACTTCTCATACCCTGGGGAGAACTCTCTTTTAGTCTTTTTACTGATTCTCTACATGCTGTACTCTTTTGCCAGTGGGCTGGGAAGAGAACACTGTATGGTACCATTTGTATTTCAAAATAAATGAATATTTGTCTTGGAAAAATAAACTGTGGAGAAATACTTTGATTGTTTTTAGAATGTCCTCAAAAAATTCAATTTGCAGGCTAAGTCTGACTCAGAAGAAACCATTTCAACTCACGTTAGAAAATAGTGCTAGAATTGAATTTTAACAATCACTACTAAAAATCATAGAATGTTGGCCAGTAGATAAAATTCATTGCTAAATTTATGCATACATTCTGAGCAATAATCAAAGGACTATTATGTCCCAGAAATTTCCAGTAAGGAAGGGAAAAAGCACTTGTAGTAACTTTAAGGTGCATTTTCCTACAAGGTCAGATTTTTTTACCTCTTGCACTGAAGTTTCATGTATGAAGCCATAACTGGTAGCATGTAGAACTGTCAGATAACTTATATTTTCAAATCACACAATCACAGAATCACAGAATATAGGAGTTGGAAGGGGCCTCTGGAGATCACTGAGTTCAACCCTCCTGCTAATGCAGGTTCCCTACAATTAGTTGCACAGGAAAGCATCCAGGCTGGTTCTGAATCTCCACAAAACTGGCTTTGCTGTCTCCCAACACACCACAGGCATATTTTGCCTTCTGATAGCAGGTCAAAGAGTTTTGGGATGATAGCATCAGTAAAATTGTAGCCCTAAAAAGGAATCAGAAAAGGACATAACTTGAGAAGCGCACAACAGGTTGAGATTTCTCACTACTGATAAATCACCACTGCTACTTCAGTCACAATGACATCAGCACAACCCCCTGTAAAAATACTTGAAAAAAAGGGGATTATTAAAAGGAGGGGAATCAACTTTTTACAAAGGTAGATAGCGATAGGAGAAGGGGGAATGGTTTTAAGCTCAAGGAGGGAAGCTTCAGATTGAATGTCAGGGGGAAGTTCTTTACAGAGAGTGGTGAGGTGCTGGAACAGGCTGCCTAGAGAGGCTGTGGATGCTCTGTCCCTGGAAGTATTCAGGATCAGATTGGATGGGGCCCCGGGCAACCTGGCCTCTTACTAGATCTGGAGGATGGTGGCCCTGACTGTGGCAGGGGTATTAGAACTTGATCCTTGGACAGCAGGCTTATGTCATGGAGGAGCCATCCAGACCTGCTGAGGCTGTTGTGCTGAAGCCTAGCCAAAACCAGGACCTCCCTTGTTTGTGCCAGGACTCAAATCAAATCAGTGAGCTTTAGCTTCTGTGGTTGTACAGCGATGGATGTCACAAGGAACATAAAGCTTAATTAATGTTTATAAGTATCAATTTAAGAGAAAAACCTTCCATCCTGCTATCTAAAACTCTCTTGTCAAATATCAGGCTGCCAGTGTCAGTCAAGCATGTGTCATCTTTCTTCTTTTACTGTGCAACATGAAAACCTCCTATGCCTTCACTGATGGTGACACATTTCTCTGACATCAGGCACTGTCTGCTGTTTGGGTATCCCAGGGGAAGGAGAAGCTCTGATGCTGGACTGTGCATGGCAAAGATGGTGTGGCACAACTTGGGATGTGTCTATCATGGAATACTCTGTTTTTCCCAAAATAAATCAGCTACTTTCTATCCAGAGGCTCACTTTCCAATTGCACCCTGTTACATGCTCCAGTTAAAAGAGAGGTTGATGATCACTAGCACGACTGCCTTGCCATCCAGCCAGGTGGCACAGTAGAGCCTCAAGTTCTTAATATAGTATAGAAGAAGTGGGAAGTCATCTGCTCCATCGCTGGCTCTTATTGGAACACTGGCTTATTGGGAAGTCATCTGCTCCATCACTGGCTCTTATTGGAACATCACTGGGCTGTCTCTCTGTGCAAGTCACTCCAGAAACAGCTTTCAAGTGTCAGTAACAGGCATCAGAGGTGCAGGCAGCATTGCTTCATGCACTCCTTGCCTCTTGGATGGACACCTGGCACATATCTCTGTCACATAAGTCATACAGAAGTTCTCTACAGAAGTCATTTGCATGGGGGATTATATGTAGGGGTTGCAGCTAACCAGAGACTATGATAATTTTGTTGCATCCTAGGCCATCTAGTACATCACTTCCCTAAGGAAGGATTAATGTATCTGTTTTATTCTTGATCAGTATTTATCTGATGTGTCCTCCAAGATCTCCAATGTCAGCAACTTTGTAATTGCCTCTAAGGGCAATCTAGCTCAGTTCTCTTGCTAGGAAATATTATAACTGAGAAAGGGGAGGTTTAGATTGAATATTAGGAGGAAGTTTTTTGCACAGGGGGTGGTGAGGCACTGGAACAGGTTGCCCAAGGAGGCTGTGGATACCCCATCCCTGGAGGCATTCAAGGCCAGGCTGGATGTGGCTCTGGGCAGCCTGGTCTGCTGGTTGGTGACCCTGCACATAGCAGGGGGTTGAAACTGGATGATCACTGTGGTCCTTTTCAACCCAGGCCATTCTATGATTCTATGATTTCTCACCTTTTGGTTGAGTTTTTCCTGCTGTAAATTAAGACTGTGACTTCTTGTACTCATGCCTTTCTTACTCCTCTTTGCAGCATCCTTTTACTTGTTTGGAAGCTATTTTCATGGTATTCTTCTCTCTTTAGGCTGAGTAAATCCAACGTGCTCTAATTTTCTTCACACATCATATTTTCTAGACTATTTTGGGTTCTGTCCAATTAATCCATGCCTTTTTTTCTGAAGGAATACAGCTCTCTGATGAGGCAGTTGCAGAACTGAGTAAGAAGGACTCCTTCGTGTGTTCTGTACGCAAGGCTCCACTACTTGCCTTATGATAATTTTTTTCCTCTTTCATAACAACACTGCAACACAATCTGGTTAGAGACATGACAACTCTAAATGCCTTCAGCAGAACAGCTACCCAGCCAGCTGCTCATCATCCTGTACTTGCATAGCTAGCTATTCTGCCCGAGGGTGGGATCCTCAAAGGAGGAAATCATGGCCCAGTACACTTGCCAAAGCAAAGCTGGATCGTCATCTAGAGTGGGTTGTTTCACAGACACGTTTAAGTTTGCACTCTGGGAATGATTCAGAGGCTTAGCTAGATTTGGCTTGTGTGTCAAATTTGTCCTTTTTATTTGTGTTTTAGTAGGTACTACTCTGATTGTTGTTTTTGAGAGGTCAGGTTGGCTATAAAGTAATGCTGAGACTGCATAGATTGTATCAACGGGAGCAAGGAAAATAAAAATATCTGCTGAATGACAGATCACTCCTCCTTTTGAGTAGGCACAGGAACATGACCAAGATCTCTTTCCATAGCATCTTCCTTTTGTTACTACTTTTAGATTTGGCGACCAAAGAGAGACAGAAAAATTATTCTGGGGAGGTTCCATTGCAGTATCTTCATACAACATTTGTATATTTTGCTTTTAATAAGAAAGCTGATTGCCTCAGGAGAACAGAAAGGAGAATTACCATAGCAGAAAAGTGGGAAATAAAAGAATGAAATGGCTTTGCTGTTTTTTCCCCCTTTTTCTTGTCTGTAGCCTCTCTGTTTTATCACTAGGGGGAAAAAAATGGTGTCGTTAGCTTCTATTTGAACTTTTTTTTTTTTATCATGGCTTTGATAACACAGGAAAAGGATAATGGGACACTCTGACCTTTGACTGAGAGCATGATTGTCACAGAAGCATGAAAAAATAACATTCCTATGAAATACTGTCTCAGACTGCCAGAGCAAAGATAGGTTTTCAAACCTCTCTTTTCCCTCTGGTCCAAAGCCCATTTCCCAGAGCATCAAATACAATGTGGAAAGCAGCAATGATTCCTCTGGCTTGGAGGAAAGAAATCCAAGTTGATGCAGGCCATAAGGAAGCACGTTGGTGTAATGTCATCTTCAGCTTCATCTCAGGGTGGTCAAAGAGTGTTCAGACTGTTTGGGTAGGGAGATCTGGGGCCAGTCACATGCCAGTTCTCCTTACTTGGAGTGGTGGAAAAGGATAGCTTTCTTCTTGCTATCAGGACTTCTCTCTCCAGCAGACTTGTCCCTTGACAGCTGCAATAGACTTGCCACTCACTCTCTAAGTGGTGAGCATGTTTTTCTGCAAGAATTCCTTTTCTTCACAGTGGGGGTAGGGAGACAATGGGTATTATATCATTTGTGTTCTACCTTTTTTGTTCCATGAGTTGTGCTAAATTTGAAGTTATTTCCCACGTGAGTAATACCTGGATAAGTTATGGCTTACATAGGCTCAACACTTGAAATGAAAAACAGATTGCTTTGCAGATTTGAATTATCCTCCAATATTTCATGATATATATATTCCAACTTCGTGGGTTACTATTGTTATATATTTCATAGTTATGGTTGCCACAGTCTCAGACTTCTTATTATTTTCAAGTGCTATCCAGTTATAAATGCCAAAGCACTCCAGCAGCCAGTGTGTCCTGTTCCAGATGTGTAGTTCTGTGTTCTGCGGATATTCAGCACTTAATGGCACTGAATAAAACTGAATTGCCATAATACTATCTCAGAAGCCCCAGCTAGGCTATTGACAGTGAAAGTCTCATTTAATTCCTTGATTCAAAAGCCATTTCAAGATGTTTCCTGAACAATGCAATAAACAGAAAATGCAGTGATCAAATAGAATATTTAAAAGTCAATCAAGCTTGAAATCTAATTTTATCTAATTGGTTCACTACATTCACACACAACAGAATGACATTTAGAAAAACGTAGCCATCCTATATAATTTCATGTTTACAAAAATTACAAGATGGACCTTTTTTAAAAAAACTTCCTTGGTCTCATTTTAATACTTTAGCTAATTGACTATCCCCTCTGCCACAGGTTTAACACAGTCTTTTGGAATCTATCTATCTTCTACTGACATACAATGCTATCAAAGCAACCTCACGTCATCTAGGTTCCAATTTTGCATGCCCAAAGGAAAATCATATGTAAATTTATGGATCAAATTTTTCATCAAAGTGTTAGTAATTGTTAGTAAAATTTCCATTAGGAAATACTACTTCTCTGAAAGAATGGTCAGGCACTGGAATGGGCTGCCCAGGGAGGTGGTGGAGTCATTGACCCTGGAGGTGTTCAAGGAACGTTTGGACATTGTGTTGAGGGACATGGTTTAGTGAGAACTATTGATGATAGGTGGATGGTTGGACTGGATGATCTTGTAGGTCTTTTGCAACCTTGGTGATTCTGTGATTCTAATTCTTGCACAGAAGTGTTGAGTAAGGAATTACACACAAGACTGCACTAAGTTCCACTGGTCTTACAGAAAGCTAAAAGCTGGTTCTTCGTATTCATTAATTCTCTTTATAGTTTCCTAGTTAATGAACAATATACACACACTGAGATATCAATGTGCATCAGACCCATTTATAGTGCTCTGTCAAGCTAATGGTACTATTGCAAATTTCCAAGATTTTCTGAAATAGGAATTGTGCTGCAACGTAAGTTGATATGCAGCCTTGTGCAGATAGCAGGTATACTGCTTGTTTACACAACTAAAAAAGAATAATAACTGAATAAATAAATATTAGAAGGGTTTTTAAAAAAACACAACAAGTGGCAGAGGTCATACAGAGTAAGTTTGTGAAGAAACCTTTCTTGACTAAAAGAAAGAAACAACTGCAGTACAGAAGTGTAAAAATAAATGTAGTGCTGAATGACATATATGAACTGTGATAAGACCAAATTCCAGAGGACCTTCACCGATGGAAACTTGAAATCCCTGGAAGTTACTGTGGAATCCAACACTACGGGGTCTTACCTACAAGGCACACTGCAGTGGCATAACAGAGCAGCTCTGGATGAGCATCTCTTGGGACAGTGCAGAGATTTGTACTGTCAGTGGCTGGACACACTGCTTTGCTTTTCATAACACAGTCCATTTGGAGCTACCAGGGTGGCCTGTACAATACCACCATGGTCTGTACAGATGGCCAATTTACAGAAGGACCAGTATTGTGGCACGTTTTAATGAGGAGCAATTAACTCCTATAAGGAATAAGGCTATGCATAGTTCAGTTAGTTAAATCTTAAAAAGGTACATCAGAAGGTATATCAAAAGACAAGGGATGGTGTTTTTCTGCAACTGTTGTGTTGCTTTTGGAGGATGCATTTATAGAAGAAAGGTAATGCTACATTCCTTACTGAAAAAGGCTAAACCAGGACCTTCTTCTTCCCTGTAACAAATAAGGTCAGATATTTTCATAAACAAGATACTGCACAGCGGTTTGGATTCTGTAGGTCATTTGTTCTATCCATTAAGACATTACCATTCTGTGTGATATCTTTGATGATATCACTCAGATTTGAGGCAAGACTCCACCTCAGTGAGTAGATATTTTTCATTTCCATCAGGAGAATCTGAAAATCTAGCAGCATGGAATTATTTATTCTATTTTTATTTGAGCATCATTTTGCTTGATTCCTCTTTCCTTCTTACTAACAGCCAAGCAAAAGAGATAAATTCCAGCTGAAAACTGGATCACAAACCCTGGATTTGGACAGAAATATTACTTTTTGGCACATAACATCAGAGCAGGTATTTAGTTTGTCCTTAAACATAATATGAGATATGATCTCACCTTGATATGTAAAGCTTAATACTTAGCTCTCATACAATATGACAAAAAGCTTCATAGATATTGCATAATATTTTTACAATATGAAGATGAACTGTACCAGTTTCTTTAAGAAATAACTTATGGATAGCAAAGTGGCTGTGTACAAATACAACCAGGCTAGTTCGAAATTATTAGAATATACATAATGCTTATAAAATCTGTTTAATATTTGCACTTGGAACATTAAATTCACTTCAGCACTGCCTAAATTATGCTTGGCTACCGCGTGATGTCCAGGATATAAAGCAATTCCAATTCCTGTGTGTCAATCCAGACAGCAGTTCAGGTTTTTATTCTTGTCTTCAATTTCTGCAAAGCGTATGCTTTCATTTTTCTGAAGTTGAGAGTTTTTAAACCTTATTCTGAGGGCTAAACAGCCCTCAGAATGGGAAGAAAGTGTTTGACAGTATGCAGGCAGTCAGGAGCAATACTTTCTGGGGAAGTGTGAACAACTTCATTTGTCTCAGAAGAACATTGGCTCTGACATCTCATGATGACAATTTAAATATCACCGTTAACTGTTCCAGGCAATTTGAGTAGAAACACACAGCTTTGTCCTTAATCCAGAGTTGATGGATATGATAAAGATTAGAGATGGTAGAGATGACTGTGTCATCCTTTGCACTTACTGAAAAGCCAGCCTATGTGGGTGATTTTCTAATGCATTCACATCCCAAATGTTGCCACATCTAGTCTTATGCAAAGCCTTCTCTTGCACAGGCTCTTCCACCAGCAGCATGCCTGTCAAAATAATAAGAAGAAGAAAAAGAAAAAGAAAAAAAAGAAAAAACACCCATCCTAAATTTGTCAGAGGATTTCAAAGGGAGTGTCACCCAACCCAGGTGATACTGGTGCATCAGTACCAGCCTGCGATCAGCAGGTACTGGCTGCACCCTCTCCCTTTTGGGGCAGATCCAGCCTACTTAGGATGGGGCTTAGGGACTGGGAGGGCTGTGGTTAAGCAAAGGAAAAGGAACAGTGTGACCTTAAACACAGATGGCTCTTGTATGGGTGTTTGGTGTGATTATCCTAAGTAAGAGCAGCATAAGGAAAAGCCTGGCCAGACCCCCTGTGCTGCTGTAACAGCCCTGCCTGCTTGCTGCATGCTAGGGGTCAGATATCCCATGGAGGTACAGCAGTATTTGATGTACTTTGAAATACAGTCCAGAATCAGTCTTTTAGAAATCTGATATGCTTTTAAAATCCTCAGGTCTCCCATTACTAAACTCAAGAGATGTAAGTAATGACTTTCCTTAATCAATTTACTTGTCTGGAGAATGTTTAAGTCTACACCTGCACTGTCTGTTGAACCAATGATCCACTGGGTTGTTTAAATTTGTATTTTAGTTTTTTTTAAAAAAAACTTATTTTGGTGTGTTTGAGTGCCAGATCCTGGGGATACAATTTTTCCCTTGACATTGCTTCTGTGTTGTCTCACGTCAGTGAATCTGGCCCCTCTAATACCTAATAAAGTTAAAATTCTGCCTCAGCTTTCAATGCATAATTCCAAATGTCACTCAGTGATGGATCAACTCTTTGAGCATCTACACTTGGGTGGATATTGCTTTTTGGTGTGTTGACTTCATACCAAGATTCTAGCTTATAAGAATAGAAGCAAAGTTTCCAGGTAGCGAGATTTTATACCTCCTCTGAGCAATCACAGAATTATAGGGACCTCTGGAGATCACTTCCTCCAACCCCCTTTCTAAAGCATTTTCCCTACAGTAGGTTGCACAGGAAACTGTTCTGAATATCTCCAGAGGAGACTCCACAACATCTCCAGGCTTGTTCCAGTGCTCATCCTAAGTTAAAGTTTCTCCTCATGTTTGTCTGGAATTTCTTGTGTTCCAGTTTGTGCCCATTGCCCCTTGTCCTGTTTCTGGATACCACCGAAAAGAGCCTAGCCCTATCCTCTTGACATCCACTCTTTCTTTTTATAAGTATTGGAACCACATTTATAGTCAAACTGCCCTGCGTGCCATGCATTTATGTAAATATTTTCAGCAATACTTTCAGCAAAAAGTCCTGATTTGGAAGTAATTGTTATTAGAAAAATCAGTAGGGGGGGGACTGGGGGACTATCTGTGAGTACTGTATATATTTTCTCAGAGAAGATGAACTGTTCAGCCACCCATGGTAGGATGTTTTTTCCCCTTGAAGGTTCTGTTATCTGCAGCCAATCTTGGCTTGACTGGCAAAATTGAAGCCATTCAGAGGCAGAAAACTCACTCTGCTCTTAGGTTGAAAACTGTGATCACTGGGCAGTGCAAATGGGGGTGCAAGGAACTCACTGAAGGGAAGCAACACCCTCTCCTGATGCCATCAACAAAATGCAGGACCATGTGCAGCTGCGTCTTTTGGAAAGAACAGAGCCAAAAGCAGCCTGATCATACTACAGTGTGGTAAGAAATGCCACATGGATTGCAAACTCTAGCAAAGCCTCCAGCATATGGTTTGAGAAAATTAACTACGTAACTTGCTAAGAAGCGAAGCAGAAGCTTAAACTCTTTTTTCCTATTTCTCACGTGAAACAAGAAGGATATCTTTTATTTCTTATTTCTTTAATTTACACCAATGTATCTGTCAGAGAACAGACAGGAAAGAGGGATGATACCTTTAATGGGGGACTTAATTTTCATTGGATTGGATTAATTTTGTTTAAAAGAGTATCCAGATAAAGTAGGACTGGCCAGGAAATGGCAGAGTAAAAAAAACCATTAAGATGCATAATGAGAGATCTGAAGATATAAGGGTTAAACTGAAAGGTGCTGTGAGCCCTGAAATTGCTATACTTTTCCTTATCTGAGTCAAAAATCATATACTATTTGCTTGAGTGATTTAATCTGACTAGATTGAGGATGAGAATGGACAGTTAGATCCTATGAGTATTTTCATCCTATAGGTACAAATGCCCTTCATCAGAGAGATCAATGAAGTGTAGTGGTGACTGCAATATTGAAGAGTATCACTTAACTGAACTTCCCTCAACAGTTCAGCCTGAATAAAACAAAAGCACAATCATTTGTCCCATAGACAACCTCTTAATTGAGCCTAATTGCCTGTTGTATTAATTTGACAATAAGTCTTATTTGATCAAAGATTTATTTTTAGATGTGACCTTAGGTTAGTAAAACTGTGATACAATCAGCAAAGTATTTGTTATGCATATTTTATCCAGCTTACTTTTTTAATAAAATCCATAAATAGTACACAGAATAGGTTTATTCCATTAAGCAACAGCACGGCTCATGAACTTTGAAGGCACAAATATCCCTAGGCAAGAAATCTTCAAGGTATTGAATTCTACTTCAAAATTAATATCAAATTCCTTCACAGAATACTAAAGCCATTTATGACACAGCTATCACTCAGCCATTTGATGAGTTATGGATTTAGGAAACAAATTTAGCACAGAATTCTCAAAGTTTAGGGGTTTTTTACTTTAAAAAAAAATCAGAAGCATTCAGACTCATTTAATTTTGATCTACAAAAAAAAATGGGGGAAAAGCACTGGGAAGAAAGAAGAAATGTGAGGAAAACACATAAGTCTCAGTTCAAAATGATGGGAGCTCTCAAAAACCAAAGTATTAGATTTTTTTTTCTCCATACTGAAGGCAAGAAAAAAGAAGAGATGGTGTACAACTTACGTATAGAATTGTCAAATCAGAATCATTTAAGTTGGAAGGGACTCTTAAAGATCATCCAGTCCAACTCCCCTGCAATGAACACCTACAGCTGGATCAGGTTGCTCCAGCCTGACTTTGAATGTCTCCAGGGACAGGGCATCCACCACATCTCTGGGCAACCTGTTCTAGTGCTTTGCTACCCTTACTGTAAACAACTTTTTTGTTATATCCATTCTAAATCTCCCTAGTTTTGGTCTGAAACCATTTTCCTTTGCCCTACAGCAACAGATCCTGATAATGAGTCTGTCCCCCTCTTTCTCTTCTCCAGTCTGAGCAGCCTTTTCCCTCTCAGCCTGTATTGACAGGGAAGGTGTTCCATCCCTTGAATTATTTTTGTAGTCCTCCTCTGGATGTGCCCTAACATGTCCACATCTCTCCTGTAATGAGTACTTCACATCTGGATGCAGTACTCCAGGTGAGGACTCACTATGTAGTATTCCAGGTGAGGTCCACTTCCTGAGGGCAGTTTAGAATAATGTGATGTCAGTTGCCTGAGGACAATTTGGAATAATGTGGATATTTCAGGAGCACCCAAGATTTACAGTGTGGTTTTCACCAAGAAAGCAGTGAGCTTGTGCAGTTTGCTAAGCAATCTCCCTGTGGGTTTCTGGAATGAAAATTTTTTGAGGTCTGGTGGATTTGTAAGGAATAACTATGCAAGTGATGCTTGAGAACACAGAGTTTTCACCAAAGATTTGAGAGGAACAATTCTAGAGCAATGAGGTTGGCATTTGAGTCCAGGACAAGATGGGCATTGATAGGTGAAGCAGGCCTCTGAAACTTCCCAACAGCTGGGATCTTCTTGTGGCATAGCATAATTATGTCCTTGTTATTCCAAAAGAAGTTGGTTATTTTCGAGTTACAGAATGAGAAGGAAGGTTAAAAAGTAAGAGGAACTTTAAGAAACCAGTTTATCCAGGTCCCTGCTGAGTTTCTTACTACCTTGTGCACCACTCCTCCAGCTTTGAGCAATGATTTGTAGGAAGAGAGGAGTGGTGAGAGATAAAGAAGTTGACAAGAAAAGTACAGTCTAAAGGTGATGATTGATGAGAGCAAAAATAAAAGAAGATAGCAGAAACTTCACATGCAGTTTAAATAAAGTTGTGTATTACGTGATCCCACCCTTTTGAATTTTGAGCTTACTGTACTGTAGCACTGAATTATTTCCTTCATGCCCTACCAAAATCTTAGTGTGTTTTTCTGCTACCTCATTCTCTCCTGGATCTACGTTCACCCTCATAATTTTGCATCTTTCTGATTGGATTAAATATGTAATATAATCTAGATTCATGAACTACCATTCATATAATTCCATAAAGCAGTGCGACTGAGGATATTTTAGTAAATTGCATGAGGTCTTTTTTTTTTTTCCCAATTCTAATCCAAGCAGCTGGAAGTTAACAACACGTAAAAACTTCACAGCTTCTAGCTAGTCTTTGCCCTGTGGAACTTGATCCCTACCAACTCAGTCCTCCACAGTATACTATATGTAGTGCAACAGAGTACAGTAATGGATGATAATAACAAACTCTTGGGTTGAATATTTAAACTAACAACTTTACTACAATTCCATTCTGGCTCAAGTAAGTCTGAGTGCATTAAAAGAAGGTGGTCATTACCAGTCCTAAAAAACACAGTGGTGATGCAGCTATTTGCACGATTGGTTTGAGATTCAGTGCTAGATCATCACATCCCCAGGAAAAGTTTATAATGTTTTCACCCCTTGAAAGTAAGTACTTGTTCCATTTTCCCAGTATCTGCAATAATCCAGAGGGACAATAATGTAGCAAAGGAGCTTCAATATTTTATAAGAAGAAGCATATGATGTCAGCAGTAGGTATTATGGCTCAGTAGTTTGTGTTATCCCCAGTCCACTCCTCTATGAAGACATTTCTCCTAATTGGGTCAGATATAGATTCATTCCTTGGATTAGGCTATAATTCAAAGCACTCCTGTGCTGTCAAACACGTGGTTTGTTTGATCAACAGCTTTTTTTGCATTTCTTATGTTGTCCCATTGATTAATTTTTTGGCTTACGTGCATACTGTATCATACTGACTCATCATGAAGAATGGTGGAGAAAAACATAACAGATGTAACACAAAGCAATAACCAAAGAAAGAGGAGTAACTTTCTGATCAATAAGCTAATCTATATGGTGAGATGGAAAGGTCAGTTTGCAGGCATGATTTATTTTTACCTTAGACAATGCATGAAGGCTCTCGTAATTATGAATCTCATGTGTCTGACTTTCCAGAAATCTTTAGTGTAAATGAGTGCATGTAGGTCATGTTGTACAGATGACTGATGGCTGATGCTTTTCCATGATGCTCTCTGTGGGCATGCACTGCAAAATGTAAGGAGCCTATACATTTACATAGTTTCCCTGGGCTACGAAGAGGGAAGGGGCTTGAAGTGTTCTCTTTTTCTCTTTTATTGAAGAGACTTGGTTTCTATCTACAAAAGACCTGGCTCAGTCAGTGTCATTCTGCATATTTGACATCAGTCTGTGCATATTTGACATCAGTCTGGGGAGACCTGGGCTGCAAGACAGACCCAACAGATCAGATATTGCTCACTAACAGGACTATCAGGCTCTTCTGATCAAAAGTACTATAAAGATGAATCGTTTTTAATGTACTTCAAGGGACTGTCACTCACTGTGTGTGTGTGTATCAATGACCATTACTTTCTTCAATGGGTGAAGGGTACAGTAACAGAAAGCCCTCCTTCCTCCCTATTGTCCAGGAGTCTGAGTATATCCTGTCATTTACAACAAAGATTTATTGAAATTCATGATGTGAAAACGTGGGTGGTGTCCTTTAAAGTGTTTTTAATGAGCTTCTGAGATTACACCTATGGCAGAAGTGATCAGCATCAAGAGACAGAATTCACTCCAAGTTTTCACTCATGCTTGTTGGCTGAGTATAACCAGAAGCCCTGAGGATCCCCTGTTAGCAAATCACTGGATTTATAGCTGTCAGGTCAAAATCCCACTCTGATTATTTGTCTTGGAGAATTTCAGTTCCTCATTTCAAATTTCAAAAGGATGGACAGCAATTTGTCTCAGTACCTTTGTTCTTTCTTCTTCACAGCCACGTGCTAAAACAAGATGTTTTCCTGTCAGCTGTTAGTACTTGACATAACGTTCTCCAACCCACCTTGTCCTGTTCCACTGTCTTTTGCTTTGTCTGAGATTGCTGATCTGATATAAACTGAGATAGCTGAGTGCCTCAAAGAGAAGTCAGAAGTCACTGTCAGGAGACAAAACTTGACTGCTTATTAGCAAATACTCAAGCAGTTTGCGTATCTCATAAGTCTAAGCCTCTTTATGTTTTAACAAGTCGAGATTTAAAGAGAGAATTGAGCAATAAAAATAAAAAAGGGAGATAACAAAAGCTACCATCATAAAAATCAGCTAATGACTTTTTCTAGGGGACAGATTGCTTTTAGTATCCTCAACAAACTTTCATGTCTTCTGTCCTGTAAATGCAGTGACCCTTCCTGGTATCCAGATGTTCCCTCTATCTTCCTTCACTAGCTCATCACTTTCTGCAGCATTCACCTTTCAAGGGGCAGTTTTTTCTTTTTCTTTACTTTGTTTAAATATAACCCCAAAGTCATTAAAAAGCATTGGTTAAGAAAAATGTACTTTCCCTGTTGAGGAAAAAAAAAATAATCCAGGTTACATTTTACTAATTACAGAGTTCTAGGGGGACAATAGAAATATTCAATGTGAAAACAACCCAGGGGGAAAGGTGCTTTTAAGTCTTTGCTGTCCCAAGTGTGATTCATTTGCACACCCACTGGTCCATGCTGCCTGCTGTCATTCTCTCTTGCAGCCCATAATTTCTTTCTATGCTTCTAGATGCCTCCTTGCTCATTGGGCTTCAGTGCTTGTCCTGCCTATTTCTTCTCTTCAAAGTCCTCCATAAATGAAGTTACTTCCTCCTCTTGGAGTGCAAAGGAGAAAATTCAAACAATATTCAGAGATGCCTCATCAAAAGGGAGAAAACTGCCACAAAGAGGAGCTACTGCAGTTATTTACCATATTAAGAAACTACATTAAAAAACAACAACAAAAAAAAAAAAAACCAAACCCAGTGTTGCTAAAGTTGTAAGCCTTAAAAATCAAGAGTTTGAAAACCCTATTTGAACATCCAGCCATCTGTTCTTCCCTTGCACAGACACATTCTACTTTAGTATTTGTCATATTCATATTTACAAATAATGCTGTATCATACACTTTTTAAAAGGCTCATTTTGATAAATAGACAGGTGATAGACAGACAGATGGACATGCATAATAAGCAGCAGGATTTAGATCTTCTAGTTGGACATAACTTATTCAAAACAAAGAACTGCACTGCCAGGTTCCTGTCTATGGCCAGCTTGGTTGGTTCATGTTTTAGGCTAGGTTTACTGTTAAGGCAAACTCTGTCCATTCAAAATCTCTTACTTTTAAGCATACAAGTTTGATGACTCCCCTAGTGATGCCTAAAGAGCTGGAGAGTAGCACTGCCCAACTTTGGCTATAGGACATCTAGTAAGTGTAGCCTTTTCTCAGTCTTAGGCCTATTGAAGACTTTTTAGTTAATTAAGCAATTGCTCTCTGCAGGTCCCTGAGGTGGAGGAGCAGAGGGAGGTGCTGGGCTCTGCTCCTGGTCACTGATGACAGGATGGGAACAGCACAGAGTGCCAGGAGAGGATCAGACTGGGCACTGGGAAACACTTTCATGCAGTAAGGTGGTCACATTGAATAGTAATCTCTGGACTGAGCATGATGAATTAGAACTGCTTGTTAGCCTGACTGGACAAGTCAATTTTCATAGCAGCTATTATTCCTGGGAAAAATACACACACAGAAAAACCAAACCACTGTCACCCCCACCACTAACAGGCCAAAAGCAAAGAAAACAATCACAAGGTGTGGCAAACACATCATGATGTGGTTCTTGCAGGTGTGTCTGCACAGAAGACAGAAGCATCAATAGCTACGTGTCATTTTTATTCTCTAAATCATCACCTATGTAGTCTTTGAAGAATACAGTTTTTTTTATTTGTTTGTTTTAAACTGGGGCTTCTAATGAGGTGCTTTTAATTTTAGAATCATAGAATCATAGGATCATGGAATCATAGAATGGCTTGGATGATGACCTCGGGATCATCAAGTTCCAAACCCCCCTGCTATAGGCAGCGTTACCAGCAGCTAGATCAAGTACTAGATCAGATTGCCCCATCCAAAGTGACCTTAAGCACCTCCAGGGATAGGATATCCACAACCTCTCTGGGCAACCTGTTCCAGCACCTCACTACTGTCTCAGTTTAAAAATTCTCCCTGACATCCAATCTAAATATCTCTTCCTTTTGTTTAAAAGCATTCCCCCTTGTCCTATCACTATCTACCTGAATAAGAAGTTGATTCCCCCCCTTTTTATAATCCCCTTAAAATGTCTCCTCTCAACCTCCTCTTCTCCAGGCTGAACAAGCCCAGCTCCCTCAACCTGTCTTCAAAGGAGAGGCGCTCCAGACCCTGATCATCTTCATGGCCTCCTCTGGACCCTCTCTGACAGCTCCACATCTTTCCTGTATTTGAGGCCCCAGCCTTGGATGCAGTACTCCAGGTAGGGCCTCACAATTGCTGTCCACCCCTCTTCTGATGGGGCCCATTGAGTACCATTGACAGCCACAACTTTTCAAATATGATGGAGAGCAGCTGAGCAACCATCATCCAGCTTCCTTAGGACCTTGGGATGCATGTCATCCAGCCTAATGGACTTGTACACACTCGTTTCCATGAGTCAATTTGGTTTTGAATCTGTTGTGGGAAACCAGAGTACAATGGCATAGCTAAGATACTTGTTGTGTCTATTACATTGATATGACCAATAATCCCTTGCAGTCCACAGCCTCCACTTTTCAGCTGTTAGCACTGACATCAGATGATGGTTAAAACAAATTACTATCTCACTTACCATCCACCTCTTCACTTGCTTTTACAAGGATGGGTTGGAAAATACCTCAGCTCCCATAAACATTTTCATGGAAATGTATCACATTAGTATAACTTAAACTTTTATTTCCTCAGCTGTTCCTAGTTGTTTTCCTCCCTTTTCCCCAGTATCAGTACGTAGAAAAGTGCTAGTGTGTTTTCTTTGCAAAGGCCACAAGTATGGGCACATCAGACTGTTTGCATGACAGAACCCTGTATTACCTTCTTTAAGGAGCTAGAACTCTACTTAGTTGAGACTTCTTCTGTACCACACTGGATGTATAAGTGCTACACATTACCTGCTTGGAACAAGGCCTTTACAAAAACATGATGGAAGTGTACGAAGGAAGCAAACTGCAACACACAAGGGTAACAAATGCAGTATTTCTACAAAAACGATGCATTCATAGCAAGTCCCTCTTGGCATCCCTATCCTTTAGCTATTTACAGAGAAATGACATATGAAAAAGCAGACTGCACTGATTTCCCTTTCACTGGAGAAGCTTAAGCCGCAGTCCTCTTGTCCATGGAGTGAGAAACCTTACCCAGCCATAATGCTGCATCTGGGCTTCTGAGAGGTGCGCTGCTGAGGAGAGGGGTAGTGGGATGAAAGAGTGCTGTTCAAAGCAAGGTCATTTGGAGTCCAGAAAAGATCCATGGAGAAAAGGGCTGAGAGGGAAGAAAATTAAGGCATACTGTTGAGGTTTTAGTACGGAAACCACTGGCTGGATCACGCTAAGATGAACTGAATACTGGAGAAGAAGGACATGGGTGAGAAATTCATGTGGCAATCCAGTCTGACCATTTGGATTAGATACACCCAGCCAGCTAAAATGGCATGGAATAAAACACAAAACAGAAATTATTTTCATAAAGGAAGTTTGCAACTCTTCCTTCTTCCCCTTGCTGGTTTTTGCAGTGGATAAGTGCATACTAAGTGACAGCAGAGAGTTTTAGTCCAATTTTAAATGAATGCTGTAAAGTGGGCTTTTGACAACTTATTAAAAATTCAAGTATAATTCCAAACCCTCGGGTTACTTGATTTTGTAGTTAACATATCTCTGTGTGAATAGCAATACATGATGTCTGTCAGCAAGCCAGCCACAATAGCCCTAGGCTGATTTTCCAAAAATAAAATAGCAGTCTATATCTGTCAGGACTGTGCTGGTACCATGCTGTACACGGGTGTTTCTTTAGCTTGATAACTCATATAGTTGAAATGTGTCTAAGAGCTGGCTGAAGCAGTCTTGGAATCTGAAAGAAAATCTGTTCTTTTCTCCATTGTGGCATAGGCAGAGCAGCTACTGGTAATGGCCTTTCAGAACTCGGGTTATGTCAGAAGGGCACAGAGTAGTCACAGTATACATATGTTAAACATACAGACAAAAAAAAAAAAATTGATCATTTCTAAGAGGTAATATAAAGGACATGAAGGAAATTATATGCTTCAACAGATCACCTACTCTGATTCTGACAGAAATGCAAAGATGACTGAGTTAATGAATGTTTTGGTATTTGAGAGCTGGCACAAATACAGCCCCTCTGGGTTTTGTTTTCTCCATCTGTAACAGAGGCAATAATGTGCATTTCATACCTGTGGCTTGGTTTGCAACTGTAATTGTGTTTGTGCAAGCACTTAAACAAAATGAGTGTAAAGTGCAAATATATTTACTAAAATAAGGAGGTTAACTGTTTAGTTTTTAAGTTTTTTTTTTTTTTTTTTTTTTTTTAATACAAACTATAATCAATTGCACAGAATTATTTTAGCGAAAAAGGCACTCAAACTGGCATGTGCACTGAATGCAAAGTACAATTTACTCCATGTAACTTTTTTACTTGGGTAAGCTTTTATTTTCTGCTCACCTACACCCACCCCCCTAGTAATCTTGCCCAACTCATACACATGTGTGTGCAGTATTTCAATACTTATTACTGTGCTTATCTCTCTGCATGGATTTCAACACATACATATTTGTGCATATCCCATATAAATGCATGTGACTTCTAATTAGGCTGATAGCTGGACTGAGGGTTCTTCTTTGGAAAAGAGAATGTGCAGAAGTAAGTACCACTTACTTTGCAAGTGTCTCCTGTTTGAAGGCCTATACTCACAGTCCAAATCAGTCATATAATACATCTATATTACGTGTATTCATTTCTGTAAGTATAACAAGAACATCACAGGCAGCATTTAATTTATAGTTTTATTTTTATCTTGCAAAATTACTGAACTGTGAAAAAGTTACAGAGCTATTCTATTTTGAATATGGGAAATGATACTGAGTAGTCCCATTTCACTGCAAAACTAATTGTTTAATACTCTTATCTTCCTTACAGAATGCCATTTCCTACATTTCAATTAAGAGGATGTATGAAAAAAACAAAAGCTGAGGTGATGGAATGCAGTCAATTTTAGAGATGGTAAAGTGACAATTCAATTTGTCTTTGCATTAAATGCAGCTGACCACTAAGGAAAATGGAGCCTCTGTCTACTGTGGTCACATTCTGACATGAATCCTCTCGCTCTGACACTGTCAGTAAGATTTATACACTCTGTGAAAAGCAGAGCAATCTTATCATATGATCTGATGCATAAACCGATCAAATTTAATGCAAAACAATTTTTTTTTCTTGTGTTTTTTATATGCTATTCTCTTCTGGATCTTCATTTCTTTGACAGGACCAGTTTTCACAAAATCACAGAACTGTAGGGGTTAGAATGAGCTTCTGGAGACCATCGAGTCCAATCCGCATGCTAAAGCAGGTTCCCTACAGTAGCTTGCACAGGAAACCATCCAAGTGGATCTTGAATATTTCCAGAGAAAGAAACTCCAGAACCTCTCCAGGCAGCTTGTTCCAGTACTCTGTTACCCTCACAGTAAAGAAGTTCTTCATGTTCAGATGGAACTTTTTGTATTCCAGTTTTGCCTTTTGCCCATTGCCCCTTTTCCTGTCACTGCACACCACTGAAAAGAGCCTGGTCCCATCCGCTTGACTTCCATCCTTTAAATCTTTATAAACATTGATATGATTTCCCCCACAGTTTCTCTTCTCCAGGCTAAACAGTCCCAGGTCTGTCAGCCTTTCTTCATAAAGGAGATTCTCCATGCACCTAGTCATCTTTGTAGCTCTCTGCTGGTCTCTCTCCAGTAGTTCCATGTCTGTTTTGAACTGGAGAGCCCAAAACTGGACACAGTACTCTAGATATGGCCTCACCAGGGCATAGAAAAGGGGGAGGATCACTTCTTTAGAACTGCTGTCCACATTCTTTTTAATGCACCTTCTTGGCCACAAACACATATTGCTGGCTCATGGCCAGCCTGTTGACAACCAGAACACCTAGGTCCCAAAGCTCCTTTCCAGCAAGTCAGCCCCTAACCTGTACTGATGTGTTCTCCCCAGGTGTAGGACTCTTCACTTGGCCTTGCTGAATCACAGAATTATAGAATTACTAAGGTTGGAAAAGACCTCTAAGATCATCCAGTCCAATCGTCAACATATCACTAACATTTCCCACTAGATCTTATTTTTTAGTATAGCATCTAAATGTTTCTTGAGCACCTCCAGGGATGATGACTCCACCACTTTCCTGAGCAGCCCGTTCCAGTGCCTGACTACTCTTCCAGAGAAGTTTTTCCTATTGTCCAACCCGCATCTCCCCTGGCGCAACTTGAGGCCAATCTCTCTAGTCCTACCAGCAGTTACATGGGAGAAGAGGCCAACCTCCCCCCCACCTCACTACAACCTCCTTTCAGGTAGTTGTAGCTGGAGAGCACCACTAGTTACAGGCCTCCAACCAGATGATGCAACTCGCAACCCTCTGGCATTTTTATTGAGTTTGAACTCTGAATTCATTCATAATCTTTATGTACCTATTTTTATATATACCTATTTTTAGCTCTCATTTTGCTAGTCAAAAACATCCATTGCACTGCTCTTCAGTGATGCATGTTGGAGGCACTTGCAAGCAGTTTCCAAAAGTATTAAAGATATAGGAGCACAGGAAAATAATTTAGTTAGATGGAATGGACATAAAATTGTCTTTCCTCCCTTTCCTTCTCCTTTGCTACTGAATTAAGCAACACAGTTTATGTCACTGGTTTCATCATGGAAAAGTCACGATTCATTCATATGCTTAAGTCAGTTTAAACACACATACAATAATCTGCACTGAGCAGAGCTAATTTCTACTCCTACCTTCTGAAAGGACAAGCTGGGAAAAAAGGGGGTAAGTGTATTACGGAAATGGAATAGAAGAAATACATTAATGGATACACCACTTCACTACTCTGGGGTGATCAGCTCCAGTGAAGGCATCTTCTGCAGTGGAGCAGGAGATTGCAGTATGCAAAGAGAGAGCTGCTGGGAGCAGCCAAGAACACACAGTTCTCATGAAAATGGATGAAGAGGCAGAGGCAGGGCTGGGAGGGATATTTCCCACATGTACAAAAGCAGCCCCCAGAGAGTGTGGTGACCAGAATGGGTAAACAAGGCATGGTGTGGAACTTAAGAAATGGCATGGCAGTTCTTGAGGCACTTTGTGTGGGAGTGCATGTAAGGAGGGCACTGTCTTCTAAGAGCAGCAGTGTGAAGCTTTCTATTGAAAAGAATCTGGTCAGCATGCACTGCAACTGTCAGACTGAGGCAGAAACCCAGACTGGGTGGGGGCACAACCATCCTTGGGTTGATGCATACATCCAGACAGACCACCTACGAAGTGACACAGCTCACAGCCCTTTAGTTGCAGGGAACTCCAGAATCTGGAAGTTCCTCTGGGGCCAGAGGGAAGACGAGGATGTCATGGGTGCAAGTGTGCCCTGCTCAATGAACAGCTCCTCATCATGCTTATGCCTTAATGTATCTTCCAGGAGGATCTGTTCCATGATCTTCTCAAGAACAGGCGTGAGGCTCACACATTTCTGGCACATAAGATATGATGCAGGTACCTAATTATATAGTGTACTTGATGTAAATGTGCAAGACAAATAATTCAAAGTGAAAGCTCTGCCAGAACACAGGTAAAGAATTTCTGGCCTGTATTTCCTGAGACTTCCTTTCTACATTTCTTATAAATGAGTTATTTATTTCCCTTTTTCCAGTCACCAGAGACTTCATCTGACAGCCATAACGTCTTAACATAAAGGGCAATTCACCTGCCCTTCCTTCCCTGCCTATCTCTTTTAAAAAGCTTGTAGCCCTCAATCATATTATTCCAATTATATGATTCATCCCATGACATTTCTGTGGTAGCAATTAGATCGTAGTTTTCTAATTTCACCGTGGCTTCCTATTCCTCCTGCATATTTCCTATGCTGTGTGCAGTGGTGCAGAGGCACTTCAACTGGGCTAGCAGCTGTGTAACCTTCCTGGAGGAGTCCTTCTGAATTCCCCAGGGCAACTCTAGGGCTTTCACCTGCTGCATTCTGAAATGGCAGTGTTCCCTGGCTCTTGTCTGTCATACAAAAGTGCATCCCCTTCCCCCATCAAATCTAGTTTAAAGCTCTGGTGATGAGCCCAGCCAAGTTGTTGCCCAGAACACTCTTGCCCCACCTGGTCAGTTGCATTCTATCCAGTGTCAATATGGCTGGTCTCTGGCATGTTTCATCAAGGGCAGATCACACTTGATCCATCTGGCGGCCTTCTATGGTGGTGTCATGGCATCAGTAGAAAAAGGAAGAACATCTAAAATCACCGACCTCGGATTCTTCTAGATCTTTAATATGATTCCACACTACACCTTTATCACTAAATTGGAGAGCTATGCATTTGAATAGATGAAGAATTAAAGAATTGATTGGATGGTTGCAGCCAGAGGGCTGTGGTCAATGGTTCTGTGCCTAGGTACAGGCCAGTCATGAGCCATGAGTCCATCTTGGGACCAGTGTTCTTCAACATCTTTATAATGTCCTAGATAGTGGGACTGAGAACATCCTGAGCAAGTTTGCTGATAACAACAAGTTGAGTGGTAAAGTTGGTACAAGGGAAGGAAGGCACACCATCCAGAGGGACCTGGGTAAGTTTGAGAAGTTGGCCCATTTGAAACTAAGGATATTCATCAAGGCCAAGTGTAAGATGTTGCACTTGGGTAAGGGTAATCCCAGATATGTATACAGACTGGGAGAAGAACTCTCTGAGATCAGCCCTGTGGAGAAGGACTTAGATGTTGTGCTGGATGAAAAGCTGGACACGAGCCAGCAGTGTGTGCTTGCAGCCCAGATGGCTAACTGTGCCCTGGTCTGCATCAAAAGAAGGACAGCCAGCAATGCGACAGTGGTGATTGTTCCCCTGTGGCACTGACCATCCTGATCTAGTCAATAGCAACACCATTCACAGAAGAGGGTTTGGAACTAAATGATCTTTAAGGTCTCTTCCAACCCAAGTCATTCTATGACTCTATGTTTGATTCTATGATTTATTTCTTTTTGTCCCATTTTTCACTAATAGGCATAACACATGAATTTTGCACTAGTAGTGTCCTTGTCACAAATTTGAATGTCAGACTATCGCAAGATCTCAGTAAAAAACTCTTTCATCAGCAGCTCATAAATGAATTTCTTCAGACAGAAGTCCCATTTTAAATATTAGCTGGGTTACTCTTCCCCCCAGCAACTGTGTTTTGTAGTATCACACTGTCACTGATATGAAAATGCCATATAACTGCAGCATAAGAATGACACGAAAGTGCCAAGATATATTTTTCTTTCTAGTATAAAGTACTCAACGTCTGCTGACTGACCACCATATCCAGGCACTAACTTCATTCCCAGCAAAAATTTCCCTAGAGACACTAGACTTTGAGAGAAGATCTTATCCCTATCTATAGATAGGGAATGTATTTGTGTGGTTTAAAATGCATTTGTTTCTTCTCTTCACTAAGGTCTCGTCATCTGACTTAAGTTACTTCATTTTAAATGAAATCTTTCTACCTCACAAATCCAGGCCTTTCCTCTTTGCAGCAATGTCATATAATTCTTACTTTCTTTCAAATCTTTCAAGTCATAGGACATAATAGCCACATTAAAACTGTACTGAAGGATTTGTATTTTATGTTTACAGATGTTTCTATGGAATATATCACCAGACCTCTTGATCAGGTTGGAAGAGATGTTCAAGTATGGTACAAAGAGAGAAGCCTTGTTTACAAATGAGTGTCTTTAATATCGCTCATTGCAATGGTGACTTAGAAGGCACTGTGGCTAATGTGAGAACTATTCTATGAATCTAGCTAAAGAAATTTAGAGGGTCACATCTTTTGTAATGTGTACTTTTTTATGTGTGTACAAAAGCACAAGACTATGTTGTTTCCAAAGCCTCCAGAGTGGAATGGGGGAGTTCCTGGGCTGTATTCAGAAGTTCAGAGGTATGCAGTGTGTTCTTCGTGACCTTGAACTACAAGAAAATCTGACACAGTGCTTCACGGCTGTCAGGCATTTGCTGGTGACAGCTCATATGATGAGATAAAAATGGAGGAGTGGATATGATACCAAACCTTTCCTTGGCCAAATAAGGAAAGAAAAAGAGAAACAATGAATGGCTGTAAAGCAAGCCTTGGTGGAATCGTATTAGGGATTTATTTACCTTGGGACTGTACTGAAACCCCAAGATAACTGGTCATGTTTCAAGGCATAGACAAGAGAACAATCTAGTAGAGAAAACAGAGAGAAAATCAAAGGATGTGGAAAAGAGAAAGGAGAAAGAAGTTATTACAATACTCAGACTGAAAACTCCTCTGGTATTTTATCTGCACATTCCCTGTGTCCCCTTTTAAATTAATAATTACCCAGAACAAGGAAACCTCTAAAGCCACTGCATGATTCCAGCTGATTTCAGATTTCAACAGGAACTCTGACAAGGTATTACAATATTGTATCCAAGGGGAAAGTACCCTGAAATTCAGACTTACATCCTGCTCCTAAGAAGGCAGGCATTCTTTACCTGTGTTCTGGCAGAGCTTTCACTTTAAAGTATGTCTTGAACATTCATGTCAGGTACACTATATCGTATGTATATGCACCTTATCTTATGTGCCAGAAATACACAGAGAACAAACAAGAACTGTTTTTCTGGCCTATAGTGAACAGTATGCAAACAATCCAGTACGTTTCAAGCCATTTAGTTATCCTGTCAATAGCACAAAATTCTGTTCTGTTCTGGTAACCATAATACAGGAATCAAAGTGCACTAATTATGCCTGACACGGTGGGCTCCATGGAAATGTCTTTTTAATTAGAAAATGGGGGAAGAGGTCTAAAGCACCTAGGCTAAATTATAAGTGCAAAAATGAGATAAACTTAGAAATTCAGGTTAAGGTTTAGATGAAACAACATAATCATCCACAATGAATGTTTTCAGATTTTAAAAAGCTGTGCAAGCAATAAGTACATACATTTTTCACTCCCCTTTATTAAGTTGTTTCACTTTCTTGCTGTACAATAGAGAATATCAGTGAGTGAGAAATAGAAATGGGCAGAACTGGAAAAAAACAGATAAGGTAGAAACTGCTTTTAGTTATTTTTGAACCCCATTAACATCAGTGTAATTAAGGGATTATGCAGGTTAGGTGGCTTCCAGGTTTTTCAGCTATAGCTGTGGACTGTATGTTTATAGCCATACTTCAGCTCCTTGAAATCTTAAGTCAAGGCTGGACAGTATCAAAAGAGTAGTATTGAAATGAAAGTCTGTTAATGTTCATGTAATATTCACTGTATTGACAAAGCAGCTGGAGACATGCTGTAGAAGACCCTTGAATTTTTAACAACTGTCAATCTTTACCCACTTCATCTGACTGTACCTTGAGTAATACAAATGGTAACACAAATCAGGGAAATTTCAGAGGTATGCCCCAAGCATGCACACATATTACAACAGTAAAATGCAACAGTGAACCCGTTCCTTAGGCATTATTAACAGGATTTGGATAATCACAGGAAAAGCCCTTGTATTGAAATGATATTCTTTTTGTTGATATCATGTCACCTAATGAGACTGAGCAAAGCTGAAAATACACTGATAGACATGAATATTACATCACTAAAAACAACTTTAGTGAGGCTTCTCCGCAAGTTAACAATTAGTTTTACTTTATTCCCTCCTCACTTGTCTCAGGGAGTATTTTGAAACAAAAATCATATGCTCATGTTTTCTAGCTGGAGTTAAGAACTAAGATAGCAGGTTTTAAGATGTCTGTTGTGTAGTCTAAAAGACCTCCTACCAGGAAGCCTTGCCTAGTACATTGCTCATAAAGGAGCCAAAGGGAAGTCCTACACTCAGAATACTTGTTCTCATTCATTCTCTTCATCACAAAGTCCATCAGTGACATTTTCCATGTCCCCTGCCTCTGGAAGTTGTCCTGCCTTGGCTTATGGCCAGCAAGTGAAATTATATATTCCATTAAATTACTGAACATCACACTCCTAGTTCCAGCACCTATTAATATGACTGCTTCTGAGGAAAGACAGACCAACTTCAGTAAAAAGACAGTGATGCAGCCAGAAAAGAAGCATTTATTATTATCTGGAAAGATTGAAAGAAATACTATCTAGGGGGAGGTTATCCCTTGGCTATCCAACATGTGCTTCTCCCCACTATCCTTGGGCTTTCCTTACACACAATCTGAGTCACTATTTCATTCAGCTAAGATGGAAGGGAAAACATATGCTACCGTTTTTTCCCCTTGTTCCTGGTGTCTGTGTTTTGCTGACACTGAGAGAAAAACAGACATGGGTAGAAGTCACTTTCACGGAATAGTTTTACTAGTGCAGGACTACAGTGCCATTAGCAGTTAATGGCAACACACTACAGTTTTATCTCCCTGCTTGCTGCCCACATGGTATGATCCTCCAAACACACACTATGCCAACCACATAAGGCACATGACCTCATTAGCAACCTTTGCTGGAGTTCTGTTCTACTCCTAGCGTTATATGTGGCAATAGAGGCAGGGAGGTGATTTCTTGTTTCTGCCATTTGTAAAAAAGTAAATGCTTATCACAGGTCTGGCACTGAGAGGAAGAGCAGAGAGGGTTCCAACTGCACTGTGCATATGAGTACTAATGAAAAATATTGTTATTCTCATGCAGCAGGCAGTAAACTGCAGAAACAGACATAAAATCTTAGCAATGCAAAACGAGCACCAGGCATCTGATAATTTTCCTTTTAAAATCACTCACAAAACTGAATTGCACTGGATCAATCTGACCTGTTCTTGACAATGTGCATTGTGGTAGGAAGACTTTGTGATTCACAATTTCATTCAGAATAAAATGTTATATTATTCAGTTACAGTACAGAAAACAACAAGAAAAAACCTCTCCATTTACTTTTACCCATTTAATAACCCACAGGGCTTTGGTTTTCAAAGAATCACAGAATCACAGAATGGCCTGGGTTGGAAGGGACCTCAAGGATCATGAATCTCCCACCCCCCTGCCACAGGCAGGGCCACCAACCTCCCCATTTAATACTAGGCCAGGTTTTCATGAATTGTGTCGAAATGAGTGTGTTTTCAAAATTATTAATTCAAAAGGCTTGCCTATCTGTGCAACATATTGTAGGAAACCTGCTTTATCAGGGGGGTTGGACTTGATCATCTCTTAAGGTCCCTTCCATCCCTTGCAATTCTGTGATACTATGATTCTGTTTTCATTATACGGACCCCAAACCAAATTTTAGTTCCTTTATTTGACACTTTTTTGTCTTTCCTTGTAAGATGTTATATCATAAGCATATGAATCATCGAACCACAAAATGACTGATATTTGAAGGGACTCCAGAGGTCATCTGGTCCAGTGTCTGCTCATGCAGATCCACCCAGAGCAGATTGCCCAGGACCATATCCATGTGGCTTTTGAGTATTTCCAAGGAGGCAAATTCTACCACCACTCTGGGCAATCAGTACCAGTGCTCCATCACCCTCAGCTAAGCAATATAACATGACAAAATGTCTGAAATACAAATACGCTGGCAGTACTGCGCAGAAACAAACAGATTTTTGCAGACAATACCAATCTGAGTGGTTCACTGACATGCTAGAGGGAAGGGATGCTATCCAGAGGGACCTGGACAGGCTTGAGGGGTGGGCCCATGCCAACCTCATGAATTTCAGCAAGGCTAAGTGCAAGGTCTTGCACCTGAGTTGGGGTAATCCCAAGCACAGATACAGGTTGGGCAGAGAATGGCTTGAGAGCAGCCCTGAGGAGAAGGATTTGGGAAAGTTGATTAATGAGAGATTCAACAGGACTATGTGTGCTTAAAGCCCAGAAGACCAATCATAATTTGAGTTGCATTGAGAGAAGTGTTACCAGCAGGTCCATGGAGGCGATTCTGCCCCTCTACTCTGCTCTCAAGAGACACCACCTGGAATACTGCATCCAGTTCTGGGACTCCTAACGAAGAAGGAGTTGTTGGAGCAGGTCCAGAGGAAAACCACAAAGATGATCAGAGGGCCAGAGCACCTCTCCTATGACAACAGTGAGAGCGCTAGGGCTCTTAAGCCTGGAGAAGGCTCCAAGGAGACTCTATAATAGTCTTCCAGTACCTGAAGGGGCCTACAAGAAAGTTGGGGAGGGACTTTTTATAAGGGCAGGTTGCAACAGGATGAGGGAAAATGGTTTTAAACTGGAAGAGAGTAGATTGAGACTAGATATTATGGAGAAATTCTTTACTATGAGGGTAGTGAGACACTGGAACAGGTTGTCCAGTGAGGCTGTGGATGACCCCTCCCTAGAAGTATTTAAGTCCAGGCTGGATGGGTTGAGCAACCTGGTCTAGAGGGAGATGCTTCTACCTAGAGCAGGGGGACTGGAACTAGATGATCTTAAAGGTCCCTTCCAACCCAAACCATTCTATGATTCTGTGGTTCTATAAACTCTGTAATGAAAGTGCTGCTTCAGGATGAAGTAGATGGCTCAGACTCAGCTCATATTTTTTGTCAAGTTATTCCTCATTTGGCATTTAAGAACCTCTCTTCTGTACCTGGCACTCCTATAGAAAAGATGGAGTGTGCTAGAGATTTCTGAATCTGAAAAACATGCATGCAGTCACTGGGAGTGGTCATCTTCCTAGCTATAGCAGTGATGTGTGCAGCTAAGCTCCCATAGAAATTAGCCACACATCTGCCACTGGGAAGGCAAGAGGTGATACTGGTCTCCAGTTGTCGCTCTGCTCTGTCAACACCAGATCCCAGGAGACGGTGTTGACAGGAGACTATGTACAGATCCTGAGTGTGCCTAATGCTTTGAGACTGGCATTAGCCAGGGGGCCCTGTGTTAGCGCTGCCTCTTTGCAAGTGAAGTGATATAACTCTGTTACTGAAACTTCCCTGTAAGACCTCAAGAGTCACAGGCAGACTTCAAGTGATCACACATGAGATTTTTGCAAATTATGATCAAATCTCATAGCAGAGGTCACCACGTAATGCATTAACAAGCTGCTAGTAGTAAATTCATTAATTTCTCCTTATCATTTATCAGAGCAGGTGGCCTCTAACTCTACTAGTCTACACACAAAGCTCTGAAAGACTCACCTTTTCACAGAAAAAAAAAAAAAAAAAAGGAAAGAGCAGCTGAAGATTTCATTTATCAGGATAACATTTTATTCATGACCTTTAATCTCTGATACCTAGGCAGACTCAATCTGCTGCTACTACTGACCCTGCGTATTTTTTGTAGGCTGAGCTGGAACAATGATAAATTTACTGAAGAAGGATAGACTTGCTGTAACATGAAATTAAGCAAGGCCTTGAAAGAAAAGCCTTCAAAGGAATAAAAATGCATGCATATATGCATGTATTTGTTCAAAGCAGGCAGGCAGTGATTCACCTGACTGTTGTCTGCAGATATGCACACGTTGGTTCTAGTGGAATTCCAAGTGTGTAATTCAATACAAAATTTGCCTTACCCTACCCGAAAGTCAAATCAGTTATGGCTGTCTTTCTCTAAAACTGGAGTAAATTTAGGCACAATTAAAATGTGTGAATTGACCTATTTAAAGAAAAAAAAAAAAAAGAAACCTAAAAATGCTGGAAGGTTTCAGAGTTATTTAAAAATAACAGGGATAAACTCCCAGTCTAGTCAGGATACATTGCCCCTTTTTTCCATCTCTTTATACAGTACTACAGCTAATAAAATATTTGGCTTGGAAAAATGAGAAAGGAGGGGAAATAGTTCCATTTTGACCTTTAGCTCAATAGCTCACCTGATTGAATCTCCATACCATGAAAAAAAAGAAGGCAGGAGAACGAGTGAACATTTCCTATCACTAGGCAGGGCCTCAGCTGGGCTACGTTTCCTATCATCTCACTTGTTTACATAGTGTGTTTATAAAATTACTGCAGTTCCACAGTGTCTGCTGAATGGGGTTTGTAATGCTTTCTATCTTATTTTCCTATGAAGCTAAGCTTTTTCAAGGAACATTTGCTAAGAAATTGAATTGCAGTCATCATGATGAGCAAAGCCATGCTACAGTTAGTGAGATCATGGTATAATATAACGCAGCATGGGACAGATCTGCCATCAAACAAAGCTTTTTCTTGCCTGTATAGGTCTTATCCATCACTTTTTTGTAAGAATGCCTAAGGAAAGTTAACAAATAAATAAAGGAATTCTTAAAGTAGTCCAGAAGAAAAACCATCCTAAATATAGCTGTCATTTTTTTGGGAGAGAACTGATGGTATGCTTTAGAATGAGTATCTCCATAAGAGATATCAACTAAATCCTTTCTTATGGAAGTGTGTATGCCCACATTTCTGAACCTTGAAGTGCACAAAAAATACCTTTTCGTTTCTGAAGCACTATCTCTGAATGGTACTCAACAATTTAGACACACTGTACTTGAGCAGCGTGGCATTTGGAAGGTAGGAATAAAAGTAAAACTGTTTCATTAAAAACAGGTCACATCAGGACCCAAACAGAAAAGTATTTTATCTTGGAATGACCAAAAATTGATGTGTATGATCTGTTTTTCCATTGGCTTCTCCAAAGAATGTGGCTCAACTGAACCATAAAATTGTGCCCCGAAAGGATACTGAACACACACTTTGCTCAGATAAGTGTGAAGTTAGCTGTTATCCACATCCCATTTTCAGGCAGTGACACTTCAGAAAATTCCACCTTTACAGTTTTTTGTATGGAAATAATTTCTTCTTTTATGCCTCCCTTTGGATGATATACTCACATTGATCTTGACTCCACTTATATGTAATTGAAATTATGTGTCAGTTCAAATGGTATTAAAATCAGAAAGAATGGATAACTTTTTAGAAAGATACTTACAGTAGACAATAAATCAATTTTCAGTCTTTTGGCATGCAGGTGCCCTTACTTCCTGAAAATATGCTTTCATAGGACAAATCACCCAATTGTCCTCTCAGTGGAACAGAAATATGTTTCATGCAAATAAATAAATAAAATAGAAAACACTCAAATAATTATTTTTCTTTTTGCTTTCTTTTTTCCATCTCTTTATTCTATTAGGTTAATGCTTTCCATCTGAAATTTTGATGAAATTGAAGAAATAAACAGTGAGATTATCCTGTCTTTATCTGATTCATGATCCACTGTTTATAATCTTTTGTATCTAGATTAAATTTATTTTTATATAAATGAAAAAAAAACCTGTTTTCCAATCAGTTTTCTGTGACTTACACGGCCAGCACCTCTGTCCCATACTTCTATAAGAAATGTTTGCTCCAAAAATATCCTAACCATCTAGTCTTTTATTTCCACTCTATTAGGGGTTTTGCATAAATATTCAAGATACACAGAGGAAGAGAGAAAAAACATGCCAGATATTCTACTTTACGTTACTGGCATTCCTTCTGGAACTGAAACAAACTTAGCCAGGCTTGTTTCATATGCATTTACAGATCACTACTTGTGGTCTGTGAATTCTGGGGGCTGGATCTTTTCTTATTTCATCTGACCTCTTTCAGTGTATGGATTTCCCTTATTGTGTGCCACCTACCTACACAGCAATCTGCCCATGTGCCTGCTTTTCTTCTAGTTTCTTTTTCTCCCTAGCTCCCTTCTGTTATTGGTCTGCTTGTCACAACTCCCTGACTAATTATTCTTTCCCAGTCCTTTTATATGAAAGGATAATATACGTAAAATGCTTTCAGCTTCTCAGCACAACAGTGTTACAAAAGTGAGAATGCCCATTCCATTTCTTATCAGATTAATGGGCATTTAGATAAATAAGACTTTGTCCAGGAGGCCAGCTTAGTGTGTGGAAGAATGCTAATCACAAGGTAGGGAGCATAGCTCAGTACTTTGAGCAACTGAGCAGGTACAGAAGAGGGAAGCCAAACACCTCGAGCCAATGGCCTTCACATCACACTGCTGCTGGAGAACCACAAATCACACCATGTAACAAAGAAATTACCTACAAAAAAGTGAAAAACCTCCACAGTCACATTCTCTCTGTTTTCCCAAAAGCATCTAGCAGCTAATTTGGAATGGGTTATTAATAATGGATTATCCCTTTCCACATTCTACCAGCTCTCAGCCAGAACTCAGGTTGACAAGTCCTTCAAAATGAAGATAGCACAGCTTTAAATCCACTTTGTATAATGCATTCTCATAGAATCATAGAATGCTCAGAGTTCGAAGGGACCTTTAAAGGTCATCTAGTCCAATTCCCTTGAAATGAACAGGAGCATCCACAGCTCAATCAGGTTGCCTAGGACCTGATCCACCCTTGCCTTGAAAGCCTCCAGGGATGCGGAATCAACCCTATCTCTGGGAAACCTGTTCCAGTGCCTCACCACCCCCACTGTAAAACACTTTTTCCTTATACCCAACCTAAATCCGCTCTTTAAGCTTGAAGCCATTTCTGAGGGTTATCCTTTTTACCCTTTTTAAAAATAGGTCTGATGTTGCTTTTTTTCCAGTCACCAGGAACCTAACCGGACTGCCATGACTTTTCAAATCTAACTGAGAGTGGCTTGGCACTTACATCAGCTAATTCCCTTAGGACTCTGAGATGCATCTCATTGGGACCCATAGACTTGTGGATGTTCAAGCTCCTCAGGCAGTCATAAACCTGATCTTTGCTTGCAGTGGAAGCGACATTCCTTCCCCCATCTCCACCAACCAAACCAAACATTTGAGGGCTGTGTGGTGAACAGTTATTAGAGAAGACCAAGGCAAAAAAGTTGTTTAAGTACCTCAGCCTTCTCTTTTTCTGTTGATTCCAGCTTGCCTGTGTCACTCATTGTGGGGGTTACGATCTCCTGGACTTTCCTTTTCTAGTTGAGGTACCTGTGGAAACCTTTCTTGTTCTTCTTTGCACCCCTTGCCAAGTTTGGTTCAAGCTGGGCCTTCAAGCTTTCCAACCCAAATCCCACACAGTCTATCAGTTTCCTTATACTCTTCCCATGGTATCTGTCCCTGTTTCCACTGTCTGTGCATTTTCTTTTTGCTCTTCAGTTTGACCACCACGTCCTGTTTCGGCCATGCTGGTCTCTTGGCATCCTTTCCTGACTTGCTACACCTGGGGATGGAGAGCTCTTGCACCCTGAAGAAAGCCTCCTTAGAGATGTGACAGCTCTGCTTCACACCCTTGCCCATGAGGACAGTTTCCCCGCGTGCATTGTTGATTAACTCCACAAAGAGCTGGAAGTCAGCTATCCTAAAGTGTAACTTCCAGGTTTTACTCTTCACCCGTCTCATGTCCCTTGGAAGCAGGAATTCAGCCACAGCACAGCCGCTGGAGCCCAGGCAGCCTCCAATCCTGATGTCACCGATCAGTTCATTGACACCGGAGAGCAGCCTCCACGAGGCCTCCCCTCAGCCTCCTCTACTCTGGGCTGAACAAGGCAAGGGACCTCAGCTGTTCCTCATACGCCTTGCCATCTGGATGCTTCGGCATCTCTGGCACTCCCCTTCGGACGCTGCCTGCTCGTCTGCGCTTCTATGACGTTCCTCTTACGTTGTGGTACCCCTGTTCAGTCCTTTTTCATGAAATACCCTTGTGTTTAAACAGAGGGCAAAACAAGTAATTGTTTTTAAAAGCTTTCTAGTTGTAAATGGTGTTAATGATGTTTGGAGGGTGTTTTGAAAACCCACAAGTTCATAGCTGACTGCGCTTTATTAGCTCAAGGTAGGGCTGGATCAGCTCCTCGGCTCTCTTGCAACCTAGCCTACCCTGTGGCCCATGAAGCCGTGTTTGGCATGACAGTGGATACTCCAGAGCCACTGATGGAGGAAACATCTGTGAAACCAAAATCAGCAGAAATTCATGGTCTGCTTTTTCTGGCATAGCTGCCTTTCACAGAAAGACCCGCAGGACTGTGCTCTTTTTTGGTGTCAGACACTGGAGGAGAACATGGTTTTGTCCATCACGAAGCCAAATCACCTGCCAAACATTGGTCTGCAATCAAATTGTCCCACTGCAAGGGAAAGGTCACAGCCATCTGTCCCTTGCGTCTCCCCAGAACACCCAAAGAAATCGATGCAGAAACCCTCAGCTGGGATATATGTAGAATTTTATTTTCTAAAAGGCAGGAATGTCTTGGCCTCTTCTTGTTGTCATGAGAGTGGAAAGTATTTGGTTAGACGCTGTTGTCTTATCGGTGGCCATGGCTGTGCCTCCTGCAGCAGTTGGATGGGTGGCACTAGCTGTGGCTTCTGAGGCCATGTGATTGGTGGTCGTGTCCGTGACTTCTGTGACTCGAGTAGTGGTCTGAACGGTGGATGGAGCTGTGGTTCCCATGGTCATGTGATCGGTGTTTGTGTCCGTGACTCGAGGTGTGGACTGAATGGTGGATGGAGCTGTGGCTCCCATAGCTGCCTGTTTGGTGGTGGCAGCTAATGGTGCCTCCCATCATTTAGTCCATGTCCGGCGTGCCTGGGCCTCACAACACCTCCATGGGCACCACAGCATCCACCGCCAGACGGGGGATGAGGAGCCCCATGCCATTTTGTCCCCGAGGGGCAAGGCTGCGCCTCGCGGTCTCCTCTGCACACCTGAGCATTACCTGCAGAAGATTCCTCTCATGGCGAGCATGCTGAGATCTCCATCCTGGCAGTGCATGGCAGAAAAGGCTCACTTGCATGCCGCTCTCTGAACGCTGCGCGTGCCTCTGCAGCATGCCATTCTTGGGCTGATGAAGCACATGTGGGTTCTTCATCTTGTCCCTTCCTGGAGACTAGAGACTAGTCTCTAGTGGGCTGCACAAGGGACTGGACGCAAGAGCGATGGCTGTGGCTCTCACGCAGTATTGCCTCTTGTGCGCTCACTGCACTCAGTCTGTGTGCCAGGTGGCGTCCTGCTCTGTGCTTCCTGGCACTGCCTCTCTCTCGCCGCTGCCTGCCTTCCTGCTCTGGCTCCTCTCCCGTCCACACACGCGTGGCACCCAGAAGGCCTAAGCTTGGCAAGTGTGGGCCAGCTGCCGCTGCTCCCGTATTTATGGGGCGGTGTAAAGGGCAGGGCAGTGGTGGCCATTTTGTCCGCAGGCCACTGCAGTGCCCTCTGTGACAGCATCTGACAGAGTGTGGCCAACCCTGGCCGTGTTGGGTATAGCAGGGGAGCGTGTTCTGTGGGCTTGTCATGGCATTGAGGCTTGTGATCGGTACGTCACACCGCAATATCACGTAGCATGCTGGGAGAGAGTCCGTACGGCACTTCTGTGGATTGCCAATGGTTCTGGGTACCTGGCTCTCGAGAGCGACCTGCGGCTCCCAGAAGACTTCATCGTTTTGTTTCCGTTCTCTGCTCAGAGGGAAAGTTGAAGCTGACCGGGAGTCTCGAGGTTGTTCCTCTTCTGCCCGCCTTGGCTCTGTGTGCTCCCTGGCCGGCTCGCCTACAGCATGAGAGTGAGGCCTTTGGCTTCACCCTCGTGTATTTGGTTTATTCGCTTCAGTTCCAATTATATTGCATCGTACTGCATTACCTCGCAATCCGGTGTCATTTGTAGTCAATCTGATTTTTTTTCCTTAGCTGGTGGCCGCTGCTTTTCCTCATCCCAGCCCATCTCCCTACCTTTTCCCTCTCCCCCTTCCCTTTTCCCTGGGCCTGGGACTGCGGGTCCCTTCATCCCCTGTCACGGGAGGTGGCCAAACTGGGCTGAACCGTGACAGGCCTGACCTCCCCATGTGGAAACACAGGATGGCAGAATCCTGGAGCTGAGTTGCAAGGGACCTCTGAAGGCTGTCTAGTCCAAGTTCCCTGCAACGAACAGGGGCACCACAGCTAGACCAGGTTGCCCAGGGCCTTATCCAGCCTTCCCTGGAAAGCCTGTGGGGACGGGACATCAACCACAACACTCGGCAACCTGTTCCAGTGCCTCAGCACCCTCACTGAAAATGATTTTTTCCTTATGCGTAACCTAAACCAGCCCTCCCTGAGCTCTTAGCCTTGTTCTCTTGTTCCCCCTTGTTATCTTGCCACAGACCCTGCTCAATAGTCTGTCCCCTTCTTCCTTGGAGCTCCCCTTTAGATACTGAAAGACCGTTATCAAGTCACCTCACAGCCTTCTTTTCTCCCGGCTGAAGAGCCCCAGCTCTCAGCCTGTCCTCCTCCTAGGAGGAGAGGTGTTCCTTCCCGTGGATCACCTTTGTGGCTCTTCTCTGCACACACTCCAACAGGTCCGTGTCCCTCCGGTGCTGAGGACTCCACACGTGGATGCAGTCCATGTGACGCCTCAGCAGCGCACAGCAGAGGGGCAGGATCACCTCCCTCGACCTGCTGCTCACACATCCTTTGATGCAGCCCAGGGTACGGTTGGCTTCCTGGGCTGTGAGGGCGCAGCCATCCACCGGTACCCACAGGTCTTTCTCGGCAGGGCTGCGCTCAGTCCTTTCATCCCCCAGCTTGTCTTGGTAGTGAGGGTTGCCCCTATCCGGGTGCAAGACTGTGCACCTGGATTTGTTGAACCTCCTAAGGCTCACCTGGGCCCACCGCTCAAGCCTGTCTTGGTCTCCCTGGATGGCATCCAGTCCATCTGGTGTGTTGGATGCACCCCACAGCTTGGTGTCATCAGCAGACTCACTGAGGATGCACTCCACTCCACTGTCAGCATCACTGAGGAAGATAGTAAAGAGTATGGGCTCCAGCATTGACCCCCCGGGGGACACTCGTCACTGATCTTCGTCCAGACACTGAAGCACTGACCACTGCTCTCTGTACTCGACCCCACAGCCAGTTCTTTGTCCATCAAACAGTCCACTCATCAAATCCATCTCTCTCCAATCCGGAGAAAATGATGTTGTGGGGCACCATGTCAAAGGCCTTCCTGAAGTCAAGAAGACAACATCAGCAGCTCTTCCCTTGTCCGTTGATGCAGTGGTACCATCGTAGAAGGCCACGAATTCGGTGCAGCAGGATTTGCCCTTGGCCAAGCCATGCTGGTTCTCTGCTATCACCTCCCTGCCTTCCACATGGCTTAGCATAGCTTCCAGGAGGATCTGTCTCACCATCTTTCCCTGCACAAAGGCAAGACTGATGGGTTGGTAGTAAGCAGGGTCATCTTTTTTACCCTTCTTAAACACGGGTCTGATGTGACTGTTTTTTCCAGTCACCAGGGACTTCACCTCATTGCCACGACTTTTCCAGTACCAAAGAGAGTGGCTTGGCAACCACGTTAGCCAATTCCCTTAGAACTCTGGGATGCACCTCATCAGAACCCATAGATTTGCAGACATTCATGTTCTTCAGGCAGTCAAGAACCTGATCCTCAATTACAGGGGGAGGGACGGTGCTTTCCTGATCCCCTCCTACCAAACCAAACGAGGGCTGAGGGCTGTGCGGCGAGCAGTTATCAGGGAAGACGGAGGCAAAAAAGTTGTCAAGTACATCAGCCTTCTCCTTCTCCAGGCTTGTTAGCAGCCTGCCTGCGTCACTCACTAGAGGGGGTATGCCCTCCTGGACTTTCCTTTTTGGTTTGGGGTGCCTATAGGAGCAGGTTCTATTCTGTTCCTTCTTGTTCTATTTGGCATCCCTAGCCACGTTCAGTTCAAGGTGGGCCTTGGCTTTCCTGACCCCATCCCTGCGCAGCCTGGCAACTTCCTTACATTCTTTCCATGGTGCCCATCCTTGTTTCCACTGCCGGTGCATTTTCTTCCATTTGACCAGCAGTTCCCGGTTCAGCCATGATGGTCTCTTGCCTTCCTTTCCTGACTTAATACACCTGGGGATGGAGAGCTCTTGGAGAACTCTTGCTCTTGCACCCTGAAGAAAGCCTCCTTAAAGATCTGCCACTTCTGCTCTGCATTCTTACCCATGAGGCACTCAGGAACTGAGTGTGCAAATGGAGGAGACCTTGTTCATGACAGCAAAGAAGCCCAGTCAAATCTGTGGAAATCTCTTTATTATCTCTTAAAGCCCGTCATATCAGACGTCAGAAATTCTTCCACCATTAATATCTCTGTGTTCTGCCATTTGCAACATGTGCTAGTCCAAAACAGTACCCAAGTCAAGATCTTTAAAGGATACAGAAAGATTTGGAAATGTAAATGCACCTGGAAGCTTATGGCAGTTTCATAATGTTCTCAAGCCATTTCTAAAAATCCATGTTGCAGCTCTATAAGCTTTGCTCTTTGTTCCCTTTTGGACTATAAATCAAAAGGAGCTGATTTTCTACTCATATAGCACCTTGTAGAAAATTGTTTGAGCCTAAACTCTATTCAAAATTTAGCCACAAATCAACATTTAATTTATATAATATTACAAAAATAGCAGGGTGCAATTGTCTGTCACTAACATTTAAAAGCATTAGCTTTATCACACTTTCATACAGAAAACTTTCCAGTATTAGTTCATACTATTACAGTTATCTTCTTCTCAGCAAAAGTACCTGATCACCTCTCTAGACACTTCTTAGAAAGCAATTGGCAATTTGTAATACTTACTAAATTTAAAAAGTTAATTACTATCTAACTGAAGTAGCTTATTATACAAGTACTGGGACTATGCCTATCTGCCAGTTGAATACACTAAAGCATTCCATTTAAGCAATTTAAATTAAAATATCATTTTATAAGTTGTTTTGATTGTGATTGCATATTGAGATTTTAAATAATTTTGATTTAATTTCAAGGGAGATGGATTCATTTTGTATATTATCTAATTGTAATCATTTTTGTGTGATTAGCATTTAATTTATGTCTCCGCTCTTAGCACTTTCCTTCCCTACAGCTGTAGCTGTATTATACTTTTCAAAAGGCTGAGTGCTCTGTGCAAAGCACTGTGGAGATGGAGTACTAAAAAGCATCGTGAAAAAAACAACAACTAGATCTGGAGTTCTACAAGCAACCTTTTAGGTGAATGCCACTATCATGTTTCAACATATAGTCAAAGAAACATCTCGATAATGGTAATTGAGATAATTAAAATAAGAGAGTGTAATATAGTTACTTACTAATCAAACCCAAGACTACCAGAAGCCAGTTCCAGCACAGTTCTCAGCCCAAAATTTGTATATTTAGGAGACAGTAATACAAACAGAATGGATGTGGCACTATACTTCTTTCTGCAGCACAAATGCATGCTTTCTCCTTTGCCATTCTTCAGTGCCTACTGACTCGTACATCCATTCTGAAAAATAATGAGACAGTATATGCTACAAATGAATTATGAGTATTATTCATTACTAAAGGTGAGCATATCTTCTCTGTTTTGGCAGCTGTTTTTTTTTTTTTTTTTTTTCTTTGTGTGTGTTGTTGCTTTTTAATTTTTTTTTAATTTAATTTAATTTAATTTTATTTTATTTTATTTTATTTTTACAGGAGAAGAGTATGTGGAATTGTAGACTTAACAAAGTGGTTTATACTCTAGGCTGACATTGGTGATTGACTGTAGCCAAATTCAAAAAAGCAGGAGGACAGATTTCCTAGTTCACAAGTAGCATTTGAGGAGAATTACTTGGAAACTGTCCAGTTCAAATAATTTTGAGTGCTTAAGGAAGGATGCGTTAAAATATATGTCTCTGAATATGCTTTCAAATTTCAAGGACTATTCTACATTTCTTAAGCATCTGCCAGTTAGAAAACTGGTGAAGAGCAAGTACAGACTAAGAATTTAGCTTTTGATTTATGCTGTTCCAATCAGACAAATATTTCATAATGCACACAGTAACACTTGTGGCCAGTACCCTTTTAAACTGAAGTGTCCTCAGTAACTGTTAACTTCCCCATATCTTTTCTGAAGGAAATTCCATTAGCAGCAATCTGATTGAGCTCTTCGGAAACAGGTACCAAGCAGGAAGTTACATCCTGTCTTTGTCTTAAGATTTGATGTTGGGTTTGCAGATTTCTGTTCCCTGTTAAGGTTTGTAAATGAACCCATAGATGTTTTGTCAGTGTGTATTGTTTATTACTTTTTCCCCATTGTCAGTTCTTTGTTTTGGAAGGCTTCAGTAAATATTCCTACTACGAGCTCTTTTGAGCCTTTAGTTAATATGCTCCAAACCAACACATAAAGAACAGAGAAGAATCTACAAGATAACTAATACAGCAGCTGAAAGTAATTAGAAAATGACAGCCTTTGTAATACTGCAGTAAACAGGAACAATATAACCCAACAGGCAGATTAAAAAAATAATAAAATTGCATGCATTTATTCATACAACTACAATACGACTGTATTGTGTGTGTGTACATATGCATATATATTAATGAAGGAAATTATTAAGATAGTTATCAAGATAGATATCAAGATTACTTTAGAAGACTTTTACTTTTTGAATATCAGTCAGAACTATCCAGGTAAGTTTACAAAAAATAAAATGAGTTTGGCCTGCTGTAAAATGAGATACTTTCATTAAGCATCCCTCAACTGCTCAAGGTTAAACTAGCTATCACATACACAACTAGTTTCAATAGACTTTCTCTCCCATGGATATGATAGACAGCTTAGCCAGTCTGCTCCCACTCAGGGTAAGAAACACTCCAGGAACACTCCAGAAACACTCCAGGCTGCAATAGCCACTGCTGCAGGATCTGTTGAAGGTGGCCCATTAGTCATCTCAGTAGAAAAGTCTCCTCTGTTTAATTGCCTGATCACCTACCTAACTGACCTCCCTAAATCACAATGGAAACATTTCTACTCAGGGTGCTGACCACCCTAAAGAAAAGCTAAGGGCATCTAAGGAACATTCCTCTACCATAACTGTTCATAGATTGTTGCATGCTGTAAAATATCTTGGTCCATTTTTTAATTATTATTTTGTTACAGTTGTGTTTTCTTATTTTTATGGTAAACGTGGACTAGAATGCAGCAGTATACAGAGATGAAAATATAGAGACTTTTCTTCTATTGGTGTATAAGACATACCAGATAAACTTATGAAGCATTTTGTTACTAAATTTTTAATAGAGAAGTACTGGAATTATAAACTTGCATCTAAACCTCTCTGAATTTATGGAGAAAGAAATATTTGTTTTCATCCTTGGAGAAGTTTTCTTTGCCAGTTTTGGCAGATGTAGATCTACCTGCTATACCTTAATGAGATCTAGATTCACAGCCTACACCCTTCTCTGTGTTAAGTTTGGTTTCTTCAGATGTCTCTTAATCAAAATATTGGATTAAAATGTGCTTCAGAAAGTTGTGCAATTTCTATCAAGAAACAAAAGAACTGAAGAAATCTATTACACAAAACAGGTAATCTGCTTCCTCCAGTCCAAACAGCTGAACTTCAAATGAAGGAACAGCAGGGAAGCAAGAGAAATCTCATTTAAAGTTAATAAGTATTTTTAAAACACAAATTCTGCCTCATGAGCCTCAAGATTTGATTTGCACCTGCAGACAAATCCCAAGGATTATACTCTTCATCATTCTCTGCTTTTAAACAAATTTTATTTTAAAAAGCCTGTGTTCTGATCTTAACCAGATAATATCTTTTTAAGTGAATTTGGGACTCTAATAAAATTCCAATTGCTTAAATGGCTTTGCATTGAAAACAAAAGGCTAATGTAGCTTACTTCATTGAACAAGCCCCACGTGACACTTTTTAGTTTGTCTAAATACAGACACATCAGTCTACATGGTCTATAAAAAGGAAAATACACTACTATGAAGCAAAACTACCAAAGCATGACCATCACTCTGCACAAAAAGGTACAAGTAGGATTTACTGCCAGAGGGCCAAATCCTGATGGGATTCAGGCATCCACCGTTTTGCTAAATGGGCCGACCATGCTGGCAGCTCTGAGAAAAGCCACATCTAACAGAAAAATTATCAGTTTTCATGTTCACGTAAGCATATAAAATACTGTCACATTCTACACTTCTGTCCTCCATGATTTTGCTGCCTCTCCTAAAGTGAGGATCTTAGCTTAACTCCAGGTTTTCTAGGTGGTTCTATATTCAAAATACACAAATAAACTTAGAAAGGATTTGTTTTTTGCATTGCATTGAGCATTTGTTCTATCTACAGAACTTACATGTCTGAAATTTCTTAATAAATAAAAAATAATAAAAGCCTCTTAAATCGAACGAAGTATCTTAATTTGTCCACCTCTCTACACCAAAAGCTAGTACAGCACTCCCTGCAGTGCTGCAACACTTAAACTTTGCAAACTACAAAGCTGTTACACCTAATGAGGTTTTGTGTTTCATGTGTCAAGCGTTTGCCATGATTTCCAAGGCAATGGTAGGTATGTAAGTTGCTACTCTTATCATTCATTTTGGTGACCACCTCAAAGTCTCTGAAGAAACTGCAGTTCCATAGATACTCAATAAAGAGATGGGAGTACAGTTATCTGGTCCAACACAGCAAGTAATTAAGGAGAAAATGTTCTACATCTTCTACAAAGGACAATAGAAAAATCCTATAGTACTGATCATATGGGGTTGGGGTTTTTTTGTTGTTGTTTTTTGGGGTTTTTTTTTTGAGAATGTAGCGTTTCATTACCAGCCATTTTTGAGCAATGGTGTTCAGCTCATCATTGTATATAAATCTTACTAGCAGTTTTCATCTCTGCCATTTGTTAGCTTGTTTACAAAGGCAGTATGCCATCCCCAACTTTTGTAGAGTCACAGGCAATAAAGCCTTATATAAAGGCCTTTTCCTGACCTATTGTGAGTAGAGCTGCTGAAGGAGTTCCTCTCACAATATTTTTACAATCCCAACTCCTAAAGCTTTTGAAGTTAATATAGACTTCTTGACTCAATTTACATATGCTAATTTTTCCAGAAATCCCTCTAAGACAAATAGGTGGGTGTGTGCATACAGGCACACCCTTTATTATCTTCTCAAGGAAATAACGACAAAGGAAACTTAGAATCACAGAATCACAAAGGTTGGAAAAGACCTCTAACATCATTTAGTCCAACTATCCACCTACCACCAATAATTCCCCACTAAACAATGTCCCTTAGTACAACATCTAAATGTTTCTTGAACACATCCAGGAATGGTGAGTCCACCACTTCCTGGGCAGCCTGTTCCAGAGTCTGACCACCCTCTTGGAGAAGAAATTTTTCTTAACGTCCAACTCAAGTCTCCTCCTGATTCTGAACTTCAGGCCATGCTCTCTAATCCTATCACTAGTTAAATAGAAGAAGAGGCTGACATCCACCTCACCACAGCCTTCTTTCAGGTGGCAGTAGAGAGCTATAAGGTCTCTCCTGAGCCTCCTCTTCTCCAGACTGAACAAACCCAGTTCTCTCAGCAACTCCTCGTAAGACCTGTGTTCCAGATACCTCAACTGCTTCATTGCCCTTTTCCGGACATACTCCAGGGCCTTGATATGTTTCTTGTAGTGAGGGGTTCATAACTGAACACAGTACTCAAGGTGCAGCCTTACCAGTGCTGAGTGCAATCATTTCCTTGCTCCTGCTTACAACGCTATTTCTAATACAAGCCAGGATGTCACTGGCCTTCTTGGCTAACTGGGCATACTGCTGGCTGATGTTCAGCCACGTGTCAACCAACACCACCAGGTTCATTTCTTCCACACAGTCTTCTAGCCACTCTGTCCCAAGCTTGTAGCATTGCCTGGGATTGTTGAAGCCAAAGTATGGGACCTGGCAAACAGTCCTGTTGAATTTCATTCCATTGGGCTCAGCCTGGTGATCCAGTCTGTCCTCTGTAGGGCCATCCTACCTCCAGGTAGATCAGCACTTCCTGCCAGCTTGGTGTCACCTGCAAACTTGCTGAGGGTGCACTCGATGCCATCATTCAGGTCATCAATAAAGATGTTGAACAGGACAGGCCCCAGTACTGAATCCCTGGGGCACACCACTCATAACTAATCGCCAGCTGGATTTAATTCCATTCACCTTCACCACACTCCTGGCCCAACCAGCCAGCCAGTCCTTTACCCAGCAAAGAGTCTACCTGTCCAAACCACAAGGTGCCAGCTTCACAAGGAGAAAACCATGGGAGACGGTGTCAAAGGCTTTGCTGAAGTCTAGGTAGACTACATCAACAGCCTTTCCCTTATCCACCAGGTAGGTCACTTGATCATAGAAGGAAATGAGGTTGGTTAAACAGGACCTGCCTTTTGTGAACCCATGCTGGCTAGGCCTAATCCTCTGGTTGTACCACACTCAAGATGACCTGGTCCACACATTTCCTGGCACTGAGGCCAGGCTGACAGGCCTGTACCTCCCCAGATCCTCCTTATGACCCTTCTTGTAGATGGACATAGTAGCAAATTATTTAGATGAGAAAAGAAGTCCTGTAAAAGACTGCAAAGCTACCTTGCTGTTAGGTCCTTTTCTCCCCTCTAAGGTGTTACCATTCCACAAAAATGGCAACTTTGGGGGAAAAAAGCCTTTTCTACAACTGCAGAACAGGATCAGTCCTATCTGACAATCCTATGAAGATCCCCAACCTACTGCTAGCTAAGTTAACTAAACCAGCAGCAGTATTAACATGACATACCTAAGGAACACATTGTTCCTTAGAAATTAAAATGAAAGGTAGATATGCCCATTTCAGATAGGCCAGAGAGATTATCGTCACCTTCAACCTCTGCAGACCAACATCAGATGGGATGGAAAGCCTCCTGATGACAAAGCCCCTCACAAAACCAGGGCTGTGAGGGAAAAGCCATCAGATTTGGGACTAAAGAGCTGCGGTACACGAAAGGACTGAGGAATGTAGGAGAGAAAAAGAAATAAAACAGCAGATCTGTCTTCAGCATATCTCCTTAAAGAAATTTTCAGGGCAATTCCTCAACTGGTGAGGCCATAAGTGGAGGAAGGACTAATTGCTGTACTGGAGGGCTGAAGCTGGCAGATGCCGGTGATCCCAGTGGGCTGAGCAGCAGCAGTGCAAGGATAAACATCAGCTGTCTGGGTGAAGTGCCATGCTGCCTGCCTCTGCCCACCCACCTCTGGCCATGACACCTGCACCAGCACCACCCAGCTTCCCGAAGGGGAAACAAACAAAAAAAAATCATCGAGTTTCTCCGTCTGCAAAACACAACACTGAGTTGTTGCTGCACCTGCTTCCTTAACACACCTCCCTCCTAATGCAAAGACAGGGCTGGCCTGCGATGATTAACTCCCAGGGAACACAATGGTCAACATCTGAACCCCGTGTGTGCCAAGCGGCGTGTTTTCCCTGTTTATCTTGCACAGCAAGTTTTTAGCACGGCTTTTTCACAAAGGCCGTGCCTACTCCAGATTCCCAGACGGTGAGTCAGCCGCGGTCCCGGTTGAACCTGCGGGGCCACGTGAAGAAGCTTCACCCCGTGGAAGGGTCAGGCCTGCCGCCTCAGCACGTTCTGCTTTCCTACCGATGTAAACAACTTGCCGAGGCAGGCAGCAAGCCACGCCTGTGCTGTTCTTTGCCCAACTTCGTGGCCTGAGGGCTGCTGCAGCAGAGCGTCTGTTTTGCAGGCGCTCAGGAGTTTATCCTCTTGCAGTAGAGAAACACGATTGCCCTATTATGAAGGCTGAGGAATGCATGTACCTTACAAGGCTGTCAGCTTAATTCCTCAGCCACCCCGAGCTCTCAGCTTGATGTAGTGGGCGCAGATGTGCTGTCTCCAAAAAAAAAAAAGATATCCAAAACCACTAATATGAAAGGGCTTTTGAGATCATGAGCAGCCAGCTGAAAATCAGAGTATCCCTGAGGCTAGGGAAATTCAGGCATAGTAGAAGGTACCAGGTAAGCAAGACAATAGACAAGCATTCTGACATGGACATACAAAATATAGAGTGCACCACAAAGCAGGCTCATGCCATACAGCATCTGCTGTGCAGAGTGCCTTTTTAGAAGTGAAAAGTATTAAGGATTATTCACCCCAGTTTTTCACTTCTGTAGCGTACAACAGTAACAATTTATAGCTATAACAGTTCTGATTTATTTCAGTTGGGACACTATGGATAATACTCTATAAGAATATCATAGAGTACTGTGGAGTGGGGAGAGATTATCATGAAAAGAGAATTTATTATCACTGCTGAAGCTAGTCCCAGACTGCCTAGAGTAAGCTTTGTGAACTGCGAAGTAGATCTGAAAATGAGCATGTTTGTCTTTTTGCTCATACTCTAGAGTGCTTTTGGTTTATCCTTCAGCATAGGTATGTGTTATCTTCAGACGACTGCAGTGCCATGAATCTCACTGGATGCAATGCCAAGTAAAGCCAAATTTAAATATCAGTGCCATCTCAGTATCTGTGACACTGCTTCAGTGACATGCTCCCAGTCAGCCCAGCTCTGCTTAGCACTATTTGGCCTTGAGGTCCTTCACCTTTGTTCTCTAACACCCTGTTTAAGTTTCAGAGATTGACCTGTGTTAAAGTTGTAGCATCAGGAAGGCTGAAGTAGGTCCCAGAATGGAGATAGGGTGGATTAGAGGGTCAGGGAAAAGTGTAAGAAAAAAAATACCTCCTCAGGACGTCCATGATTCCACCACAGAATGACAGTCTTTCATAGACATCTCATGTTTTATCTGCTGCAACATCAGTCCCAGCACCAGGAAAGCACAATTGCAAATTCAGACAAAACCAGCAGTGTAACAGGCAGAAACTGTCCCTGTTTTGTGGTTTGGGACTCCTGCTGGTTCCCGTTTTCTGATAGAACTTCCTCCCTCAAATTAGCCCAACCTTGTGCTGGCCTCCATGCCGACATCAGAAAGTGCAACAGCTTGGCCTAATGCTGTATGGACTCCAAAACCCCACTGAGGCAGGACTGCCCACACATTTGTTTGGGTATTTCACTGATAGAACAGGACAAGGCCATTTTGGTATCTTTGTGAATCTGACCATGGTTCCAATCCTACTGAAACCAAGGTGAGAGAACTCCTAACTTCTACGTATCTTGAAATAAGATTTAAGGGTGAGTTAGACTGTTTAAATTTATATTTGTTGATTTACTCATCGTGTAATTCTGTACTGATCTTATTATTACTATTTATTAAAAAACCAAAAATAATGAAAGTGTTCTCTTTTAGCTGAATTAGGTTTTGTTTGGTTCCTTTACCAGAAAGCACCATCTGCTCTCACAGGCAGGGCAAATCTGGAGCCTGCTGAAATGTATGAGCTCAAGTCTGAGAATGCCAGAGATTTTCCACACAATGCCCACAGAGTTTCTGTGACTGATTATGTCATAGCTTGTTTTTAACAAATGTCAAAACAAAAAAAAAAATCAAGTCATCAGTCCACATACTGGGCCCTTCTTTGCAAAACAGAGGACTATTATGAGGAGGCCAAAATTCACAGTACAGTATCATAGGTGATACCATAGGTGATATCATAGGTGTCCAGTGAGTTGTCTGACAGGTGTATTGATTACCCCAAGGTTTCCCCTAGAGAAAGTCATGCTGTAAGTCATGGTTTTCGTCTTCAGTGCCCATTCATCCCAGAAGATTCTCATGTCATAAATGAATATGTGTTTTAATTTGAAGTCATGATGTGGAGCCCAGTTTGTTGAATAGACTTTATTAGAACACATTGGTAGTATATGTGGGATAGTGGAGTTTTGTTTTGGTTTTTAGATTTTTTTTTTTAATTGATGAATATGGCAGTGCAAACTGGATGGATTAGAACACCTCAGTCATGTCATCGTTTATATTATCATAGACTGTCAAGATTGTTGCTCAGAAAGGATATGATGAAATGTTTATGTGGAAAACAAATCCTTGCTTTGTCTTTTTTTTTTTATTATTATTGACTCTTTGCGTTGTATGGTTCAAGCTTTCTTTGCAGGAGAGAGAAAGGTGGGTTGGTTTGCTTTTAGCTGTCTAGCTCATACAGTTGCTGTTATTCTGCTCCTACTGTAACCCTTTGGCATTTACCAACCTTGTGAATAGACCTGGAGCCAATATGTCTACAAATGCAACAACAGAAGCCACAAGTCTACGATAAGCTTTGAGAAGGAGGAATTCCATCTTCATATATGAGATCTTGCTCAACTTCAAAACATGTCAACGTTAAGCCAGATTTTGTGCAGACCATCTAAATCAGAGCAAAGCTCCTTTAATTGTGGGGTACTGCCTTAATATTACAGTGTCAGCTGCTGTTTTTCAGAGTCTGTAAAACACATTTGGCCTGTTGAGAGAGTTCATTTTGCTAATTTTTTGTTGTTGTAGTTCTACCTCCTCAGGTTTCTCCATTCTCCTCTGTGGATGTAAGGGTTAAAGGCCAGCAGAGCTGTAGGCTGTACTGGACTTGAAGATAATGTAAAGCAGATATATTGTTACAAGCAATAATGACTGTAACTGCATTTTTTTTCTACATGCCAATTTGATTCCAAACTGAATATGATCCATTTTGAAGAAAAGCAAGATGGGGGAGGGGTTTTGAAAAAGCTGACATAACATTACATTGGCCTCAAAGAAAGCTGTAATTCCAGACTGAGTATGACACAGAAAGCCAAACTGTTTTCTTACTGTTTCTTACCTATCTCACCTGCTTAAACATGTTAGCAAATCCATTCTTGAGAGGGTGCCTCTCAGCTTTTGAAGGTGAGTATTCCTTTACAATGCTTGGCTGGAGGGGGGGTGATGCTAATTCTGAAGCCTCTTTATCAGAGACAGCTGCAAGGCAGTCCCTGGGGAGTAAGAAAATGGGAGCTGTAACTTGAGCACAGAGAACCAGAACAACTGCATGCAGCTTCTGCCTTCTTTTACAGCGAGGAGAAAATCTGTGCTTGACTTTCACACAGCTTCCACCTCCTCTCTTTCCCCCTCCATATCTTCCACCTCCTTTCTGCTTTCCTGATACAAAGGAGAAGGTTGCATTTACAATGGAGATTGAGAGATACCGAGGAGTGTGTTCATTTTTTTCACTTGTGAAATCTGTACATTGTAACATGTAAGAGGCAATGAGCATCCTGTTCACCTGTCTTCTTTCCTCAAGAGGATATGAATTCAGAAACATGCCATTTGACCTCTGAAAATGAGTTAATGTTCAGAATTATTGGAAAGTTTATGTAAAGTAATGGCTTTCAAAACTCATTTATCAAAAGATAGACACATAGCTGAGAATCATCAAAGCTTTGGCTCCAGTACTTATGTATCCTGATGTGAAAGAGCAATGAAATGACAGTCACTGGCAAGCTGGCAGTGAGGGTAAGACACATCACAGCCATTTTTCTGCAGATTTTTTTCTCCAGTTGAATTGAGTCCTTAGCCAACACAGCCTTCTTTGGCAAAAAAATTAGGCAGAATCTCTTCACATCAGCTTCCTGAAATAATCTAACCCTTTTTTTTTTATAGGTATAGTTTCTCAATGGCCCTCTTGGCATAAACTAGTTCTTTATGTCCAAGTAAGTTTCGACATATCTGCATCTGAATTACTCTTCATAACCAGATTTTAGATGTGTTGAGTGTATAGAAATTTTGCTTAAGAGTTTGAAACGTAATTCAGTATCCCAGAAGGAGAGAAAAGTGTCACAATTACATTCTGTCTTCTGTCCCACCTCTTCAATGGTGAAAATGTCTGGTAAGCATGTCTTACTTCATTCCTTGTGCTTTTATTTCCAGGGAGTTTACAGATCTTAGCTGCACCTCTCTTCAAAGCAAATAATTTTAATTTATTTACCAATCTGTTCTGAAGCTTTTGATTTCTATGGTGTGTTTAGTTCCAGTGTAGCTGTTAAATGGGTTTCTAGGAATGGTGCAACAGAGGTGTTTCCTCCATTTCCAGAGCCTTTTCTCTTCCTCCATTTTCCTTGGAAACAGGTCAAACCTATGCACTCATCTTGAAAATACAAAAAAAAAAAAACAACACTGGAAGTGTCATACCATTTGCATTCAAAATGGAAAATTCAGAAGCCTACCTGAAGATGCAGATAAAAATGTTAGCAATAAGGGACATGGCAATAGATAAGGTAGAGATTTGTCGTTATCTTTTTAATGCATTTTTAAAATGCAATTGCTTTAATTATTGGTATTACTGCTATACTGAGTTGCTACAACTTCTGCAGTGCAATACATTTCTTCTTTTCATGACAAGTTGAAAGAAGATATCTGCCTTTATTCATTTTATTCAATTGAAAACCTATGTTCTTCTTAGCCAAAAGATAGAACAAGACAGTGAAGACTTAGTCTATATTGTAGCTCCCCAGCTATTTTAATATTTACCCTGTTCCAACTCTTTATATAATTACCTTAACATCAATCATAGAGATCAAGATCATGAGTCTACCTGAACCATGTAATCATTCAGAACTGCAGAAGCATCCAGTTCAGGTTCTGGCTAAGACTTGCTGGCTAACACTAAGTTTATATGGTAAAATTCCTGCATAGATTTAATTAAAAGAAAAGCAAGTTTAGAAACCAAGCATTGAGTTTCAAATTTGAGTAACCAATATTTAGAAAAAGAAAAAAAATGTACATAGGTCTGGGAAACTTAATGCAGGATCTTAATGCATATGCTTCACATTAGAGGTCTGTGTTTTGTTTTGTGTTACAGCAACTTGATATCATATAATTATTTGCTTATCTGCTTGTCTCCCCCTATCTCCTTCTCTTATCAATTTAATTTTCTTTTTTTCCTAGTCTAATTTATGTTTTCATCTTCGCTCCCTCTCCTTTTATTTATTTATTTATTTTTAATTTCAGCATTTACTGTTCACTGCAGCAGGCACAAGGATGGTATTCGGGGTCTCAGTTCTCATGGCTAGTCACAAGAACGGCCAGTCAGCAAGATAGCAGAGCCTTCTGCTTCCCTGTCTCAAATGAACTAAGTCACTTTGTTGCTATTTGAAAATAAATAAATTAATAAATGAATTAGGGAAGGAAGATTTAGGTTGGATGCCAGGGGGAAGTTCTTTACAGGGAGAGTGGTGAGCTGCTGGAACAGGCTGGCCAGAGAGACTGTGGATGCCCCATCCCTAGAGGTGTTTAATGCCAGGTTGGATTGGGCCCTGGGCAGCCTGGTCTGGTATTAAATGTGGAGATTGGTAGCCCTGCATGTGGCAGGGGGGTGGGAGATTCATGATCCTTGAGGTCCCTTCCAATCTTGACCATTGTGTGATTCTGTGAAATAAATCCATCAGTTATGAATTCTATACAAGTTGTATAGTGTTTTCTGCAGTTGAAGTTGAATAGAAAACATTGTGTTTTTTTTCTCTTTCTTTCTTTTACTCTTTTGTTCTCTCTTTCTTTCTTTCCTTCTTTCCTTCTTTCCCTCTTTCCTTCTTCCTTCCTTAGTCATAGACAAAGATGAAGCGATATCCCCCAGTACTGTGGTAGCATGGTTCCCTCAGACAGACACCAGATGTTTTTATCTCAAGGACAGACCCAACATTGCTGGGCATTCTGTTCCTCTGAGCAGACGCAATAAGTGTTAGCAGCAGCAGGCAGTCAGGATAGAATAACTTGTGTCATATCTTCCACAGCAATGAAATTTTCTGTACAATATTTGTTATATCCAGGAACTATAGAGTCTGACATGTTTTCTGTCTTCAGGTGATAACCTCATGATGGGTAACTTCTCACACAGTGCCACAAAAGCATGCCTGAAAATTTACAGTTCTGTGGTTGCTATCCCTTTGCTTCTTGCTCACTAGGCAAAATCATCACGACAGTGAAACAGAACTTGGCAGAAACTTTTCAGAAGATTTATGGCTCACTCTCTGGTATCAGTCGAAGTGGAATGAACTGATAGATGACTTGGTTCTCTTTGCCCATTAGGACTCCTGTTCTTTTAACTTTCTTTCCTTACCTTGCTGGTGACATCTTGGTTTAGAAGATCACAAACTGTATGAATTCAATAGGTTGTGTAAGCACATTGCAGACACTGCAGGAATATCATGACTGCAACACCCTGTTACGACGAACAGCAAAGATTTAAGATGTAGATGATATCTCAAGGCCAGCCATTATTGCATGCCATGTAGATATCCTACAGAACACAGAGAATCGCATGGGTTGGAAGGGACCTCAACTGTGTACACAAATAAAACACTCCAAACTTGAGTCTCTGTGGCTGAGACAACACTCAAGAGCACCCTAAAAATCAGAAGATCTTGAGACTCAAAAATATAATGGGCACTGCTGAGCACAGCTACTAACTGTTAGGCCTCCACAACCTATCTAAATATATATAAAATTTTTTCCAAAATGTTGAGAATCTGCTTTTTTAATAGCTTTCCAGTCCTCCTCTGCTGGTTGCTGTATAATTTGGGCCTCTGGGGGGGGGTCTAAACAGGAACTAATGGAAATGTTGTGTAATGGGATATTTCATTCAGGTACTCATTAAAATATTTACTGGCATGCTACAAGGTGAATTAGTTAACTGTAACATCAGTGGTGTTCACTGCAGGTAGTAGTATGGATGTCCCACTGCAACATCTGTTGCTTTCAAATTTCCCCTGCAATAGAATATTTCTTTTTGGTATGGCCTTGCTTTCGTGCTAAACATCATCATACCTCAAGGACAATGTAGATGTTTGGTTGTCTTCTCAGCCAACCAGAAAAGAGAAGTAATACTATTACATGCCTCATAGCAGTTATAGATTCACCGAAAAGCAAAAGCAAAACAAAACAAAACAAATACACCTTAAAAAAAAAAAAAATATATATATATATATATATATATATAGACTGCATCCTTTCATTTGTGTTTGGTTTCCTTAGCCTCATTGGGATAGTTCTTGTTTATTTTCTATGAACATTCAAATTGAAAGTCAAATGGATGCAGAAAAAAAATTTCCTACCAAAAGACAGTACAGTTTTGGTGGTGGTTTTTTTTTTTTTTCTGAACATAATAATTGTTGTCAGTATTATGAAGGTTGTATAATGTTCTTGAAAAGTACACTTGAGTGTTGCCCAGCAAGGCTTATGGACACACTGATAAGTGCAGCTAAAAGAAAAAAGAACATATTAACAAGTTAATCATTAGGAATATATAGCTAGATGTTTTCATCAATTTTACATAAGTCAGCTATAATACAAATATTTCATTTCTGACTATATCCAGGGGGGTTCACATGCTGTGCATAGCACAGAAAAGGTAAATTCAAATTAAAAAGAAAACTATTTTTTCTACACATCAATAAGGATTTCATGTGATTCATTTATCCAGTGTGTTTACATTCTTTGAATGTCTTTCATTGTCACATAATTTCACGTGGATATAAAATACTTTAAACATCCATGGAAATATTCTGAATCTTCTGAAACAAAAAGTAATGTATAATTTACTAGAGAATACCAAAGGCAAGTTGCAGTCTTTGTAAGAGTTTGAAAATTATTAATAAAAATGTGTCCTTGGAGATTGCAAGCACCCTTGGCAGTAAAGAACTTGATGATTTTGGTTTTTTCTTCAGTACAGTGAAAGCAAATGATTTCTATGGGGAATACTGAATTCAGTGCTGCAGATCCTACTACCTAAACCAACAGTGTTTTTTGTTTTAATGCAGTGAACTCAAGATACTCATATCAATTTTTTTTTTTCCATAAAGTTTTCATCAAAGAAACAAAACAATGGAAAATGAATAATTCACGTGTTTCACAGGAAAAAGGATGCAACAGATTTACTTATAAAAGTAAAAAAATAATGTATATTTTAAAGTAGCCTGTGTAATACTGAGTCAGATTCAGTGTGATTTAAAAGTATGAATTAAGAGAAAGAAAACAGTTGAAACTGTATAAAATTTCCCCCTTGAGATCTTCTATAGGAAAAAATAAAACATAAAGAAAACTAGAAGATGCAGTTAGAAGATTTTATATTAAATATTTCTGTCAATGGTAATGGTGGGATTCTTTTTAGAAATATGTAGCAATATTGCATCTTCTCCACTTCAACTCATCAAATTGATTATGTGATTACATAATTTTTCAAAGAGAAGTATTGTATTTCAAAACCAGCAGAATTTTAGTTGATGTGTATTATACGTTTATATACTGAATTTACTGAATTTATTATTGTTTCTTAATGACATGCTGTGCTAAGTCTTCTGTGAATAATAGGATAAATGAATCTGAAAGGGAACTCCGGAGATCATCTTGTCCACCCTCCTGCTCCAAGCATGGCTGTCTTCAAACTTAGAATGGGTTTCTCAGGCCTTTCTTCTGCTAAGCTTTGAAATTCTCCAGAGATGTAGATTCCACAGTCTCTCTGGCAAAGTTTGTAAATTTTTCTGTCCGAATGAAGAATTTAAATCCGTCTTCCATGCTACCTTAGACACATTCCAAATTTCTTACTTCCATGTCAATATGCTTACTGTATTTCAGTTATTTTCAGCATTTTAATGATATGAGAGATGTACCCGCAGACAAAAATTATAATCCCCTTAGGATGCATTTAGTGTCTATACCATGGGTGTCCAATCTTTTGTCTTGCCTGGGTTGCACTGAGCCAACAAGAGTAGTTTTGAGTTGCATGTAAAATATACAATAAATTTAATGGACATAGGTAATAACATTTATTTTTTATGTATTTTTTATTAAAACATAAACGGAGAGCAACACAGACATAAAACTAGTGGGATATTTGATCCTGTTTTTATGAAACTAATGCATCAATGTTTAGTTCAATGGAACTAAAGTGGAAGTGGTTGCAATTGTTAGTGAGTTCTCAAGGTGTTTGTCACAGATTTTTGATGAAATGTTATTCTTCCCGTGCTTCATCCTTGATAATAATTGTTCACAAATGTACGTACTGCCAAAAAGTGGTGACATGAACAAAGCATGATTGTCAAGCAATGAAAATTTTCTTCTGTTAAGATAGGCCTTGTAACAGTCCAGTAAAGAGATGACCAATTTTTTCTTTGAGCTGAACATCTACTGGCAACTCTAAACATTCCACTTGAAAATTCACAGCTAATGTATTTATGTCAACTTAAAGTGAGTTTGCAAATATACAAAAAAATTGATGACTTTTTTGGAAATCTTGAAACCTCTTCTTAAATTCCTTTATCAAAACTGAAAGCAAGGCTGCACGTTTTTTGCTGTTTTTTGCTAAACACAGGGCTGTGTTTATCCAACACATCAAAATGCATTAAATTATTTGCCATAACTTGAGCTTGCCATAATTTACATTTCATTTCAAATGCTGCTATGGTTTGAAACATAGCACAGAAAAGTTTATTTTCACCTTGAAGATAAATGTTTAGCTCATTTAAATGAACAGGCAAATCCACAAAAAATACTAAATCTATGAGCCATTTTTTATTTTCACCTTCTGGCAGAAATTTTCCTTTTAATTCCATAAAGGACTTGATTTCATTTCAGAAATCATAAAGTCTTTTTAGCATTTTACCCTGGTTTAGCCACTGTCCTTCAGAAAAGTAGATGTCCCCATAATCAGTACTCATACATTTAAGGAACTCCTGGAATTGATGATCGTTCAATCCCTTGGACTTTATGAAATTCACAGCTTTAATGATGATTTTCAAGACATCATCCATTTTTAAAGCTTTCACAAATAAATTTTCTTGATGTATGTTACACTGATATTTCATCAAATGTGAGTTGCAGGCAGCAATTTCATCATCTTCTATTAATTTTAAGTCCCTATTTTTTACTGATCATCCATGGAGCACCATCAGTAGTTACACTAGATATCTTAACTAAGGTTAAAGAAAGTGACTTTAACATATTTTTCTACTGCTTCAAACAAACAAGGGGATTTAGATGTGTCTTTCAGTGACACAACAGAAACCATTTCTTCATTGGCATTATGTTCATTACCAATACCTCTAATGAAAATGGCAAGTTGAGCAATACCTGTAGCATCAGTACTTTCTACAGTCTACCACCAAAGCAAAGAGAAAAAAAGAAAAAAAAAAAAAGAAATTAGTAGCTTTACTTTCCAACTCTTCTCAAGAGATTTTCCTGTTTCTTAAATTCACCTGGCTACAGTCTGGTGAGACAAACTGATATTAGAAGAATCCATTTTTATGAGGACTCATTGTATCTGTCATGCTTTCCTTTCACTGCTTAATAAACTCACCCTCAGTAAGTGGTTTGATTTTTTTCCCATCAGATTTGTTACCATGTCACTAGCTTTTACAACAGTCCATTTCACTTTTTAAAAAAGCTTGTGTTGAGGTGATAGGCTTTTTTTTCAGTTCCACTGTTTTGTCTTTACAAAGCTTTCTTCGATATTCATTGAATTTGGCAGCGTGCTTCTGCATATAATGTCTTTTCAAATTGTAATCTTTGAAAACTGACATGATTTCCTTGCAAATTAAGCATAGTGCCACGCTATTTGTCTTGACAAAAAAGTACTAATCTGCCCATTTTTTGTTGAACACTCTTCCTTCATCCACAATTTTGGGTTTTTTAGGGGGGGTTCAGTTTTCTTTTGAGATGCCATTAGGCAGGTTGAAATACTAATATCAGCCATCACTGCATCCCATGTCCTCATTTTTACCTCCTGATTTATTATTTTTTTTTTTCCAGAAGAAAGTGAAAAATCCTGTTTTTCTTCCATTTGTGTAAAAAATCCATGAATACTACATTTCTGCTGTGGTTTACAAGTCCCTCCATTAAGTAAACATTGCTTAATTAACTAACTTTGCTTTACTAATTTATGATTGATTTGGAGGAATCTAGGATATTCAGTACTTCTGAGGGAGATGCTCTACATTATTGTAAATACAGATACAAAGGATCTATTTTGGAGGTGATGAAGAAAGACAAACCAAATAGGAGGAAATTTCATAGACACTGTTGAGAAGCTAAAGTTAATGAAGTGACACCATGAATTTTTATTTTATTGTAGAAGGAAAGATATTGAACTAGCCAGTGCTCCTTCCACTGGAAATATCAAGTGCAAAAAAAAAATGATGAGTTTGCTTTTAATATTCACCCTAAATTCAATCAGCAAGATTAAAATCAGCTAAGATACACATGCAAAACGTGTATATCCTACAAACAGGTTGGTGCTCTTTCATTTACTACAGTAGGCCAAGGTTATACTGCTCACCACTCAAGAATTTAACTTAATGGTGGTGAGTTTGTTGGTTTTTATTATTTTAATTTCAAAGCTGCTCTCTTATTGTGAAACTCTGATGGTTTTCCTATCACTTGTATAGCCAGAATATGTGATATTATCCATTGTGACAGTGTTATTCATTCACTGTAACAATGCACCATGACTATCGGTAGCAAGCATGCTGCACACTGAAATTCATATGCTTACATTAGTTAATAATAGATGATTTTATCTGCTTTTCTTCATTTGTTTTTTCAAACAGCACTTCTTGACAATTTCAAGTGTCTCCTACTCACTAACAAGTCATAACTCTTTGAATGGTGCCTCTCTCTTCTTATCATACGTAGTATAACAAACAGTCTGCCCTGTTCACCTCTCTTTTTAATTACTGTAATTACTTGAAATCTCAGTTCACCTGCTTTATATAAACTACACATAGTGATGGAATCATTTAAAAATTAACTATTGTCCATGTTGATAAAACAGACCAAGATGGTGTTTAGCTATTGACATTAACAAAATCCATTCTGCTAAATACATGTTTGGGTTATATATCTTTTTGCATGCATTTAGAAAACCACACACTCAACCAAAAGAGTTGTTCAGTTTCTTGAAGGACACTTTTGCTTTATTTGCACTTCACTGGCTTCACAAGTCATCCAGCCTGGCCTGAAGCAAGAAGTCCCTTTGTAGTGGTGCTGCAAAACTGAATTTGAAAAAGGTGGCAAACAATTGCTCTGAACCCCACTTCATTTTTTTTTTTTTTCATTCAGGACTTCCAGACTTCCATCTGAGATTTCCTGGTTGAAAATGGGTTCCAATGGCTTTACATCTGCATTCTTTCCACTGCCCACAGGAAAACATATCTGTCTGGGTGTATGGATCATTTTTATTAGTAAAACTTTGTTATCTTTTCTCTCTTTTTTTTTCTTTCTTTTTTTTTTTTTTAATTTTTCTGATGACTATATTACAATTTTCAGCAAATAGAAAATATACAGAGCAATGTTTCCTGCAGTTCTCCCAAAGGACTAACATAGAGAACCCAAAGGTTTAAAGCAAATTACATAGATAACCTTCACTGCTGTGCAAAATATCCTTACTGTCAAACAGTGATTGCTGCTATGCACTCCAGCAATAGCATAATGCAGTATTGATTGATTCAGTTCCATGAGCAGAGAAAAGCTATATGCTGATATAGAAGCTTTTATTCTTCACTGTAAATTTTGGGAAGATTTATGTTACTTTCTCCATAGTTTATTCAAAACAGCTGATCATGACTATACAATGGTAAAGACCCAGGGGCTAAGAATACTTTAACTGCAGTTAAATGCTGCAGTTACGATTCAATAATGTCTTCAACTATCCAACATATTAATTATGCCACAGTTTCTTCTCCTTATAAGGCTTTGAAAAATGGCACAATAAGAATACAGCCTGTCAGGAAGCTTTATCCTCACTCCTTGAGTTTCGAGGGGGAGGGAAGTGTGATTGCTTAAGAAAACACCATTTTATGAATGTGGATTGTATATGTGGATTGTATTTTACTTCTCTGCCCCCCATATGAATCTTTCCAATGGACTCTCTAGAAACAAGACCCCAAAATTAGGGATGAGGAGAAAGTGGGTATCTTCCCACACAGTGTAGCTTCTCCATTAGTAAGCAGTGGCCCCTGTCACCCACCAGCCTTCTGTGCAGTGTGATCTGCCATCAGGGATTCATCTATGAAGCTGGGTAAAGCACAGAGGAAATTCACACCTCTCAGCTATGACATAAATAAGACGGCTTATTCCTCTAGTGAAAAACAATATATACATATATATGTGTGTGCATATATATATGTATGCAACTATATGTATATATTAAAAAAATATATGCTGAAGCTGGAATAAAAATGCTGCAAAGTCACTCCTTTCATTGTTCAGCACTTAACTACAAGTGGTCTTGCTATTTGTTTTCTGAAGCTTCTTTTTGATATAAGGAGAAGGTTTCTCAAATTTATTCTGATGTTCAAGTTCACTCCACAATTTCATTATTTGTTGTCTTTGATCAGGTATATTTAGAATGTCGATCTTTGGGCAAATCATGAAGAAGTGCAGGACCTCTATTTGTTCACCAGCTTACCCACATCTGTTAAGCTGTAATTGCTTGTATCCACATATCCACAAAGCCATGGCATGTCGCTTTGCTTCTGTGTTTTCACTTGCTCAGCACATCCTCTCCTGATCCTTAAATTGAGATTCAGTAGTAATTCATTCTGCAACTTGTACTGCTGACAGCATAGACAGTTCTGTAGTGATATTCTTTCTGATGTGCTGAATACTGCAGAAGACAGAGAAGAAGTCATTAATATATTAAACTTAACAAGATGACAATTAATGGGGAGCACCGCTCTCTAGACGTGTTTCAAACATGCACTTAAAATGTGAACATAAATTCTTTTGAAATCCGCCCGTTCTCTATCTAAGTTTCCTAATTGAGGTTGAGAGCTACTAATGCTATTGACCTGATCTCAAGCCACTCTTCCCAGGATTGATTTTGTAAAGGGATGAACACTCTGGGTCCAATTCAGCACATGCTTCTTGTGCACATGCCTAACTTTGAGCCACGTAAATAGTTTCATTTAAAAAGAATATTGTTCTTCTGCTCTCGGGTTGAACATGTACTCAGTTATTTTGATAGTGCAAAGCAAAAGCTTGCACCCACTTAGAAGATTTTCAGTCACAAAAATTTCATTACTCTATCCCATCTTTTGTTGCTTGGTTTCCATGTAGATCTTTTAAACCAAGGACTTCCTACTAAGCCTTCTTTTGAGAAACCTAAAGAAGCCATGCTGGAAACTTCTATATGTTTTTCCATCTACAGATTTTGCATCAGGCTTATGTTAGACATGGACATCCAAACGATATTTCTGATTTTCCCAGTTATCTGACATCTCTTGTATTGTGTCTGTCCTGATTTGGAATAGCATAAGAAAAAAGGAATCAAGGCCCACACGGGTATTTCCTCTGAATTATGTAGCATATGCTATATTATGAATTTAAACTTAAATTTCTATCATTACAATTTAACCATAGTGACATTATTTTGAATTTACCATGATTATTAATGTCCATCTGCTCATTATTATTATAAAACTGTAATGTTCTGTGCTGTCAAACTATAGTTACTAGATCATGCAGCTCAGAAAATACTTTTTGAGGTGCTGAAGACAGAAAGTCAATCTAAGTTTCATGTGTACACAAGTCTCAACTTAGATTCGTTTGTCATGTAATCATCCATCATGGATCAATAGCTGTATCATAAACAGGATATCAGGCAGCCAAATATAGTCCAACTGTACAAAGCCTGATCTTCTGAAATATAGTTTTTTTGAGGTCTAGTTTATGACTGCTTTTGCAAGGCTGCTAACATGTTCTGAAAACCTAGGAATTAATCAGTGGCCTTCTGCTTCCTACAATAAGGAAGATTGGGGACCAGAGCACTGAAACACAGTCCAGGAAAGTTCTTTGCAACAAAAATGCATTCTTGCTCAATATGGTTTAGAATTTTCTACCCAACCCAAAACCACAGAGTCACAAATAAGTATCTCCAACTCTAAAACCATAATAACGAGCTATATTAAAAAGGCAATAAAATTACTTGTCAAAAATTAACTGCCTGGTTTTCTCAGAGAAAGTACATATATATTTTTTCCCAGCTAGAGCCCATTCCACCCTCTACACTAAAACACACCAAGGGGCTGGCAGTCTTCCTGACCTCTGTGTGGGAGGTCTGGTGACTATCATGCCCACCCAGGGCATCCTCTCCACAGTGCTGCAGGGGGTAATGCAGAGAAATCATTTAATATCTCCCTATTAGTCTGTAATTTCTGTTTCTGCAGAATCAGAGTCACAACCAAGAAAGCATCAGGCTGAAGCACGATCTTTACTTCCAAACGGTCGTGTTATCGTGGCTGTAAATTAACAAATAGCAAGATTTTATAGAGCAGCAGATATGGAGCTCATATTCTCATGCTGTTGGCTAGTTGTTCACTGTAAATCAAATTCAGTGCACTAATTCTCTTGCTGGGAAATTTCTTGGTACGAAGGTGTGTGTGTGTGTGTGTGCATACACATATGCTTATGTACTCATATGCTGAACAGCTTCTTGTAAGAAGTGATGTTTAACTGTGAGATTGCTGGAATGATTGATGTTCACACCATTTCAAGGCAGATGCAAGATATCCCTATGCTGTGTGAGCTCTTCTACATCTCAAAACCACATTTACTGTGAAAATATGTGCTGTATGTGATAGTGATATTTATCTGTGTCTCTTGGGTCTTGGATTTTCATTTGCCTCACTTGCTTGTGAACCTCTTAACGAGAGATTCTGAACATTTACTGAGTTGTTAAACAGTTTTTCTATTCTCTAGTCCTCTTGTCACTTTCTATCACATTTTTTAATCCATTACTTTTACTCGTTGATATCCAGCTTTGTAATAACAACTTTGAATAACCAGCACATTGAAATTCAACAACCATTACAAGACACTTGACACAAAAATGCCTCTCCCCTGGCTCCTCTGTCCACATTTCTCCCCCAAAAGGAAACTTGTGAAGTTTCCTTTAAATGCTCGGATCCTTGATACTTCATATCCTGTTCAAAAGAGAATGTGAGTGAAAAATGAAGTCATGGATTTTCAGTGCTCTAATTATTTATACTAATGTATTCCTTCATCTAAATACAGATTTCTATTTAAAATTCAGTATGCAGGGGTATTATGAATTCCAGTTTAATAGATTCCAAATAATTGCCCTTTAGAAATGATGAATAGCAGTTTAAAGCTACTGATAAGAATATACTATTTCTCCTCTAACAATAGGCCTTCCACATTAACTGTATCATATACGCCTGAAATTAGTTTATTATTTTTGTTTTTATTGATATGCAAACTACAGGCTGATGGCAGATGGCAAATAACCCCTCAATCCAACACACAACCCTCCAAAAAATGCCTTGTTTCAGCTACTGTTCCTGTAGGGGTACAAAAAAGAGAGAGAAGATAGCTTTTATACTGAAGGCAGGCCACTGAAATGCAGATGATGCCACCCTCTCATGTACTCAGTTTTCAGATTTTCTGGCATAAAAAGAATAAGATATAAGGTTGAATTAATGACCGGATTTTGCACAATTGCAACTCAAGATGCTTTCTTAAATTGTTCTTTAAGACAACCATTCTAGGCTTGTTCTTTCATTTAAAAGATGAGCATCCAGAACTAATGAAATTAAAAATACATTATTCATATATTCAACATAGGAATGACCTGACAAAAATTTCACTTAGCAGAGCTGATGCTTTCTTCATAACATATGAAACCCTTTGGACGAAGCAAGCAAAGCAAAGCAAAATGCACCTGCAAGTTGAATTTGCAGTTATGCATACAACACAATATTGGAAGTTTCTGAGGTTGTGTGTGTTCTGTGTACTAAACACACCTGCTGTACTTACGTATAGCACTTGGGGAAAGATGTGTGAAAACGTGAATGTATTAGAAAATTAACACTAACATTTTTTTAACTTTGCTCTGTTTTGTGATGTATCATTTCAAATATTTAAGAAAATATACCTTGATATTTGGCACTGACATCAGTGGCTTTATTGAATAATGGGGTAAAGCTGGGGTAAAGATGGAAATACTAAAGTGTGCTAATAAATGTTTGTTTGTGCTTTTTTTTTTTTTTTTACTAGGAAGTAGTTGGGTTCTACCTAGCTTTTTAACATTTACACTTGATGGGTGAATAATAAATATATGGAAAAAAATAAATTAGTATTCCCTGTTACGATCATATTCTATAGTGAAAATTCTTTTACTAGTGCTCACTTGTTCCCTCTGTCTGCATGTAACTGCATGTAAGTTATTTATGTACATCCCATCTAAATGTTTGCTGCTGAGAAAACGTTTGCCAAGGTCCTTATTTACTAAAGCTAATAGTAAAAAGAAAACATCTCCATTCATTCCTGGAGGTTAGAAAGTTATTGTAAGAGTTGCTCCACTTTCCTCATTTTCATCTTTCCTACCTACAAATTAGATTTGCTTTTTGGTTAATTTTCTCTTGGCAAAGTTAGCAACACCATAAAAGGTCCTACATGTGAGTTAAGGCAGTTTTATGTCTTAACCATAGTAGCGTCTGTATTGCTTGGCTCTGGTCCCCTTTAGCCTTTTCTGTTTTTCAATAAGAGCAGAGTAGTTGCCCCCCTCTCAGGGCCTTTTCTTTCTCCCTCTGGGGTAGGCTGCCTTCTCCACACACCACTGGTAACCAGAAAAAGAATGGTTCTTCTGTTTATCTGGCTGCCTGCATATTGCATCCATTGCTCCATTCAGCCTCTCTTTTCAGGTCCGCTAGCTGCTGTACAACTTAGCTTTTGTGCTCTACTGCCAGGGGTTTTCTGAAGCCAGACGCTTTCTAAAAAGAGGGTGTATTTGCATAAACAATACCATGTGAGGAGATCTGCTGGAAACAAAATCAAAATTCAGCCAAGCAGATCTTCCTGAACAACTCATTTCTTGCAACCAACACCTATCGTTACCATCTGTGTATTAAATTATGGCTGAAAACGTGTGCAGCTCTTTCTTTTCACTTGCTCTTGTGTACAGATTCCTCTTATCAGCTGGAGTATATTTTGGTTTTGAATTTAGGTGAAACAGAGACCTGTAAAATAATTTGGTATATGGAATGAGAAAAACATGGTTGTGTTAAATAAGAAACAGGAGGGCAGCCACGCATCAGCTAGCTTGCAACCCAGATTGGATTTATATTGATGGCTCATCAAAATGCACATCAGAAACGAGATCTACTCATCAGCTTGCTGAGATTTCAGGTCAGTGATGGCAGGGCAGCTTTATCTCAACAGAACAGGGATAGGAAGGCTTATTTGTACTGCTGCTGATAGCCGAAGGAAGCATTCTGGAAATACATGTGCTTAAAACAAATCTCCAGTGGCTTAAAGTACTGGATATTCTGAGTGCATGCGTATGTGTATGCACATAAACACAACATAAAGAGGTCATAAATATGTATACATGAGTGAATTCATGTATATCTCTATGCACAAGCAAACATGCATATGGGCTGTTCTGTATCCTCTGTGTGCATTCACTGCACCTTACTCATGGGAATAAAAATAATTAGGCCAACCCTGCAAAAAGGCAGATAGGCAAACAAAAAGTAGCCAGTGGAAATAAAGAAGAATATAGTTTCCTAAACCACTACTCAAATCTCCCACTTATTTGCATTTTTTTAATTCAAGTTTCTAGCTAGGTAATGCGTCTATCACTACACCATTAAATTACAATCTTAATTTTGCTTTCTTGCTCAGATGCTTTGGACACAATTAAATAACAATATTCTAATGCATCTCCCTTACTGCATTTGATCTGTGCATACATTTTCTGTTTTGCACTGCCTATTAAACCACACTTTGTTGTCACAAAGTGGTGCGTATGAATGCATTAAGCATACAGAAACACCACGAAAAAGAGGTTCTCCTTCTATCACACTGCTTTGATCACGCTCATTTTTTCAAGCCCCAATACCACACGGGTTAGGAAAAGCCAGGTTTCCTCCAAGCGTTAACTTCATCCACTGGTTAAAGCAATGTACATGGGGGATTGTTGGATGCCTCTTTTACAGATCTAACTTCTTCACTCACAAAACCAAACAGAGTGGAGCAGTTCAAACAGATGTTACATCATGTCTTTTCACCAACAGACGTGAGTCGTGTCAAATGCCTTCTGTGAGCCAGTCTTCTTTTCTGCTCCGGGTCTGCAGTCAGGGAGCATCCCATCACATGAACAGGAAGGAGAGGGAAATCTGCACATCTGCCACTGTTTTTTTTAGGTAAGCTTCCAATCATTACGAAAGGATGGTCCTATCAGGGTGATAGTCACTCACCTCTGGCCTCCATCAGCCTATGGGACGCAGGGAAGGGACTTCCTCTAATGAAGATTTACTCCATACTCAAACACTGAGTAGATAGGAGTGCAATTTTTCCCTGAGAACAGACTCCAAATCCCAATATGCTTCTATTACAAGAATCTGTCAGATGCTGCCAAGAAGTTTACTTTTAGAATACTGGAAAGAAATACACGCACTTGCTCATATATATTTTCAAGTCATATAAAAGATGTATAGCTTTGTTATTCTTTCCTGGAATTTAAAGGAGTTCATCTCATAAAAAAGTGGTAAATAAAGATCAGTAACAGTCCTATGAAGGAACTGGGCCTAGTAAATCTTTTTACCAGATTTCAGTTTACAGAAATGATCTCTTTATTGCTACACAAACAACACACGTGGAAAAACATCTATTAGTCTCATAGATGTGCTAGTGATAGTTACTACGTAACTTCCATAAACATGACTTCATTCTTCTACTTCATTGCCCGTGTAAGTTTTTTATTATTCTGAAATTAATTGTACCTTTTATTCAAGCCACTCCTGTTACTGGTTTACATAAGTGACTGTTTCAAGCAAATAAGAAAACAGAAATCACAGAATCACAAAACCATGGGAATCAGAAGGGGTTTCTGGAAATGAAGTCCAACCCCTCAGCTAAAGCAGATTCCCCGCAGTAGGTTGCACAGGAAAGCAACCAGGTGGGTCTTGAATATCTCCAGAGAGGGAGATTCCACAGTCTCTCTGGATAGCCTGTTCCAGTGCTCCTTCACCCTCAAAGTAAATAAGATTTTCCTCATGTTTGTATGGAACTTCCTGTGTTCCAGTTTGTGCCTGTGGTTGCACGCCACTCAAAAGAACCTGGATCACTTGACTTCCACACTTTAGTTATAATAAATATAACCAGAATTTGATGCTTGACCAATAAAATTCAAAACATCTGCAGCAACAATACCGTAAAATTGTGTTATGTGACCTAGGACTTCCAGGATGAGTGCTCAACACCCAGGAACTGGTTTCAGTTACACCATACTAAGAGAAGCTGCTTCTTTTGCCGTGACTTCATTCATGTACTCGCTGTAATGGTATTTGCCCTTAAGAAGAGGACAAACAGAATCAGCCTAAGAAATCTTTTGATGCAGTCTTCTTTACGTGACCCCACTTAGACTCCCCCCCTGCTAGGCCAAGCGAAGCCCTCCCTCTCCACAAAAGCCAGGACCTAGCAAGGTCTGAAATGGTCTCCTGATTTCACTGGTCCCTTCAGTAGAGGTCAAACAGTGATAACCTCATGGAGCCCTCTTCACTGTTATAAGTCAAAAGGCGTATTAGTGTCTGTAAGACTCAAATCAGCGAGGCATAATGGAAGACAAACTTTCTCTCAGGTTAAAGCTGGGACATAAATAGGGAAATACAGGAGAAGTTCACATTTCAGCATTAACTGATGCCTTCTAACTTGTGGAAAAAAAAAAAATAATTGTATGCACTTCTTTCCCTTAAGAGCAGTTAGCTTCCCAGTGACTGGGTTTCTTCTTTAAAATAGCCCACAGTGGAAAAATATTTCTGAAACAAAGCTCGAGAATACATCAGTCTGAAAGCAGAACGTGCACTTGAGTGATTGGCAGTTATGCATTCTGCACTTAATAGGTTCAATGTACATTGCATACACATGCATATACATTAATCTGTATGTTAATTTCCCTACTTTTCTGGGGATTCTCTCTATATAACCCCTCTCTATTCTAAGGAGAAAGGAAGAAAGGAAGAATGAAAGAAAAAAGAAAGAAGAAAGGAAGAAAGAAAGAAGGAAAGAAAAAAGAAAGAAAAGATAGTGTTTGTGTAAGAAAGAAACTGCCTGATTAACCTTAGCTCTGTGCTCACCACAGTGAAGGAAAAAATTGGAGGGGAAGAGAGGGTAAAAGAGAGGAAGACTAAATTCCATGTTGTTTGCAGAATGTGTTTTTCATGGAGTCTGAAAAAAGCTTTGGAGGAGGGTTTGCATGGCTGGGTTTTGTAATCCTCATAACTTGGAAATCAATAAGATAAATGGAGGAGAACTGAACAGCTAGTGGTCTCAGTCTTGATGACTTCAGGATAAATCCTTTTAATAAACATGAAATTGCAGCAGAGCAGAAACTCTAAGACCTACTTTTGATTTAAAGACATTTACCTCTGTATCTGCTACATTTTTCAAGTTTTATTCTCCTCCTACCTTTTCAATTTTATCTCCCTGGATGCCCATAGAGTTAATTGTTTGGGTTTTCTGCATTTATTCTTCAAATGTGTGAATGTACACACATAGCACATTACTATATCTATACAATGGGAATATACATACAGATTTGTTTTGTAGTGGCTCCCAGGAAGACTTAATGGAAAATTACTGCTATACTAGAAACATCACGTTCATGCTTAAAACATGTTGTTATCTGTATGAACAAATCACATTTTTGAATCAAGCAGCGGTAGAAAAAAATATTAGAAATATCATTTACAGAAAACTGTTACATATGAATGGAATTTTCTACACTGGTGATGGTGGTGACAAAGAAAATGTTTTTAAAATTGAAGTAAATACCACTGTTTTCACAGAATTAAGATTCCTTCACCAGTTAATCCAACAGAACAGGGATTTGGCAAGTCTTGATTTGTGTAATGAATGTTTGATTAATTTATACGTTTCTAAAATATAACAAGAAGAATTTGGAATTTCAAGATTTAATATCAAGGCTTCCCTAGAAATACACAGGGGAAAAAATACATTTAGATCTCTCATTTATTTTCCAATTAACTGTTCTTTATCCATGTATTAATATTACAGATGTCTCAAGAATAATTAAAACAGATAAGCAATTTATAAAAATCTTCACATTTCCTGTTAATTATCATAATGGAATGTTACATTTCTATTAACAGCTTTTGTTCCCTCCCCCAACCTTTACTTTTAGCAACCCTAGGGCCTTAGATAGTCAGTACATTATAAATCTTTGTTAAAATACGACATGAGGCTGAGAAGCTTGCATGCAAGCAAATTAGACAGTGATGGAGCTCTCCTTTCTTTACTTTCATTTCCCAGCAGCCAGGCTGTCATTAAATATGAAAACAATGATGGTTTTTCACAACTTCTTGCTGTGAAGGCTGAGTGCTCCCAGGACAAAGAATCCTGAGCGCATCAGGGAACACAGCCAGGCCATGAGAAAGGTGGAAGAGGGCAATTTGATCCGAGCATCTTGTTAGAGACATAAATCATGAACTTAGAAGAGATATGGGGCTGTTCGTCTTGCAGAAGGGAAAGCTGAGAGGGAAACTTATCATGCTTATAAATATATGAAGGGTGGGAATCAAGTGGATGAGGCAGGGCATTTTCCAGTAGCACCCAGTGATAGGACTAGGAGCAATGGGTACAAACTGGAGCACAGGAAGTTCCAACTGAGCATGAGAAAAAACTTTACTGTGAAGGTGACAGAGCACTGGAACAGGCTGCCCACGGAGGTTGTGAGGTCTCCTCTGGAGATATTAAAGATCCATCCAAATACTGTCCTGTGCAATCTGCTTTAGGGAAACTGCTTTAACAGGGGATTGGACTAGATGATTTCCGGAGGTCCTTTCCAACTCCTACAATTCTATGATTCTGTAACACACCCACTACAATCGTATCATGCAACTACATTTACAATCAGTTAAGTCTGTCTGAAAATGAGTTGGCTTATTTTTTTCCACTATTCCCATGGAAGATTGTTATAGAATCATAGAATCACCAAGGTAGAAAAGATCTCCAAGACTATCCAGTTTAAATGTCCTCCTGTCACCAATATTTCCCAATAAACCACATCCCTCATCTAAACATTTCTTAACTTTTCCAGGATTGATGACTTCACCACCTCCCTATTCCAGTGCCTGAACACACTTTCCCTCTAGTCTTAAAGTTAATTACATGGGAGAAGAGGGTGAATCTCACCTCAACACAACCTCCCTTCATGTAGTTGTGGAGAACAAAAAGGTCTCCTCTAAGCCTCCTCTTCTCCAGACTAAATAATCCCAGTTCCCTCAGCTGCTTGTGCTCCAGACCCTTCACCAGCTTCGTTGCACTTCTCTGAACACACTCCAGGAAATTAAAAAGAATCAGTCAAGTGTGAATTCTTGCTTGTGTTTGATGTTCCAGTCAGAGAACAAAAGTAATGCTGTATGGTGTTACACAGGCTCTCCCACACCTCAGTTGTAGCCATCGGTAGAACCAAACACCAGTCAAGATAAACAGGACACTTATTCAACAAAGTCAAGTGCAAGGTATTGCACTTGAGTCAGAGCAATCCCAGAAATACAACCAGAATAGGAGAACTACTCAAGGGTGTCCCTGCAGAAAAGGACCTGGGGGTCCCGGTGAATGAAAAGCTGAATGCAAGCCAGGAGTGTGCACTTGCAACCAAAAAGACCAGCTGTATCCTGGGTTGTATCAAGAGAGGTGGCCAACAGGGAGAGGGATGTGATTGTCCCCCTCTGTTTTGTCCTCGCAAGGCTCCATCCGGAGTACTGCATCCAAGTCTGGGTCACCAGCACGAGAAAGACATGTAGCAGTTGGAACAGTACCAAAGAAGGGCCACAGTGATGATCAAAGAGCTGGAGCACCTTTCATGAAGAAGAGCTGAGGTAGCTGGTCTTGTTCAGTCTGGAGAAGAGAAGGCTCCAGAGAAACCTCATTGCAGAGATAGAGCAGTATTTTATACAAAGACTGATACTGATAGAACAAGGGGAAATTGTTTTAAATAAAGAGGAGGCAGATTTAGGTAAGATGTTAGACAGAAATTCTTTACTCAGAGGGTGCTGAAGCACTGGACAGGCTGCCCAGAGAAGCTGTAGATGCTCCATCACTGGAGGCATTCAAGGCAAGGTTGGATGGGATCCTGGGCAGCCTCATTGAGTGGCTGGCAACTCCACCTATGGCAAGGTAATTGGAACTAGGTGATCTTTAAGGTTCCTTCCAACCCAAGCCATTCTATGGTTCTATGATTCTATGATTCTTACCATGAGCTGCTTGGAGTAAGAAATAAAAAAGGGTCCAAACCCCTGATCTTGCTAACACTTTACATTAATAAAGAGGTTTCCTTTGCTGAAATATGAGACTTCATATATCAGTAAAATTATTTACGTGCTTAAATGTTTAAGTGAATGGGATAAATTTGTCCAGTAAATTATCTAGAATGAATAACATGATCAGCTTTACTACTAGAAATACAAATGGCCCTCACATTGCCTTGTTCCCATCAGAGGAGCAGAAATATATACTCTATACAACTACTCTAGTAAAGTAAAAGCCAAGCATTCAAATGTGCTTCAGCTTGCATCTCTCAGCAGCTTCTTCCAGTAATTGCTGTCATAATACAGATAATGTACCTCCATATGTTTCAAAAATACATTCATCTAAGCTTTCAGAAATAATAATGTAGTTTAGGTTTCATTTTGTTTTTGTTCCTGAAATAGACTGTGATATAAGTCAGTGAAAATGAGACATTAAATAAAACCTTGTTCCAGTGCCAAGTTCTGAAACCTTTTTTAAGGAGAACTGTGCCTATGTGCATATCCTCAGCTGCTACCCAGTCTATTGATTCAAAACTACAACTTTTTTTTTTTAATATATATAACTTAATTTACCTTTATTTATTGAAACATTGATAGCATTCAGACTGCATTAGATAAAGTACTAGATAAGATTCCTTTTTAAAACCTCTTAGTGAGATCCTATTGGGACTGGCAAGTAATTGAAAACACTTAATGGAATATTTCAGGGCATATTGCCAGAGAATGAACAAGAGAATCATATTTCATTTTAAAATGCCATAGAAAAGTCACCTGAAATGTTCACGGCTGTGGTTTAACGTAGAAAAGAATGGGTGTTATAATTTACATAGACTTTCCTTTTTTCTGAAATTATTTTCTTTGTTGCTTTTGACAACTCACCCGCTGTCTTTTCAGAAATGTCTGACATTCCTTTTAATTAAAAAGAGAGGTGCAATAAGCAATACCTTTTTAGAATATTGCCAACTGCATTTGGTGTGTTTTCAGCCTCAGTTAGTTTGTTCCCTGGTTCGTTCTTAGATATCAGTTCTTAGAAATTCCTTCTTAATCTATCCTAGGATGGTACAAAGTCATATTGTAATTCTTCTAGTTAGTGATTAATTTGCACTATCCTCATGTCTATTAGGTCATAATAATCTTTAGGTCAAAAGTGTGAAGTCCCAATATTTCTTATGACAGTACAGCAAAGCCCAACAAAGACACTTTTCAAGCTGGAGGTTTTACTATGAATTTTCCAGCTGCTCACACAGCCCCAACAAAAGGAAATGTTCTTCTGTGGCTGCTACAAGTAAACTGAGGAACAGAGCATTTGAGTGGGTTTTTCTTCACAACAGACTCCTCACATAGCTAGGAATAGCAGCCAGTGTCCCTACCCAAAGCATCCTATTAACTACCAGAAGGAGATCTCCTGAGGGCAGCTGTATCCATACACATTCACACTGCAGATTTACCACTGAAGTTCTCACTCAACCACTGGAACTTTTGCACAAGGAAAAAGTTTCCTCTAAAAATGTAATATTCAGGAGAAACATTAAAACGTGTCTTAAACCGAGACAGGAAAATCTCTGATTTAACCGAATAAAAGTAAGAAAATTAATTTCAGGCAAAAATTTTCTAAACATAACAGTTTCTGCACTCAAAGGCAAGCAAACACTATTTTGCTGCTTCAGGCTTGGCCAGCCATGTACTATGAGCCTGTCTTCATTTATACTAAGAATTACAAGGGCATATAGAAATATTTTGTTGTACCTATACAACTTTATACAACAAGGAGCTGTATAAAGCTTGCATACTCAGATCACTTTAGCCTAATTTTGTAGACTAATATCGTGCAATTACTACTGACGTTTTGTCTCTAATCAATGCTAAAATTATTGATGCCACAAAGATGTGTTATCCAGCTCCACTGCATTCTAATAGAAGACAAAAAATCCACCTGGGGCAAGTGATTGTGTTTAATTTGTCCTCTTTTGCTTTTGCTATCACCTTTGCTAACCACATTTCAGAGATAAACAGTGCTGGCTTGTTTTTATCCTGGAAATAGGCAAGAAAAATAGGTCCTTCTTTATGGTCTATTTAAAAATTGGGTATAAAACAAAACAAAAAGCTTGAATTCAAAAATCCTCCAAATTTGATTTGAAATCCAGTTCCATATTAAAATGCAGTTGAGTCCTGCATTTAGAACAGTCTAGCAAACTGTTCTCAGAGGAATCTCTTAATGACAGTCAGCCAATATTTCAAAGGGCATAATTCATCCCTTGTCTATATTCCTAGACCTGGACCTGGACTAACATGAGCACAAGGATGTGACCACACATTATCACCATATGTTACTGTATACTTGCTTGCAGGTTTGAGACCCACATTAGTAAACAGACCCCTTGCAAACATGCAGCAGTAGTAATAAAATACAGTAAATATTCTGAGAATTGTTCCCATTTGTCATGATCTATACAATAGTCTGTGGTGCTATCAACTATTATTCCCTGCAGGCAGATTCCTACCTCTGAGTGCTCAGAAATGATGAGGTTCACTGGAGTTGTAGTGTGTTTTATTTCTGTTCTTCTACGTCCATTGGAAAGATGACTTAAAATCTAAAAGGAGAGAGGAAGCCACAGTCACCAAAACAGAGGTGGTTTGCCAGCTTGATTCCTATTTTTAAGTGTCAGCCTCAAGCATACTCTGATGCTGAGGGAGTTGATCTTACAGATATAAGTTAAACGTGGAATAAGCTCATGGTGAGCAGAAATCTCAGAAGTGTCAGAATGGAGATAAGAAATCAACATGCTTATTTCAGCCTATAGAAAAGATATTTATCATGTGAGGTGTCTGCATTCATGGGTTTGCCACAGTAAAGCACTGGCCTGTTTGTTCAAAATCAAGCCATGATCTTCCCAGCTAATAAAAGCAAACCAATGTCAGTCACACCATCACTAATAATTAGTATCTCTTTCAGAAAAACTCTCTAAGTAAATTTCTTTAAATTAAACGATTATCTAGATAATGTCATCTCTGCCTCTTGCAGATCACATGCCTGAATTACACATTCTCTCCAAATGTTCTTGCTATAGGATTTCTGAAGCAAAGTGATCAAGACAGAATAATGCACAACTTATGCTCACATCTGGGATATCTCAAAAGCAGGTTTTGAACCAGGACATATCGCAGAGAAGCCAAAAGCAGCAATGATAAATATCTTCCTTATGGCTTTGATTTAAAGCCTGAATTTATACTGTTTGACCTAAATCTGCCTTTGACAAAGTCGCAGGTGCCAGTGACCTATGTCTGTTCACAGTGCCAAGCTGCACTGGGTGTTGCCTTGAAGGACACACTTCATATATCCTCTGGTATCTGAGGTAATGAACACAGGCAGGATACAAAAATAAGTAATCAATCAGTGTGCCTGAACATGCCAAGTGATTTTACATGCCTTTTGTGGGGGAAGGGGTTTGCACATAGAGCTGCATGCCAATAGACACAGATTGTTTAACAGTCACCTCCCAGCAGTAAAATGGGTTGCCAGTTCAAGTCCCGGGCAATTTTACAGGATAATTTTTAACCTTATTGAAGTTATTAGAGACTAGCTACTGGGAGACTTGTGAAGTGTGAGTTGCTGCTCTCCATCTGAATGGGAAAGATAGCTAATCCCCTCAAAGCTGAGCTGAAGGTTATCTCCCTCTTTAGATATTAGAAAAAACTCTTCAGAAAGGATCAAATTATGTACAATTTTTACAGTTATGAGAGAGAATTTACAAGATTTATTTCCCATTTCACCACCACCCTTCATTCTCATCTTTCTTTCCATCTGTGTGTTAGGAGAGCACTGCTCTGTCTCAGCCCTCGCTGCTATTGACTTCATGATGCACCACAAGCAGTGAAGCAGTGATGTGAGTCTCATTATATCTTTCATGAAAAACATTTCACAAGATGAGAGTGGAGCTAAAACTGTGCTAAGGCAGCAGGTACAACTATTTCAAGATACCACACCCTCCCTTTCTCCTGCCTCCTACTCCAAGTAAAATGACTTGTGCTGAGCATATGGGCACATTTTCAATGGTGAACTATCGCTGCAAGCACTATGGTTATCTTCATCTTTCCATTGCTCTCACCCAATACAGTCCCTAATGCTGAGCCTTCTGTACCGATCCTAAAGACAAATGCCACTGTCAAACATTTCAGGGCCACATCCTGAGAAGGAGAAGGTGAGAAAGCAAGCTCTTTGGCAGTTACCAGTGCCTGCTTGCCTAAATAAAGCACCACATATACATACTACCAGATATATCTCAATAAACTCAGATTTATGAGAGGAGAAGAAATTAAGAAAAACCGTAGCCCAGTTTCTGAAGGGTCTTTTCAGTCTCCTGGAGAAGGGAAATGGTTTAGCATAACACCACAGCGTGCCATCTTTCATATGATATTCTTTGCCATTGCAGTCTCAGCTCTGCTCTAACACAGAGCCACGTTTTTGCACATCCTTTCTCCCATGGCATCTGGCACGATGAGCAGATAAGCATCTGTGGAAAACATGCAAAACTTGATTATTTCTGTAAGTCCTGCAGAAATGAGCTTTCATTACCTCCAGAGACAACTGTCTTTGTTTCAAGCTGCTGATGTTGATGCTCCCACCCATTACGGTTCTGCCATGTACCTGCATCTACACATGCTGGTGTTAACTGTGCAGATGGAGGAATGGCTTCCTGATGTGACATACTGCCATTTCCAACCCACAGCTGACAAGTAGCTACCACTAGGAAAAGCAGTACATTGCAAAAGTCTGCCCTTTGTTGATTTGCTACCAGTCTCTCAGCTGCTTCCACTCCTCCCTTCCACATGTCTTTCTGGAAATAGCACATTTCAGCTGCCACGCTTTGAATGTATGTTCCCTTGATAATCTCACCCCCCGTTTTTTTTTTTCCTATTCTCAGAACTTTGTAACTGTTGTTGTTGTTTATTTTTTAACCCTGAGAGTTTGTTTTCCTTTGGAGGGAGATGTTACATGTTAGTGCACACACATACATTCCTCATACTGTTGGTTTTCTCTCCATCCATCTTATGTCTTGATGTCTTGATTAAAAAAAAAAATTCTAGATTAGAAAATATCTTCTTCAGGAACATAAAAATCAAAAGTTTGCTATTTTTCTTGCACTATAAGAAGTAAATCTATGTGACAGAAGATTTCCATCACAAAGCAACTCCTATTTCACATGGCCGTGAGTAAAGTATTGCAATTCCGATTGGACTTTTCTGAGTATGTCATTACATTAAATGTGAATTTTGTATTTCTTACACTATCTCAATTTACCTAAGCATGCTCTACTCACATAATACTTTTTATGCCAGTAATTGAAACATTATTATTCTGGAAACTTGGAGGCAGGCACTATTCTACAAATACTTTCTCTTTTACAGAACAACTGGTATCTTTGCTTTATTCCCCAAGTTTATCTCAGCGCTGCCAAAATACTGATAATCTTCTCCTCTTATATTCTATATTATATAGAAAATACAACAAAAGATGTCTTCTTATATGTCTTTTTATAGATGTCTTAGTTCCTTGTTCAAAATTGTGTTGAGAGACATGGTTTAGTGAGTACTTGGTGATAGGTGGATGGTTGGACTGGATGATCTTGAAAGTCTTTTCCAACCTTGGTGATTCTGTGATTCTGTGACTCTGTGACAGAGTTCTTAAACTAAGGGAAAGGTTGGATAGTATCATTTAAGAGTAGGTTTTAAACTACTTAGTTTGTTAAAGATCCTACTCTTCTATCATTCAAATATGGAGAATAAAATAAATTGATAAATTATTAGGATTTATTTGGATTGAAGGAGAAATAAATGTTTATGGTATCTGGCTGGTAAGGAATGTTGCATGTATGTCACACGTAGTGATAAATTCGGTTTAATAAATAATTGGGACATTACACATCCAAAGTAAAATTACGTGCTATTTTAGGCACTAGACTGAGATGTGTGATTTCCTTTTCTTAGTTTTCTTCATGCATTTTTGGTTAACCCAGGGAATGCTTCATTTTGTCTTTTAGTTTTCTTACATCTGCTTTGTCTATTTGTTTGGGTTTTTCTTTAGCTTTTTCATTCTATTAAGTGTTTTCTATGTTCACAAGGTGATTAGTGAACTGCAACTCAGGTAAAACCTGTAATTAATTTTTAAGAAAGCATCATCCAAAAGTAGAATATGAGAATATATATATATATGAGAATATCAGGTTTTATTCCACATAGAGTGTCTGGCTGGTAAAAGATATGACATTTGCCCCATCTTTAATCTTGGGAGATCTCGACCATGTTTTTACATCTGTAAGAAAAAGAATGAAATGTAAATATACTGTATTGACTTGGGGAAAGGGGAAGAGAGGTCAGTCTAGACAGGAAAAATGGGTGAGGAAAATTTCTCTTCAGCTCTGTGCTTCCAAAACTGCTCTGCTAATAGGCTGATGCTTCCCTGTCTGATAGGGAGACTCTTTTACCCTTCAAAATCCTGTCCATGGAAAAAAATATCTCTTTTCAGTTGCTTAGCAAAGTATTCTCAAAATGTATTACATCAAATTAAAAATGTGTGATACTCAGTTTTTTTTTTATATCTTCTTGTTGGAAAAGAATCCCTGGGATATTTATTTATATCAGTCCCGAATCAACTTCTACATGCACTTACAATAAATTACAAAAATTATTTCATTGTGACACATCAGCTATTCCAGTGTTGGCACTACGTCTCTCATCATACGTATAAAACCAGTCTTCACTTCCCTCTTATCTTACCCCAAATAGCATCTTCAGAAAAGTCTCTATCAGATATTTCACTAACTGTTCTCTCAAATGTGTTACAATATGTCCTTCCAACAAAGTAAATGTCTACTTCAGATGTCATATCCTTGCCTTCTGAACACTGCCTTATGAAGGGGAATAACTGTAAGCTACTTTTAATGAAAGGGAAGTGAGACATACAGGGTTTGATTTAGGAAGACACAAAGCATTCACATAATTTCTTTTATCAGCTGGTAAATTTCAACCTCAAAAGTCACAAGGTTGGAGATCTGGGCCCTTTTACTCCTTCTGGAAGACTGTTCCAAACTTCATCTACTCTAAGATCTTGTAGCTTTTTTCCAGTACTGAGGCTACATGCATCCACAAATACATTATGCTTGCTATCATGGCAGTATTGCCTGTGACTTTGAAAATTAATCTTGACCATAGTTATCTTCCCTACTAATATGTCCGTTGCTTTGAAAGTAATGCCCCCTATTTATTTCCATGGAAACTACAACCAATACAAAGACCACAGTAACACTGAAAGATCACATTCTCAGCCACAAAGCACTATTTTTCAACACAGTCACCACCATCAGTTTTGCATTTTTGCCAGCAATGCGAAACAGGAGCCTGCATGCCGAGCTCATAAAGATCTGTACTAGCAGGTCACTGTTGTCTCTGCTGCAATGCACCACCCACTGCCTCTCACATCCACCGTTTAGCCTCTATCAACATTCACAAGTGTTGATGAATGTCAGTGGGTGCCATTTTTTCCCGCATGGAGGAATTCAGTGACACCCCTTTGTTTCATACACACTTCCATGTCGGTCGCCATTTTGTCAGACTGCTGCCGTGCGTTGCATGACAACAAAATGTAACAGAATATTGGTGAGAAGGTTCAAACTTTACTGCCATACTGCCAGCATCTGCATCTGACATTGAGGGCCAACACTGTAACACAGGGGGCATTAAATTCATAGCAGCCCTCATATATTTAAGTCAGCTGTCACATCGCCTGTCTTTTATTTTGATAGGCCAAGCAAATCATGCTTCTTGGTCAGCTTTTTTTTCACTGTTAATCAAGTCCACTCTCCAGATGCCCTTCTCTACACCCATTCCAATTTGGATCACTCCTGCTTAAAATGAAGTCATATGGGAGGCTACAGAGCATTGGATGCTGCCTCCCTCATGGTATAGCAGAATCTGTCCTCCCTCAGTGCAACAAGATAGATATTCTTCAAACAGGAACCTACTTTGGGAAATAAGTTGCCTGAGTTCCATTTCACTCAGCTATTACATATTCAATTTTTCATAAAGATCAAGCCTAAGAATTGCTACTTATTTCCAGAATTGTCCGTTTTACTGGATGGGGACTGTCACTTCCCAGCCATGTTTACTCACTATAAACTTAGAAGTAGCTAAGCATTCAGTAAATATATCTCTTATATATTCTCTTGACTCCTAGCTATGTCTTTTGCTGTTTTATTGTGTTGCAGAGCCTCGGAAACCTGTCTTTGACTCCAAGGAAAAGTTTTTAAATCACCCCAGTCAATGTCACAGCAGTGTCCTGTTGAACACCGCCAAGAATGAATCCAAACTATTACCCAGGGTCAGAAACAGTGAGGTGAACGGAAATTTGAGAATATGAAAAAGAAAAATAAAGACTCTTCAAGGTCTTTTTCCTGCATATATATTGAGGATTCTGACTGGAAGACTGTGCTCAGCTGGGGAGTTGAAAGGCAAAGTCCCAAGAGCTGCTCTCAGTCAGATTTTGTTAGATCAATGGGATCTTGCTTGAGTTTCAGAGTATTTAGGATCTAAGACTATAAATCACCCTACTCTGTTCACATCTTGTCTCACTAAGGTCTTAAATTTTGTTATTACTTGGTCCTAAATGGAATTATGACTCCTCTTGCATCCAGTATCCAGGAAGAGTTCTTTCACTGGATTAAAAACATCCCTATGTGTGTTTATTTGAAGGAAATGCATTAGGTTTTGGATCTTCAGTTTCCTTTACTTGTTTTTCTTGAAATGTAAATCTGCTCAGGAGCCCCTTCATGACTTTTCTTCTTTTCTTTTCTTTTCTTTTCTTTTCTTTTCTTTTCTTTTCTTTTCTTTTCTTTTCTTTTCTTTTCTTTTCTTTTCTTTTTTTCTTCTTTTCTTTTCTTTTCTTTTCTTTTCTTTTCTTTTCTTTTCTTTTCTTTTCTTTTCTTTTCTTTTCTTTTCTTTTCTTTTCTTTTCTTTTCTTTTCTTTTTTTCTTCTTTTCTTTTCTTTTCTTTTCTTTTCTTTTCTTTTCTTTTCTTTTCTTTTCTTTTCTTTTCTTTTCTTTTCTTTTCTCTTCTCTTCTCTTCTCTTCTCTTCTCTTCTCTTCTCTTCTCTTTTCTTTTCTTTTCTCCTTCCCTTCCCTTCCCTTCCCTTCCCTTCCCTTCCCTTCCCTTCCCTTCCCTTCCCTTCCCTTCCCTTCCCTTCCCTTCCCTTCCCTTCCCTTCCCTTCCCTTCCCTTCCCTTCCCTTCCCTTCCCTTCCCTTCCCTTCCCTTCCCTGTTCCTTTCTGTTCCTGTTCCTTTCCTGTTCCTTTTTCTTTTTTTTTCCTTTTTTTCCTTTTTTTTCTTTTCCTTTTTTTTCTTTTCTTTTCTTTTCTTTTCTTTTCTTTTCTTTTCTTTTCTTTTCTTTTCTTTTCTTTTCTTTTCTTTTCTTTTCTTTTCTTCTCTTCTCTTCTCTTTTCTTCTCTTTTCTTTTCTTTTCTTTTCTTTTCTTTTCTTTTCTTTTCTTTTCTTTTCTTTTCTTTTCTTTTCTTTTCTTTTCTTTTCTTTTTTTCTCTTCTCTTCTTTCTCTTTTCTTTTCTCTTTTCTTTCTTTTTTTCTTGGTTTTATTTATTGGTAGTGTCTGGGCTCAGGTTCATCAATCTTTAGTGTGAGTAAATTAAGGAAAAAAAATGATTAACTTGCTCCTGTTGCATACATCTAAACATAGCAGATATGGTAGTGTACTTTTCTCTGAGAAAAGCTCTGCCAAGAGACTGTTAATTTGACCTTGTGTCATTATATCTTTTATGCAAATCCATGATGTGGAGGGTCTTTGCCATCTGCTTCCATCAGGAGGGTTATCTCAGTGTCTAGACACTGCAGAGACAGGCTTTTTAGGGTTGCTGGTAGATAGATGGAGCTTTGGAGAGCTTGCATTTAATCCTCTTCAGATGTGGATAGATGTTTTCCTATAGTCTGGGATGAAGTTCAGGTTTGAATTTCAGTAGAAGTTGTCCTTGAGTGTAAATGGACAATTTTGGTTAATAGTGAACTCCGACAGGTTTTGAAGGATTAAACATAGGGTTAAATAATACTGGAATCAGAGAGACAGCATTTTCATATACAGCATGTTTGGCTTCATTTTTTTTTTTCAACACAAATTAAAATTCTTCAAGCAGAGTAAAATTTTACTCACACACTTCTAATGGTAATGGTTTCCATAAAGGAAAACTGTTATAAAAACTGTAAAAGAGCAAACGAGAAGGGAGTGTATGCCTATATGCACATTAAACTTTTATCACTGATGCTTTAAAGTACACAGATTATAAAAGATATTTTTAAATCTTACTAGCTGCTCACCATTTGTTTATTTTGGCACAGTTCTCGTCTCCAAAAATGAGAATAAGGCAAACAAACATACTCCTGTCCTATGTCACATACAGCTTCTCATGCAAGAGCACAATATAGCAATGTTTAGGTCTGAACCAGCAGAAAGCAGCATCTGTTCTGAAAACCTGCCTCTGTGGAAACTTTGAAAACGGTCAGACATTCCTGTGCTGTGAGGTGTACATCCTCCTCCAGCAGTGCTGCTGGTGCTCCCAAGTGCCCAGTTCAAGGAGCATGGTCCCTTCTGCAACACAGAAAGAGCCCTCAGGATAGAGTGGAGGTGGAAGTGCTTATATCTGACAGGAATTGTTCACTTTGAGTGCAACTCTTGGCAAGTCCCCTCACATTGACCTCCTCACTTGCACTCCCATGCTGTTCTTCACTATCATCTGGCTGCACAGCCATCTTATGCACTGGATTTGGTTAGTTTGGATAACACAACTGGGAGGTGATACATGCAACTGCCCTTCAGGAGTACAAGTTTATCATCAAGGAGTGTTCTTCTAGGAATGATGCTGGTACTGTTTTACATAGGTCACTCTGAAAGTAATACTACCTATTTCTTTCCATAGAAATACAACAACTACAAAGAGCATAATAGCCCTATTTGATGGAGACGATTCACAGCTACAAAACATGTTTTTTTCAATAGAGTCACCACCATTAACTAAGCATTTTTGCCACTGATGAACAAGAGTATGCATGTCATGCTCATAAAAACCTGCACCAGTGGAGGTGACCAGTTGTTTCACAGCTGCTTTGACAACATTGCTGCTAGGAAAATGTTCCAATCCATTTTTCATCGGCCCAAAAAAATAGAGGTCAGAAGGCACCAAATCTGGACAATACAGTGTGTAAGGTAGTACAGTCCAGCCAAAATTGGTGATGTGCTCCATGGTCTTCAGACTGGGGCCTGGTGTTATCATATTGCAAGAGAAAGGTTTTCTTCTTCTGTCTGGACTCTGGAAGCTCAAGGAAATCCAGAAGGATCACTCCTTTACTGACCCAAAATACAGTGCATAAGGAATTCACATCTTGCCACTCCATGGACTGCGTTTTGACTCTGGCTTATAGTGGGGCACCACTTTATGTCACTGGTAATGATATGATCCAGGAAACTGTCACCTTTAGCCCCATATTGGTTCAATAGGTACTGACAAACTTGCCAACAGTTTTCTTTCTGTTCCTGTGTGAGCATTTGTATGACCCGCCTGACACAAATCATATTCCAGAGATGCAACTGTCATTTCCAACATATTGAAGGCAATATCCAGCTCCAAACACATTTTCCTGGTTGTAATCTGCCAATTAGTACAGATGAGCTGATCAAGATGCTCTTCGTTCCATGGTATGACAACCATGTACCATACAAAATGTGGCTTGTCCTTCATATCACTGTTGCCACTGCTGAAATACACCACCCACTGCCTCACTATGCTAATGTCTACTGTTTGGTCTTCATAAACATTCAGCAAGAGTCAATATATGTCAACTGATGTAATTTTTCTGCATGGAGGAATTCACCTTTGTTTCATACATGCCAGCTACCATTTTGTCAGACTGCCCTTCTGCTGCCATTCGTCAAACAGCAATCAAATGTAATGGAATATTAGCAGGGACGTTTAACATTTGCTACATTTACTACCAAACCAACATGTGTCTCTGACATTGTGGGTCAGCATAACAAAATAGGAGGTATTATTTTCAGAGCTGCCCTCGTATTTTTATTATTTACTGATGAAAAAAGCAGAAGGTGAATTAGTGAAAGCAAACTAACCATTAGCATGGACAGAAAAAAGTCAGTATGGAAGACTGAAGGAAAGAAGGAAGAAAGACTGTGATGACCTTGCACATTAAAGAGGTAGAAATAAACATATAATATCACGTTTTTACAGCTAATAACAAATACCTGTTATGAAATGGAATCAGCTGAAAAGATGAGAGAGGACAGGCACACAATTTAAAACTCCACCCTAATAGTGAGATCTTTCCTGCTGAAGCAAGGTAGAACAATTTTTGTACAGATAGCCAGCAGAGTGAAGATGCCATCTGAGTATATTCCTCAGATAAGGAATTTATGGGATATGCTCTTTGATGTCTGTCAGTCTTGCACAGAGGAAGAGAGGGTGTTCTGCTTTGTATCAGAGAAAACTGATGCTAGACCTAACTCTGGGGCTGGCAGAGTCAAAGGTTTCCCTTCAGCTAAGGTCTAGAGGTCAGAAGCATCGAAAGGACCCATTGCTTTTTTCTTCTCTTTCACAGCTAGTCAGAAGACTGAACACACTCTGGTCTGAAATACTGTAGAGTTAACAGTGTCTGGTTTTCATAACCTTTCTTTGTTATTGTAAAGAATAGCAGGCAAGCTGTAAATAAAATATGTTTACTTACCTAAGAAGTTCTTATTTGACAAGTGAAAATTATAAATTAGATAAAACTGAGAACTATCTATGTGGAAAAAAAGTTCTTAGATGTAAATCAGAAAAAAAAGGAAAAAAAGCACACAAATTAGTGCTCTGAAATATGGTCAGAAATCAAGGAGAGAGAGAACATACGATAGAAATACAAGTACCCATTGTATCTGATCTGTAAAAGAAAGTCTCTTGCGCCTGCCCCTCCGCGGGCTTTGGTTCAGAGATCAAAGCTCTGATTGCAAAAGGTGTAGGAATATATTAAAAACAAGACTGCTCTTAGCCAACAGACATAACTCCTCAGACTGTAATTTATCAGCTATTTAACAGAAGCAGATTGATCATAAAAGGCCTCACAAATCCTATCCCTCTGTCACTAGTCAATAGCATTTTAAAATGCTGAAGAGTTTATGTTGTCCAAAGCACTGGGGAGCTATGATTTACTGGCTGGGATTGATCACGTTTCTGGTAGCACAGATGGCTGAAATTTTGGTCTGGGCAATTTCTCAACATGATAGAATAAATTCTCAATTCATATCAGAACATGAGAGGCCTTTTCCTGGGGAAAAGACTGCACAGGCATATTTATGGAGGTGTGTCTGTTGTATTTCTAACCATACATACAGTTCTTCCCCTTTTCTCTATATGTTGTATTCTCCTAAGAAAAGTAAGTTCCCAATTATCTGTTCAATAACAAGCAGAGCATTCACAAGTGAACTCGCAAGCACAGCTAACCAGTTAACTGGTTCCAGCAGCAAAATTATAGATAATAATGAACAACATGATTACTACATAATATATTTATAATATATAGCATGTTATGAATAAAAATATTAAAATAATATCAAAGATTTTTCAGTTGAATACATTTGTCCCAACTAAAAGAACAACTAAGAGTTAACGATCTGTGATTGTTTCCAACTCACCACTTCTGAGCTAATACTGGATGTGGCTCTCCTGTAGGCTTCAGCAAGTGCCATCTTTCCATATTGTCATATTATTATTTCTTGATATCTTCTTAGAAGTTAGCAAGCTACCTGAGGAGTCCACCCCTCCTAGAGATGGATATCTGGCTTTGTTAACAATGAAATAGTTGCTTTTCTCCACTTCTTTCTCTTTCTTGAAGCTATATATATCAGGTCTCTTCAATCACTTGGCAGATAGAACAGAGGACCAGTGCTGTCAAATGTTCTATCAGTATGATCAGAGTTAAAATGTTTGCCTGTCCTGCCCTAAATTGTACTTGTATTATTATCCTAATCTCCCATATAGCGAAAGGAGAAAGATCACTGGATCCAGCTACTGACTGACAGGCCTTGCTAATAGCTAAATCCCAACCAGTCCGTCATGTAAATGATGAGAGTAGGTCAGATCAGTGTGGCATTAAGGGACTCACTTGTGTTTCATTGCATATAGGAAGCAAGAAGAGGGGAAAAAAGAGCAGAACCAAAATCCACTGCAAATTCAATTTGACTTCTGCGCCAAAGGAAGAACCAAGCCTTTATCCACCCTCAAGCAGCTGGTAGCATTAACACTGGTCATTTCTGAAACAAAATGTGCTGTTGTACTTTTCTCAAACTATTTTGTCAAGTAGCACATGAGGATCTTTTCCAAGCTCAGACTGAACAAACAGGGAAAAGATCACCTCGATTCCACTGTTTAGGACGTGCCCTTGCCCAAATCACTCATGACTTTTGTACCCCACTGTGATTGCCTGTTGTCCTGATAAACCTACAGGGGAAGGTGGTGTCTGCACACACACCTGCTTATCCCCACCACTGGGAACAGAGAAGCTCCTCCTGGTTTAGAGCAGAGACTCTTTCTGAAGGCAGAACATTCCCTGCCTGATCACTGGATATCATACTGCTAACAAAGCTGAGAGGTCTTACTAAGAAGATCTTCCCATTATCTTTACTCACAAGATAGGAGTTCTCATGCAATGACAGCTAAATGAGTGAGAAGTCCCCTGAATCACACTGAAAGATTTTCCCCTTACAAGAGTGAGGTAGTGTGCTTTAAAAAACCTGCTTGAAAACGAATAAGTCTCATTTGAAATCAGTGAGAGCTGACAGGTTTGCACATTACATGCTTTAGTAAAACCAGAGATGCTTTCTGTGAAGATTTTCCATGCTCCATTAAAATGAAAAAAATATATATTTTGTTTTGTATATATGCTGCAGACAGACTATCACTCTTAACCATAGTGATAGTTAGGACTTGTAAGGAAAACTAAATTCATAAAGAAAAAAGTATGAGCTTCATACATTTAAAGGGTTACATTTCAGACTGTGGAAAGATAGGAAAATAAATTACATGAAGCATTGCTAACAACGCAGAGAGTTATCATCAGAATCTCAGTTATATATTAGGTACAATTTTCTAAGTCACAAGAACAGACTGCAAAGTTTCACTTCTCCACATCACCATAAAGTGTATGCTATGAATTGAGGCAAAACATTCAGTCAGATATTTGGCAAATCTACCTCTAAATTCCACTTGTCTTCATGCACATCTTATGACCTGCACACTGGAGAGGAAGGGTTGGCTGAGATGGAGGGGAGGGAAGGTAAAAGCTGTATGTGATGCCTCTCACTGCAGTGAGAGATTTTGGTTAGGTCTTCAGGAAAAATCTAACCCTGAACCTCAAATGCTGTGTTGCAGGAGCCAGTTTTTACCACAAGAGTGAAAAACAGTATTTCAAATACAGTAAATCTGACACTTGTGTACTGTAGGCAAAGTTTATTTTTATTACTGAGGAAAAACAAAAGCTAACGATTCAAAATAAAAGCTGGAACTAAACCACGTGTGATTTTATTTCCTTCTCCAGAAAAATGTAGACAACTCTATATACTCTATATGCTCTGGCTGATACTTTTTTTTACCTTTATTTATTACTAGCTTTACTGACAGTGGGTCAACTCCTACTCCTTAAGCAGTCATTGACTGGAACAGACTTGCAAGAGGGGGTGATGTGCCACTTGAGTACTCCTTATGGGTGTCAGCACCTGGCCCTGGAAGCCACATTCATTTTAAATACACTTAAAAATAGAACAATTCTTAGGCATGGCAGTTATGATTGTTAAATTGCCATAACAAAACTTTGCCAATTGGCCTGCACAGACCCAAAAAGGGAACTAAAGATGTTTACATCCAATGCAGAGTGGTAACGGGTACATGGCCACGCATACAGAAAGACAATTTGACTTTTTGAAGTAGAACTCACCAGTCCAGAAGCCTTCACAGTTAATCTGAAACAAGGCTTCAGTAGCATGGCTCTCATCTGCTCTCAAAGTTGCCTATAAAACTATGCTTCTTCACTGCAAATGTGGCTGTTTGTTTCCTTCAGACTGAGGAAGAATTCAACTGCTGTCCTGGTAAATGATGAGGAAGAGACGTGAAAGATGTTTGGCAGTCAGCAGACATTAGAGAGATCAAGTAATTAATAGGGAGAGTGAACCTGAGCCTGCAAAAAAAAGTGAAAGCATTTCCTTGTTTGTCGTACATGATCTGCAAATAGTCCAGCTTCGTTTGCTGCCTGATGCTCCCTCTGAAATCAGGGGCACACACAAGACACAACAAACATAACAGTGAGAGGCAGACCATAATGAGGGTTCCCTCAGTTCTCTCCAGATCTGCAGCTCTGTGCTTATAAGCCCACACAGATGCATCTTTTAGGGTATATGGAATGGCTACACTTCATTGCCTATATATGTCAGCAACAGAGCAACAGGAAATTAAACATTTGAAGGTATCAGAAATTTAGGCAGGAAGGAAGATGACCACCAAAGCCCAAGAACACCCAAGCAGAAACAGAGACTTATTTTATGGACTGGAGCCAAATTCAGTATTTTTATTTTAAGAAATAAATATGTGAATATCATTAATATTTGTGTTTAGGAAAAAAAAAAAAAAGAAAAAAAACACCTGTAGTCAATTTTCTCACTAATTTCCTAGATAAGAAAGAATGATGTGAATGAAGAACTATTCCTATTCACTCTGAAATTACCATTTCCTAAACTGCACAGAGCTACTCTGTTTAGGTAGCTTCACCTTATTTGCAGATAGAACAAGGAGTGCTTATGTTATGGGTAAACAAATTTTCCTTTTAAGTCACAAACAGAAAAAGAACAGCCCACAAAATGACTTGGTTTGGATCTACAAAGAAAGATTTGCCTTGACTCTTATTGCACCAATATGTAACAACATACATAATAATAGCATTGTATGGGTTTTTTTAGTATATTTATTCCCTGTTTGGATAGGTACTCAGTTATACCTCCCTTTACAAAAACAGAGCCTTAGTTGTTTTTCAGTCCACCATGACAAGATTAAAGTAATTTTGATTGCAGTAGTACTCACATTCAACTGGTAGATCCAATGCAGCCTCTGTGTTCAGTACTTAGTAGCACCAAACAGTGCCCACCCCATTCTGCAGCTCCTACAGAAGGGAGGACCATAAGATCTGATAACGAATTACTGAGCATATGGCATAATCTTCTACACAAAGTAGGACCTTTGTACTGTTTAGAAAACTGAATACTGAGTTCACTAAACTCATCAGAAACCTTTGTCTCTGTCCTGATTTCATGTCTGAGACATAGGATTACAAGATCATAGACCTATTCAGGCTGGAAGGGACCTCAGGGGCCTCTAATCCAACCTGCTGTCCAAAGGAGGGGCAGTTGCAGGATCAGACCATGTTGCTCAGGGCTTTACCAAGATGGGTCTTGAAGGCCTCCGAGGATGCATATTGCAAAGTCTTCCCAGATTTCTGTTTCACTTCCTGTCTGTTTTCATGAAGAAGTTATCCTTTAATTTATCTTGAAATCCAGTCCAAACCTTTCTTATTTTAACTTATGCCCATTACTTCTTGTCTGCTCACTGTGCATTATTGAACTGACTCCCTATTCCTGAGTCCTGCTGAGGAAAGCAAGTACACCAGTAGGTATACTACCATAGTTAATATAATAGGAACTTTTACTACTGAAATTATTATGAATATCATATGAGCTTTATGACAATTGACTTATTTTCTGAAGATAGAATTTTATATATAAGTAACACAGTCACAGGAAAATTGACCAATTCTGACAGAATGCAGGTACACAATCCTTCAAGAGATTAAAAAAGTAGCAGAAATAGATCAGTTGACTAGTAATATGCAAAATTCTCATTAAAAGAATGACTGTCTGTATAGGGTCTCAGAAAAAAAAAAATAGTTACACAAGCTCTCTAAACATTTGATGCTTCCATGGCCAACTTTCCTCCCTTTACACCCTCCCCCACTAAAAGATAGCTCCATGCTAGATGCTAACCTGATGCTATTATAAGGAAGAGTATGTCATTATTCTAACATCTTCCAAAACAAAGCAGGAACAAGGTGCACATACAGCAGATGTCTCTGTATATGTAAAAGATTTCGTAAAGTGGATGGTAGTCAGCTGTTCAAGTAAATAGAAAAGAGCTATTGGTTTTACTTTAATGAAAGATACTAGCAAAAAAATTACAGTTATAAGGAGAGTGAGAGGTGGATGTGGTGAGCCTGTGGAGCTCCTCCAGTAGAGTCTTTTATGAACAGCATTGCTTGAAGATAAAGTGTATACCTCTGGTTACTTCAGCTTCAAAGCAAGAATTACGTCACCCTTTTATTTTGCTGAGTAAAGAGGCAGGCAGTACTGCAGAGAAACAGAAATGCTTCCTAAATCATAAGACTTCCTAATACTTACTGCCAGCAGACTCACAGATGAGCTGTGGATGTGACTGGACCCAAGAGGAAAACTAGAAGTCTTGGGCTGAGAAATGTTTGCACCTTTGGGAGGTGTCATCCACTCACATCACTGATGAGGTAACTTAGAAACAGAACTGCAGGCTCTTGAGTGTCCAGACCAGTTCTCACCCACTTTGAGACCCAGCAGAAAAATGATTATTCATTAACAGTGAAGTTGTACGTTAGCTTCTGTCCAGAAAGATCAAGAGAATGGACAGGACAGGGACAGGAAAGAGGAACCTGGTTGTGCTACAGCTCTTTCCCCACAAAACCTGGTCTTGAACTCCACTGTCAGTATGTGTTCAAGTTTGAAAGACAGAATATGATTTGCAAATTAGGGCAGAATGGGGCAAAGTAACTGCTTTAGCTACAGACCTGTGCTTACCTATCTGTACATGCATTGCACAGGGGAAATGGTTAACAGTAAGACTAACTGTTTCCTGCAGAACTTCAAGGGGAACATTGGAAGTCTTTTGCATTGTAGCAACAGGCTTTAGCAGCTGTTGAGTGTTGAATAAAGAATGAAAATATATGTATTCACCATGAATCAAGGTAATTGGGATCCGGAACACTTTTTCAACCATCTACAGAATATTTAATTGGTATTAAATTGGGACTTGCACATGCATGCAGAACTCTTCAATTCTACCATGGTATCCTAGCCACAAGAAGTGGAAAAAAACTAAAGACAAATAAAGTTGAAATCTGTGGGTTTAATATAAGGAAAAACAAAGAAGTGACAAATAGTTTAGATCAGAAGTTTAGTCTGGTTTCCTTTGCAGGTTCCTCACACCTCTGTCCTTTCAGACTTTTCCTGAAAGGAGTGGTAGAATATAAAAATTTCTTGTATCTTACTGATCTTGCAGTATTTCTGGCCCAAACAAAACCAGGATACTTCCGCTTCCCCTGACCACTGGCTGACTGAAATCTCCCCTTTTGGGAGGTTCTTTAAGAGGTGTGACTGCCAAATCCAGCCAAGCAGCATTTGTTTACTTCCTCTGCTGATCCTCCCTGTGAAAGATTGCTGACATTTTTCCAGGGGCACATATGCTAAGAGCAGGATAATGTTTCATCACCCACCCTGACCCATACGTGAGGCAGCTATTTTATTGCCACAAGGAGCAAAGGGTTCCCTCCCACTTCTTCTTGTGCAGCTGCACATGTTACACTTCTCCTAATGTGGGGAAGAGCTGCAGACATGGATCAAAGCTGCTAATAGAATCATGGAATAAACGAGGCTTAATAGGCTAACTACTTCAAATGTGATTAAAGTTACAAGCAACCAATCTTTCTTCTTAACCAGGCCTGGCAGTTTTAGGTTAAAAACTGATTTTGTAAGGTTAGATGCTCTTCTTCCACATTAGTCTAGTTTCTGTCGTTTTTCCATTTCCACAAGCTGCAATTTGCACATTTCCTGACAGAATCCTGCCAAGCCATCAAGCAGACAAGCTGGCAACTTCGGGGAATGAGCAGCAGTTTTAAGCAGAAGAGAAGCCAGCCAACTATTCAGCTCCCTTCCCCCTCCCAGCCGATCTTTGCTACAGTTTTGTAGGTCCTGATTCTTCTGTTCACTTTGTATAACCAGCAATTTATCAAGTTCACCTCTCTGTCACTTGCAACCCTGTATGTAGTATTGATTTAAACACAGAAGATGCATCAAACTTAGTATTCCCTCACAGCATACGTTGCATGCAGTTTCTACTTGCTTTGAGTTCATTATCAGAGATATCCCACGTATTAAAAAAAGCTCAAACAAGCTTTTTTAATGATAATTAAGTTATTGTTACTGAAGGTGACCTGAATGAAAGATAAATTAGCTACAGCAGAGATAGGTCAGGTATATGTTCACAATTTTTTCATCTTCATTAAATATGCCATGTTATTGTTATACATCTGTAAACAGCCAGCAATAAATTCAGGACAGCAAAAGACTCTTAACTGATGCTACCTGCAGTCTGATGAGCTTAATTGCTGGAGAAACAGAGAAAAGACAATATTTAGGAGATGTGTAATGGCTGTTGGATTTTTAAAGCATCCATTATTTTCTGCAACGGTGATGTTAAGTCCATTTACAAGGCCCACATCACTCAGTAAGGGACAGCTTCTCTAAAACAAACAGTTAATCAGAAAGGATCTACATCGAGGTCTGTGTAATCAAGAATGTCACAGAGAAGGTGCACAGGGATTGTGCATTCACTGCCAGTCACTATATGAGATAGAGAGGACAACAAATTAAGTTAACAGGTGGCAAATTTAAAACAAACAAAAGGAAATACGTTGTGTTTTTTTTTTTTTTTTTTAACCCAAATGCACTCTGAAAATTCATTGTCACAGGATGTTGTGGATGCCAAAAGCTTGCATGGCTCCAAAAAGTGATTGGATGAGTTAATGGGAGAAAAAATTAACCAAGGGCTACTGAGCACAACAGCATCGCCTCTGCTGCAGGAAGTCCCTGAGCCACAGACCTCTGGAGGTGGGGAAGGCATACCGGGAAAGCACCGCTGTTTGCCTGCCTGTCCTTGTAACCTTCCTGACACATCTGTTCTCAGCTACTGTCAGAGACAGGATACTGCTCCCTGGGGCCCTGTGGTCTGAGCGAGAAGGCAGTTATTACACATTTATACAAACTGGCAGCCACTGTGCCAGATCTGGCCAATAAAGCACTTCCTCCCCACCAACTCTCCTTCCCAGAGGAGCCCAGAAGCAGCTGCTCAGGAGGCACGTGCCACCAAATGTCTCAGCCATGCTTGCTGGTAGCATTGCAGAGAGCCGGGCTGGCAGGCCCTGCCACAAATCCCCGTGCTGAGTGGCAGCAGCCATCACGCACTCACCCCATCCTCTGCTCCCCTGGGGAAGCAGGGAGCACGTCAGGACAAACAGGGCAAGGGAAACATCTATGAAGGGTGGGAAGACAGAGAGCCTGTGTCCAGATGGCCCTGTGATAGAGGGTGAGGTGTCCTGCCTGCTTTGTGGCATGTATGAGGTAGGAACCTGCAGCCCAGGTGGTGAGCAGTGCAGTGATTTCAACCTCCCCATTGAAACATGTCATCAAAAACAAAACAAAAGAAAAAATCCCAGACCTAAGCTTCCAGCATTTCTGTTCTCCTAGAATTCATTCACTGGAGGCAATGGGAGCTGTGTTGTTAGTGGCCAAGGGTACAGGATCAGTCAAAAAACGCAAGCCTAGCAGTACAGGATTTTTTTTCCCTGTTTATTGTATCTTTTCCCCTCTGTGTGTTCCAGGGTGGGAATACATGACAAATATGTAACATGGTGAATTAATGTATCAAAACAAAACCTTTGCCCAGCACCTGTAGCTGGCCACCTGATTTCTTATTCAGCACATATTATGTGATCTGAGATCTTTGATGGCAGAAGCCAGAAATAACTCCATAAAACACAAGGAATATGTGAACATATTTGATTTTGGTAACGTGCTGTTAATATTCAAGGAACCTAAGAAGCATGAGTTCATTATCAAGCATTCCAAAGACTGATCAATGTTCATTTATGAATGCATGTATAATGCATGTACCTTAGTAATGAGTTCATGGGTTATGTGCCTGTAAAGATATCTGTGGAAATTTAAACAGGAAACTGTCATCCCATCAGCCTTGAAAAGCTGAGACAGCTGAGAAAGGTGGTTTGCTAATGGAGCTCTAGTTCTATTTTTGCTTTCTGCCTAATGATTCTTCTTCTGCCTCTTTTGTTATTTCAGCTACTTTGCTATTTAAAAATAATGATAACACAGTGGAATAAAATACAGAATTTCTAGAGATCCTTTGAGAAAATCAAATCTGATCCTTCCTTCTAGCTCCCCTCTAGACTCTATTGCCTTTAGAGTGTTATTTTTTTCTGATGGGGGTTTGCTAAGTTCAGCATCTTTATATGTGATACAGAAATTAAGCAATTCTTTGTAACTTCATGATGCACAACATACATTTGTTACACACAAACAGAACTAACACAAGCACCATCTTTCCAGCAAACTTTACACTGTCTCCTCTAGAAAAAAAAACAGAAAAATGCTCATGAAAAAATGCCTTTTTCTTGAGTAGAAAGCCCTTACCTATCTGAAGCACTAAACATGTCAGTTCCTTAAAACACAGCCTACTGTATAAATCACCAAATAATGGAAGGGCTCCTAAAGAATGAGAAATACATCAAGATTTACTGCCAAGAATCTATATTCTTTAAGGACTCCTCTATACACCTCTTTCCCCTCCCCCATTTTCTCTTACTTTCTTAACGGTGTCTGATGAATAAGGTTCTTGATTTCTGTCCCTGCAGAGGGCAACAAAGAGCTTTGCTTCTGGTCAGACGGTTTGATTTGCACCCTGACAAAATGCTGTAAACCAGTGATACCATTCTCTTGCTATCCAGCATTTGCCAGGCCTTTTATCCAGCCTGTATCACACTAGCTGATCCCAGCTGACCAATCACCTCTGGACAGGACTGCTGCTTGGCTGCATTTCATCAGCCACTCCCCACATCAAAGGCTTGATTGATCCGATTTATTGGCCCATGTGGCCCAGGGAGTGCAGGCAGGGAAATGAGATGTGCAGTCATTCAAAACATCATATGATGTTTTGATGTTTTTGATGATGTCTTGAAGGGTTGGTTTTGTTTTTTTTTTTTACTCCTCTGCTGTAGTTGTTGGAGGACTGGGCTTTCAAAATCTTAAATCAACAAAGTAATTTTTCTTTAGAAGCATAAAAACATTGGCTTAGGAAAAGTGCAGGATAATACATATACTCAGGCAGCAGGAAGAGCTGCATAAGTCCACATCATAGCTGTGTGAACGAGTGCTATCAGCCATCAAGTAAAGGATTACACAGGCAATTCTGAAAGACAGTAAAGGTCTGTACACAGTAAAACCTTATGTAGCACATGAAGAAAAAAAACCTAAAACCACTTTCTGTTGTGCGTGACAGCTATTCTCCATGTCTGTGCTTAACTCCATTCAGCTGGATGCCTTCTCTACATGAACACATACACAGACACGTGCAAATATGTGCTCTTGCATTACCAAAATAGTTACCAGCCCACCCAAATCACTGAAGGTTTTCTTTTCAAACTACAGGTAAGATGAAGGACGGAATGAGTTACTCATTTACAGAATCATAGAAGTTGGAAGGGGCCTCTGGAGATCTTCTAATCACCTGCTAAAGCAAGTTTCCTACAGTAGTCCCACAGGAAAGGATCCGGGCAGGTTTTGAATATCTCCAGGGAAGGAGACTCCACAACCTCTCTGGGCAGCTCAATCATCCATGCAGATATTATCTATCATCCATGCCATTTTTCCTCAGGTTTGAAAGGAACTTTCTAAGTTTCAGTTTTTACCCACTGCCCCTTGTTCTGTTCTTTGAACAACACCAAAAAAAAAAAAAAGCTTGGCTCCATCCACTTGACTCCTATCCATTAGATATTTATATGCAATGGTAAGATTCCTCCTCAGTCTTCTCCTGGCTGAACAGTTCAAGTTCTCTCAGCCTTTCCTCATACAGAAGATGCTCCAGGCCCTTTTTCATCTTTGTGGCCTCCGCTGGACTCTTTCTAGAAGTTTAATTTCTTACTTGAACTGCAGAGCACAGAACTGGACACAGTACTGCAAGATGCAGCCTCCCAAGGGCAAAGTAGATGGAGAGGGTCACCTCCCTTGACCTGCTGGCCACACTCTTTTTTAGTGCATCCTCAGATACTATTGGTCCTCTTGGCCACAAGGGCACACTGCTGGTTCACAGCCAACTTACTGTCCATCAGGACACCCAAGTCCTTCTCAGCAAAGCTCCCTTCCAGCAAGTTAGCCCCTAACTTGTACTGATCCATGTAATTATTCCTCCCCAGGTGTATACTTGCTCTTGTTGAACATCCTATGGTTCCTCTCTGCCCAACTTGCTTGCTTGCTTGCTTGCTTTGCTGAATGGCAGCACAGCCTTTTGGTGTGTCAGCCACTCCTCCCAGCTGTTGTATCATCGGTAAACTTGCTGAGGATGCACTTTGTCCCTTCATTCAGGTCACTGATGAAGATGTTGAACAAGACTTGTATTCAGGATGCATGTGAATGCTTTCACTGAGTTCGTCTGTCTCTGTTCCCACTGTTTCCATGGTTGGAGCATGAACTGAACAGCATATGGCAACAGTGCAATGGCTTGTTGTAGAGGAATCAAGCAAACAGCCCCAGCTAAACATGCCTCCATCTCATCTGCCACAAAGCCTTGTGCAGACCTTAGAGTTAGGAAGGTCTAAAGACATAAGTACAGAAAAGTAGTTAGGATGGAGCAACATCTATTAACAGAACAGCTGATAGAGTTAGGGGAAAACAAAACAAAAACAACTGAAAAAAAAAAAGAGAGTTTCTGGGTGCACCAGTTTATTTCCAGGTCCAAAGCAGCCTGGCATAACTCACTCCACATTCACACAGGAAGGAAGAAAGGATTTGCTTCCCACATCATGGTTACAACTACTCTCTCAGATGACTCAGACTTTCACAAGTCGTGCCACTTACACATATGCAAGCCCAGTGTCTAAGACATGTTTAGAAGCTTCAGGGTCTGAGAGAAAAATCCTGGAAATATATACAGAAAACGTTAGTGTTGGAAGGTTACTTTCCATGGGTCTGGTAGGGAAAAAATGGGGGTTTTCATGTTAAAAAATCTGCCCCAGAATGAGCAGTGAAAAATCGTTTAAAGTAATGTTTATAAAGATACTGGTATTTTTCCCTAAATGGCCAGTTTTTCTGAACATCTCCTTACACCCCTTCCCCCCTTCGTACTTTCCAAGAAAAACATTTGCTTTGCAAACTTGCAGTGTTTCCAGCAGTGTTTCCAAATTTTTACATCTCTAGCAAAGTTAGGACTGGGGATAAGACTGGGGCAAAGATCTGTGCCACTAAAGGGGGGTAAAATAAGACAGACATATTGTAAAATAAGGATTTTAAAACAAATAAACAACCCCCCCCCGCCCCCCCTCTGCTCCTCCCTTTGTATTCTATTTTGTCTAACAGTCAGTAACATTTTGGCTTTCTATTGGCAATGTTATATTTTTACTTCTTGTGTTAGGAATTTGTCAGCAGGTGAAAAATATACTCAGGAACACTGTTGTATAGAAAAGCACCATCTTCAGCATTTGGTACAGTCATTCAAAATGTTTTGAATGGCATGAATTTGTCTTATAAATGCATCCGTACCTGATAAGTTGCAGTGTCTAAAGCAGCAGATTTTTGTATTCTTACATTTTGTATTCATACAATTAAGTGCACAATAAAGATATTTCAGAGTTTCCCTACATTTCTAGATTTTCCTTTCCCCTTTCTGACATTTCCACTTTTTCCTTGAAAAAAGGATCCATAAGCATTCTGTCTTCTTTCACAGCCACATTTGCACAGCCCAGATTAATCTGTGAAAGCTATCCGTATGCTCACAGCAAATGTAAAGCAACTTGCTTTGCTATGCTGCCAATGAAAAAAAAAAAAGTAATTTTAAAAAAATCAGCTGGTACTCATCATGGTCCCAATGCAGGGACAGAAGTAACTAACTTGGCTATGACAAGAACCTGCTTCCAACATCCAGCTTCTTTCAGCCATGGATTCATGTCTGTTAGGGGTTTACTTCCCCAGCCTAAATGATGAGAAGGCTAATCACCATTCGCTGCTAGGTGTGATTCAGAAAAACCTTTCTTAATGTAACTTTATCTAAGAGCTCAGCTGACTTCAAGAATGTGGCTTTGAGAACCCAATTAAGAACATGCCTGTTTTAATAGTGAGGCCAGACCCTGGGAAATGTTGCGTCTAAATTCACGTCTTTTTACACGATTTCTAAATTATTTGTGTAGTGTAATAATGTTGTTGTTTATTAGAGTCACGCAGATGATAACCAGAGCTGAAAGTAGTCAGGAGAGGCTGATGCAGAATAAATGCATTGAGGGTGGGATACAATCAGCAGTGCTCTTTGCAGAAGCACTTACGTGTAGTTTCTTTTACATTTCCTCCTCCAGAGGCAAGGTTATACAGCCTCCCTACTTATGGAGGTGCACGAGCCTCTCTTCACTTTGTACCATGTATTTTTCATGAATATTGACTTTTTGTATTTTCTCATACCTGCAGGTCTGTGGCCCCGCAGTAGTGAGAAGCATTTCACAATACAAGTTAAACTCCACAAGCACACACACATCCTTAGCACACCTTTTGCTGCTTGCAGGTTTCATCTCTGTTTGTGCAGGCACTGCAGCCTCACAGAGCATTTTCTGCTTGTGACACCCCATGCTGCCAACACACTTCTGCTGGGTCTCCTCAGCTCAGAACAGAGAATTTGTTTCATATAGTTATATTTGTTTCATATAGTTATATTAATTCAAAGTTAATTTTTCGGTGAATGTTTCTGTGAACCTTTCTTGATTGTTTGTTTTCCTGTACCCACCATTCACAGTTCTCAGTGGGAATAGCTACACAAATCGCAAGATTTTGCTTTTATTCTTGCTTGTGTGAGACTGAAATTTTCACATTACACCCAGATATGGATTTCAAAATTTCTTCTCTTCTGGCTTATTCCTTTGGTCACCTAAAGAAGGAAGGAAGCAGTTCTACATAATTAACAAATGCATACTTAGCAGAAAAAATTAAACTTCCAAATTGTGAATATAAATAACAATCCACAAGTTAAACAGCAAATACACTGTTTCTTTAAGCAGTTCTAACTGGAAGTTTTCAAGTGCACACCACAGGCAAGGCTTATTGATTCCTCCCTACATCTGCAGCAGCAGCAGCAGAGGAGCACCAGTGAGGCTGGGGAACACACTCCAATCCCTTTGACTCCTCAGCTTGGCAGCATGCTGCATCTCTGGCTCAAGCCAAATGTTCTTTTGTCAGGCACAGTTTATGTATTTTTACCTAATCCACAGGCTTTTTGAGCTCCCACTACGTTAAACCACCAAAGACAAGTGAAACAGCTATGGAATAGGACAGAAGCCATCAGGAATGGCATTCCAATGGGATTTAGGCAACATTCAGTCTGGCAAAAGGTTTCTAGCAGCGAGCTGCAGGTTTAAATTCCTCTGGATATCTGCCCTGGGCTGCCTGGAGTTGTGCCTAGATACCTAACCACATCCAGGTATAGCATGGTATTTCTTGGCTGCAGGTTTAATTTTGCACAGTGTTTTCCTTTAGTATGCCAGCCCACCCCACCTTCACACTGCCTTCATCTATCGACGATTCACATTGCTGTCAATTCCTGGGCTGGGGAAAGCAGTGGAAAACCAGGCCTTTTGTTGCAGTAGTCAGGTGTTATGCATCATGCACGTGAAGCATTCTGAAACTGCTGCTGGCTGCCGGTGGAAGGAGGAGGTGTGGGGCTGCTCCCTCCTCCCATACCCAGCGGGGAGCTGCACACAGCATTGACCACTATTTATGGACAGTGTTTATTTCAGTAATGCTAGGTGAAACCATTCCACATTTTCTCAGAGGGAGCGAATGCATCTGAGTGGAAAAAAAAAAACCAACAAAAATGATCTGTTATCCTCAGCAGAGATCTTAGAAGAAGGTCAGTGTAAATACAGTAAATAACATTCAAGAGTGAGATGTGGAGAAATGCTGGAATCATTGGCCAAAATCTCAGCCCAGATGAGTGGGAGTTGATCCCCTTCTCAGCACGGTGCTCATTCTGTGCTCATGCTGTGGCTCTTCCCATGCTGTGGCTCTTCCCAGTGAGCATACTCCCAGAGGAAGGGGTTTTTGTGCCCATACTCAGGGGAAATTAACCATCTAGAAAAGCACATGCTACTTCACGGTGCACTCAGACTCCTTTCCCTATTAGCAAACACGGTTCTGTAATAATGGCGAGCCACGCTTGCACTATGAACAGAAGCCACTTATTTTCAGAGGGAGAGTAACATTTTTTCCCCCTTTCCTTCCCCCTCACCCCCGACCCCCACCCCTGTGTCCTCTGCTCTAATGAAAGGTCAGAGGTTAGGGCTTTATTTTTCTCCAGACCATGAATGCTAAATAGCTCTAGCAGGAACAGTTCAATGACCCCAGTGTGTCGTGAAGCCTCCGAAAAATGAAAACAAATGTTAGACTGGGGCCTGAGTGAGACACTTTCTGCCAATCCATCCTTATAGAGCACATTAGGGCCACTTACAAAATCAGGCTGAGCCACGATCTCTGACCTTGCTGCCGTTTCAAATGGCCTCACCTTCTCTGCTAGCAGCCCTGAGAGGGGCTCCCACTCCTTCTCCTGTGGTGCCCGCTGCTGCTCACGTGCAAGTGACATAAGCCAGAGCAATCGCCAGCACACATCAATGGCAGTGCTCCAATTTAAGTGGAGATGGCTGGAGTAGGTGTTATTAGTACCCCGTGTCAAGCTGTGATTGCTCACATATGGCTGCAGGCTGAATGAGACTTTTGATTCAGGGCAAAGAAAGAAAGAGTCAGTGGTAAGGAAAAGAGAGAAGATGAAGAGAGTTTGATCTGACCATATTTTGAACTGAAACGGCTGGATTAGAAATAAATGCAGCTAAAATTAAATCAAGCTGGACATCATCAAGATACCTATATATATATATATATATATATATATATCAGCTTCTGGATTTCCAGGTGGTCCATATTTTAAGCCTAAAATCCCAGTCCAGTGACATTAAATCCACATATTCAATAGCGAAGCAGTTTCTGCAATAGGCTTCTGAAGATAAACACATTCTTTTGGTAGTATGACAGAAGAAGCAAGAGAAATATTTTCTCTATAAAGTAGTATTAAACAACCGTAACATTCTTGCATTTAATCTCATCATTCCGAGCCAAGCAATTTTTCACTTCTTTTTTTTTTTCTTCCCTTTGCCATTTTCCCTGTTCATTGTCTGTAATGAAAATAAAAAACAGGGGTTTGAGTCTGCACTACTTAGACCTGAGGACCGCCATTGCTCTCCATATGTGAACTGTATGGAGACTGAAATTTGCTACTTTATATATTTTTTTAATGAAAAAATTTCCCGGGGTACAAAGCATATATGCCACATTAGTTTCTATTTGAATACTTTATCTCATTTCCTACTGTAGGACAGTCTGAAAAGCTGCATATACTGTATTATGAGAAGGAAAAAAGAAGAGATGAGACATGACAGTCTATCAAAACTTCCAAAGAGAAATGAACAATTAAATGAAATTCTCTTTCAAAACAGTCCAGTCTCAAAATAGAAGAAAAGTCAATGAGCACCTCATTCAGAACGGGCTGAGCACACTTTTAATCTTACTGGCACATAAAGCCCTGATACGTATTGTAATTCCCTGCTTGTGCATTTAAAAGCAATGTGAAATTTTCTCTGCTTCAACAGGGCTCTTCGTGTGAAAGGCTGAGTGCTAGGGGTCAGAAATCACTGGACGTTCTCCTTCATAACACTGCAACCGTTCACAGATTTTCTGCGTACTCCGAATACAATTACTTTCAATTGGTTTTAAAGAACATGATTTGCTCTTTTCTTTTGGGTCACCACCTAACATTGAATTTGCAAAAGTAAAACTAAAAGTGGCCTACTGCAGTATTTGCTTTTCTCATTGTTTCAAGTTCCAGGGTAAAACTGATTATGTCAACATGAGTGGTGAATTCAAAATAACACAAACCACACTGTCGTTGCTATTTATGGTTTTTATGCCATATATACAGGCCTTGCCTACACTGACTGAGTGACAGTCAGATCTTTTATATTGTGATGGATACTTATGGTGGCCAGTACTACAAAGTCAGCATTGACTACGGGCGCCTGAAGCATTGTTGGTTGACACTTGAGAAAAAGCAGTACAATCTTCTTAATGGTGACAATCTTAAGTGTGTAGATTAGCTGTAGATGTATATTCACCCTTCAGCTATGAAAATTGTGAAGGCTTTGGAAAAAAAAACTGCTGTGGATGAAGGGCACGAATAGAGAAATCAATCTACAGGACGTGTAGATCACCAGCATTGTTGGAAACAAAGCGATTGAAACTTAAAGACATAAAAATTATTTACACTTGTCTTCTCTTGAGTTCCCCAACATACTGTTCCCATTCATATTTGGAAATCCTTCAACAATTTACATTGGTTATATAGTGACAGTGTATTGTGTGCATGACCTGACCCTTGAAAATGTCCCACCTCTCAGCAGCCTGAATCCTGAGTGATCTCATCCAGTGCTCCAGGACCTGAACTACCTGCCAGCAGGAAAATGCATGCAAGATGCATCGTGCTTTGGTGTAACACCCAAAATACTGATGTACTTTGGGTGTTAAAGTACAGAATTTTTTTTGCCTTAGGCCATGGGATGAGCTAAGCAATTAGCTGATGTAATTTTGAAAGAGGAATGGGGATGTTGAGTAGCATTTTGCAGGACTATCTGTGAGAAAAACTCTTCCATTGATCCCATCCAAATTCCTAGCGTGGTTTAAAAACTGTTTCGTTTTTATTTCATGTTAATTTCAGGGTTGTGTTGCATGCCTCCCCTTCATTTTCTCTTTGTTTTACTCTTGGATATCTGTAAATTTAGAAGCTTTCTACTGACACAGGCTTGTTTATGCCATCTTCAAAGTCATCTGCAGGTTTTGAGTTTAGGTAGCAAACACTCATGTAGCCTCTATAAATTATGCATATAATGCATGTAATATTTATATAACATTTAAATATATAATACTTAAAGGCTTATATATGTTTTTAATACTAAAATTTTATAATACTTTTAAGTATTTCTGTAGTTATGCATGAGGATGCATGCAGTTATAATAATGAAAAGCAACATTAGCGCTGCAACATAATAGCAAACCACACGAAATTATAAACACTACTAAGAAGTGTTGTTTTTTTTTTTCCTAAGTGGTCTTCCTCAGTGTGGAATTTTTTTAATGGAAGGGCAGTACAAGAGAGGTCGAGAATGAAAGGAGGACTCTCTTTCCCCACAAAATTTACTGGTTTTAATTACTAGGGTGCATCTTTAGGGATGCAATATGAGGTTCTGTATGGACAAAAAAATTGAATACTTAAAATATTGTAGTTCTATGAAATTGCTTGTTCTCTTTGGTTTAGTCTGAATAGAATCTGGCATTCCTGCTTTGGATAGGACGCTAGCTGTCCCTTCTTGAGTAGAGGCTATGTAAACACTGTATTAGTCAGTCTTGCTTTTTTCAGAGCCAAGTTTTTAATGTGGGACCAGATGTCCTTTTCACGGGGCTTCTAACAGAAAGGGTTCGTGCAGATTGCCTCTCACAAAGCATCCTTCCCCAGTTTTCCTGAAGAAACAACAGGCAGACACAGGAAATCCTACGTTGTAGGACTGGTACACTTTCAAGCAGGAGGAGGTGAGGTGCTGTCTCAGCTGCAAGCAAGATTTACTTTTCACTGCTCTGAACACAAAATGGAAGCTCTTCACACATTCTCAGAGGTCACTGGTTGAAAAGAAACAGGTGATCAGGAAAAAAAAAAATTAGAAATCAATGGCACAAGAAGAAGAAATTACGAAGAGTAAGTTTGCATCGTCTCTTCTGCCTTTTAAAACTATGTATCTTCTGCACTGAGCATCAATTGCATGATGTTGGAAAATTACTGATCCTACAGCAGAGATATCATTCCTCTTCAGAAAGATTTCTAAAAGTTTGCTAAATTATTTTGTCAAATTTATATAAGCTATTTGGAACAGGAGTTATGTTTTATGTATTTGTACAGTATCTAACAGAAGATATTTTTACACATCTAGACAAATAAATGAAGTTACTAGCTTGTGTCACCTAAAACGCAAATAACAATAGCAACAGCAACAAGGAATCTTTCTGTAATGAATAGAAATCTAACTCTGAATCAAAAGAGTTTTAGCTTCTTTTTTTTTAAAAAAAGATATTCCATTCATATCCAGCCATACAAAATGAGATGTGCTGGATATGACAGCTATTTCTTTTTCTACAGATTTAGAGAAGAAATGCACTGTATGCTAGAGCACTAAGGAGTAAAGCAAGAGGGAACAATGTGTGATTGGTGACAGCATGAGATGAAGACCTGCTGAACCCACTGGCACATCTCAGACAAAAGAGTGAATGTCCAGCCATTCACATCTCTGTGTTCTCCAGGAGCCAATGCCAGGAGTTCACCAGCCTGGAATAAAGTTCAGTAAAAATGTTTTTAATACAGAATTACAGAATCCGTGACTAAATAACTACAGGTGTCAGTTAATGCCCTATTCACATTTATTAAATATGTGTGTGTGTAATACTTATACATATGTACATATCTACATATCTGTATATACCTGTGTGTATAGGATCACAGAATCATAGAGTCACAGTCACGTTTGGTAGGAAGGGACCTTACAGACCATCCACTTTGAAGCCTCCAGTCGTGGGCAGGACTCACTAGATAAGGTTGCTCAAAGCCCCATCAAAGCTAGCCTTGAACACCTCCAGAAATGGGGCATCCACACATTCTTTGGGCAGCCTATTCCTCACCATCCTCAGAGTAAACAATTTGTTACTAATATCCAATTGAAATCTACCCTTCTAGTTTAAAGCCATTACCCTTTGTCTTATCAGTACGCTTCCTGATAAAGAGTCCCTGCCCAACTTTCCTGTAGGCCTTCCTTTAAGTATTGGAAGACCACTGTAAGGTCTCACCATGGACTTTGCAATTGAACAACCTTAATTCTCTAAGACTCTTCATATATGAGTAAACATATACGCATGTATACATTTGTGTGCACACGTATTCACTCACTAAAGGACTATAAAATCATATTATAGAATAAATTATAAAGAAGATAAAGTAGCAATTCAAAATCACTACCACGACAAGATCTAAATGCTAAGAAACTGGTCATATAAGTATCAGCAAAAGTATTTAAGGTACTATAGGGAGTTTTATCTTTGTTTTATATATATATGTGTATATATATATATACATATATGCTCATAATGAGGACCTTATGAGAGCAATTTCTGAAGCTCAATTCAAATATTATATCACCAGGCACAGAGCTCACTGGAGGGAGATAAATTTCATATGCAAAAATCTCAGTCCATATCCAATTTATTCTTCTTCTCATCCTTTTTTCTCTTCTCCAGTTTACACACATAAGATCTCCGAAGAAAGAGAGAAAAAACACCTTTCCATATTTGCCTCCAGCTTTGTCATCACTGCCTGACATTGTTACAAATGCTGTTTGACATAGGCAGTCCTTGACATCGTGTGAAATGAAATCAACTATGGAAACAGAGGCAGCAGCAACTACAGATGAATGAAGACCAGTGTTATATAAAATTTTTCCAAAATGAATTGCTACACTAAGAACCCATTCAAAAAATAATCAGGCCTCCAGACTCTCTCTTCCTCATCTCCCAGCCCTCACATTGATTCCTATTGATTTTATCCCTGAAATGTTCCACATTTCTCTTATCATATGATTTAAAATAATAATAATAATAATAATAATAATAATAATAATAATAATAATTTCATTTTGAAGACACTTCCAACAAGTCTGAAAACAGAATTTGTTTTGTAGAGCCAGTGAGTGGCAGAACTGGGTGTAAAATGTAGATTTTGCCAGCTCTCAACCCTGTGACCTACAAATGTTTTGTACTGATTCACTTATCTACCTGGATGGAAGAATTCCTGCCTTAATTACGCTCTCTAAGGAACAGTGACAAATTACTGGGCTTGCTTTCTGGATTGCAATAAATGCTGTGTGGGTGCTTTCCTAAGCTAAATGATGTTGTGTGATTTGACACAACAAATGGACACAAGACTCTTTGTGATGTGAATGGTGTTCATATTTGCCTAGTTAATTGGGTAATGGTAATCAGGCAGACTGATGGATAATTTTGTTACTGCAGAGATAATAAAAACTCAGTCTGGAAGGATGTTCTCAAGTTTTCAAGGCTCTTGCCTCAAGAAAAAAGAGCTAAGGTCAGCAGCCCAAGTCTGTGTCATGGCTGAAGACCAGCGAGTTCTTCAGAAACTGTAAAATTGCCCAAAAATTTACTTGTATGGTTATGTATGGACAAAATGAAATAAGAAATTATAGAAGGAAAAGTTGTTGTTTTTTTTTTTTAAAAAAAAGAAGCCACATATTCATAGTAATTGTATGAATTTCAAATGACATTTTTTCACATAGTTCTTGCCATGGCATTATGATAATGTTTCTCTGCACTGCTTCTGTCTTGGCAGATGCTCAGCAGTTCTCCCTTCTCTCTCTCTATCAGCAGCATCTGGCTGCGGCATTCCCACCTCTGCAGCTGTTCCTGAGCTGTTCACACAGATGCATGGAGTGGGGATAACAGCCTTCCAACAGAGCAAGAGAGGGGAATAGAGGCCCAACAGAGTGGGCTTCATGCAGCTTAGAAGTCATCCCCAGTCTTAAAGAGAGGAAAGGCTCTGGTGTCGCAGGTGGTGGAAGAGGCAATGAAAAGACGACGCACCCATGTGATGAGGACTGGCAGAAGATGCCTGAGGAAGGAAGCTATGTCCTCCATCAGGCTGCAGGAAGCTCTGGGAGGGTTTCAATGAGCGGGCAGTGCGGTCACCAGCGCTGAGACACAAGGAAAGTGAGGAGTTCCTCCAGCAGCCCTGTGTCAGGTGCCCACAGCAGGACAAAGGGCCCAGTGTTGTACACATCTGCCCCACCACTTACATCAGAGGATGTGGAGGGCCGGCCAGGTAATGAGAACATCAAGGGCAGGCTCTGTGCCTTTGCACAGTGTTTTCTCTCTTTCTTTGAAACAACTGTTCATAATCCCTTCAAAAAAAAAAAAAAAGAAAAAGAGAAAAAAAAATGCCAGCTGTGGACAGGGAGCGGCTATAAACCCAAACACCTGTGCATCACACAGACACAGCCTCACCATTATGTGCAGGAGCACAGGCTCTACCAGTGCATTCCAGGAGCTTGGCTCCAGGTGAGGCTGAATGGGCAGATTAGCTCACTGGAAAAACACAGGACCCTGTGAGGTTTGTTCTGTCACTGAATGGCCCTTATCTCTTGTTGCTCGTGCTTGTCTCCCTCCCTTTGAAACCCACACAGACCATTGGGATGGTGGTGCTGGTGATTGTTCTCCGTGTTCTCAGCCCGAGACAGTCAGTGATGTTTCTGCAAAGCACGATGAGTGTTTCATGGATCATTCCTGTCTCAGTGCTGCACATGGGACAGGCAGAAGGCAGTTGCTGCTCACTTGTGCGCTGGGGCTGGTAAAACCATTTATCAATTCAGCTTTCTGAGGGATTAATAACAAGAAAAACTGACATAACTTCTTTCTTAGCAGGGTTGCTCAGAGAAAACAGCCCAGGGAGGAAGATAAGTAATTCTTCACCCATGCAGAGGAGATATGGATATTAGAGCAACCAGCAGGAGAAGGCAGCTTTCCATAATCTCAAACATAGAGCCTCTCCATCCCAGCCCCATGTCCTGGAGCCACCTCAGTTCCCATCCCTCTGCCCCCTGGGAGCCAGAGCTGTGCCAACAAAATCAGGAGGAGCTAGGCCTCCAGAAGAGTGCTTGTCCTGCATAAATTGCAAGTCTTCTCTGAGACTCTCATCAAACAGGGTGACTTTGCATCACCTCCTGTTCAGACTGGTGGTAAAAGTCATTCTTTGGCCTTTTTTTTTTTTTAAGCTTTAGATTTAAGCTGTGGTGGGATAGCTGCAATAGCAGTGGGACACTGACCTGGAAAGAATGAAAATGGAAGAAATATGTTTGCCAAGCATATTCCAAAGATGAATTTTGGAAAACCATGTTTTGTTTTTATGTCTATACGCTGAGTTAATCTCTCCAGTAAGCCAGGTTTGCTCAAGAATGTGATTTTGAGAAGGAGTGGCAATTAAAATTCTTCATGTACTTTCCACCCTTAGAGCTGAGGCCAATGCATCTTAAAAAATAAAAGCAAACCACAAACACATGTGCACTCTGCAAGGATCAGATTACCTACTTTAATCAATGGATATTTGTTTATGTGGACCCTCTTTTTCAAAAGTGTTCCCTGCCACAAGGGATCCCTCTGATCTGTTTATGGGCATGTCTGTCCAACACGCAGACAGACAGACTGATAAAGTGGGCAGGAGAAAAGTATTCCTATTCCAATAAATATATTCTCACTTCTCTTTTTCCAAGCAAGTCCTATGGATCCTTTCTAAAATCCTTTGAAGAGGAATCGTTACTGAAGAGGGAGACAAAAGAAACAAGCCCTCATTGCTTTTAACACAATAGTTAGAAAACTATGTATGAACCTTTTCTTCAGTCCTTGTGTCCTCTTTATTTTTTGTGGTTTTGGACTGTCTATATTCTAAATAACACTTTGAGTAAGGCCCCTTTCAGTCAAGAATTTTAATCAGAATTAGCTTTCCAGGATCCTCCTTTTTTTTCTGAGAGCAGAAGATTTCCACCTGACTTGAGGTTTAAGGTGTGATATTTTCCAAGGCACTGTCTGCTGAATCTTGGCAAGACTCAGCCACCTAACCCTCTTAGAGTCCTTTGGAAATCCTACCCTTAGCCAGACAAAGCACAGTATTTTAGTGGGGGAATGAAGTTAGCATGCACACGGCTGTCTGATCCCATGTTTTGTTATTAGAGGACAGGCTTAACAAACATGGGGACTGGACTGCAGAATAATTAACCATGAAGCATTCTCAGTCCATTAACTGAAATGATTGTGCCCAATTACAGAAGCAAGAAAGTAAGGCTGGAGCAGAGATGTGAAGCTAAAAGCCAGCTGCTGGAATATGAACTACTTCTGTTTCATGCTCACATTTAAAATGAAATTCATTTATGTCTTCCTGGATCTCAGGAATGGAAGGAGAACCAAAACAATGAGAAATAAAGCTACAGAAAAAAAAAAAAAAAAAAAAAAAAAAAAAAAAAAAGGAGGGCAAAACTCTTATTTTCTCTTTTATTGTTTTATAAACACTCCACTTCTGTCTTGATAAATATGTTTTAGCTATTGTGGTCGGGTTTCTTCAGCATACTTTGTAGAGGGCATCTACAAGGTGAAAAAATAAGTAAGATAGGAAAAAATGCAGTTCTGTCTAAATTTAGTCCTAAATACATATTAAATCTGCAGACTCGGATACAGTCTTTAGTTTTACTTAAAGAATAACAAACATGAGCTTAAGAAAACTTGTTTGTACATAAGAGGTGTAAATGCACTTATTAAATAACCTTTAATCTGCCTGGAATCCCACTGTACATAAATGCATATATATGTATATATATATATGTATATATATATGTATATATATGTGTACCCACTGCTATATATGTATCCATATACACTTGTATGCATGAAGGTGGAGGAGATATTCAGACAGTACAGGAGCAGCATCAGGGCTTTCTTACCCCTTCCAACCACCTGTGGGAGGGAAGGTGGCAGCTGTTTTAGCAGTGCTCTTACTGGTGCAAGCAGTACAAGCATCTGACATACGACAGACATTCAGCATACATTCAAATGATACAGGAAAGTAAATGTAAAGAATGAGGTGCAATCATAGTTGAAACTAGGTCCCCCAGAATTTAAAAATGACCTTGGAATGCAAATAAACAAAAGTAGCACCTTATTTTTTTTTTTTTTTTCAGTATGAACTCCAGGCTCAAATGTTGGGTGAGAAGCACTACCTTCTCTTGAAACATTAACAGCCTTTTCTTCAGCATCTGTGGTGGCTGTCTCATCAAGCACCCACCCAACCCAGTTCTGCTAAAACAGTAAGGTGCAGTGAGCAGATTTATTTATTCATTATTGTGGCCTCGCAGAGCAAAACAAGTTAAAGAGCTTTGGCTTAGTTGAAATCTGTGATTATCAAGTCTTAGCTGCACGCAAGCAAATTTAGCAGTGAGGAACAATTTGGTCCAGTCTGGGTCAGGGCTGGGGAAGACATATTTTGGGGAGAGGCAAACCTCACTCCGTAGCCTCTTAAGAGTACAGCTGATGGTGACTGCTAGGTAGAGAAAGAAGACATTTTTCCTCTTTTTGCAATATATCCAAAAGCCATGTTTTCAGTGGAATTTGGTACTGTAATTGCTATGAATCTGTCAGATATTCAAGAAAAATATACATCATTCCATTCACCTGTAAACCAAAAGTTGACAGCTTAGTCACAGAGATGAATATGTTCTGGCTTGGAAGAATATTTAGGAAATAAATATTGTACTGCTGTCCTCACTAATGTCAGCTTAAGATACATATATGGTTTTCAGGTGTATTTTAGGACTCAAAAGGTGGGCCTGGGTGAATATAATGAGGTTCAACACAGCAAAATGCAAGGATTTGCACTTGGGCAGGAGGAATCCCAGGCATATATACAGACTGGGAGGAGAAATCCTTGAAAGCAGCCCTGCAGAGAAAGACCTGGGGGTCCTGGTGGATGCAAAACTTAATATGAGCCAGCAGTGTGCTCCTGAAAGCAAATGGTATCCTGGGCTCCACCAGAAGAGGGGTGGCCAGCAGGGACAGGGAGGTGATTGTCCCCCTCTACTCTGCTCTTGTGAGGCCCCATCTGGAGTACTGTGTTCAGGTCTGGAGCCCCCAGTACAGGAAAGACAGGGAGCTGTTGTAGAGGGTCCAGAGGAGGGCCACAAAGATGATCAGGGGACTGGAGCACCTCCCCTATGAGGACAGGCTGAGGGGGCTGGGCTTGTTCAGCCTGGAGAAAAGAAGGCTGCGGGGTGACCTCATGGCAGCATTTCAATACCTAAAGGGAGCCTACAAACTGGAAGGGAATCAACTCTTTGAAAGGGCAGATAGTAGCAGGACAAGGGGAAATGGTTTTAAGTTGGGGGATGAAAAATTTTGTTGGATGTCGGAGGGGAATTCTTTACAGAGAGAGTAGTGAGGTGCTGGAACAGCTGCCCAGATAGGTTGTGGATGCCCCATCCCTCAAAGTGTTCAAGGCCAGGTTGGATGGGGCTCTCGGTAGCCTGGTCTAGCATTAAATGTGGAGGTTGGTGGCCCTGCACTGTGGCACGGGAGTTGGAGCTTGATCCTTGAGGTCCCTTCCAACCCGAGCCATTCTATGATTCTATGATTCTAAGATATCTCATGTGAATCTGAGGTTTTAAAGGTCTGAGTTTTAGAAATAACTACTAGACACTCTATAAAAATCACGCTCCATTCCACTTTCTCATTTCTTGCATGAGATATCTACAATTTCCGGTCTCTTCTGTAAGCTACAGAAAGCTACGGAAAGAGAGCCCAGTTATTTACTCCTTGGTGCCCCAGGCAAGTATCTGTGGCCAACTGTGAAAGGCAAAAGGGCAATCAGAGTTCAAGTCTGTTACCTCTGAAGGGCAAGGGTTCTGAGTCACCAAAATGGAGGTTGGAGTAACTGATTTTCAGAAATCCTCTGATGAGAAACCCGGATGTCAGATGGGGAAAAATTTGATTCTCGTGGGAAAAAAAGTCTGGTAAACATATTTCACATCAAGCGTGGTCCACCCACAGAGACAAATCCAGCTTGCAGTCCTCTGTTAGTTTTTTTTCCTTATTTAGTAAGAAAACATGTATATAAATGTAATCCTTTTTTTTCATTTTCTTGCGGCTGAAACCTCACTTATGGGCTTCCAAAATGACACCTCTGAAGAGCAGAGCCTAACCTCAGTGTTTAGTAAAAAAACACAGGAAAGGCGTGAGCACCTCCCTTGAGGTACAGAGCAGAAGCAGTGAACAGTATTCTGAAACAAGTGGACAAACAAAAACATACAAAGCATCTGGATGTTTAAGGTGAATCACAGCCAAGCAAGAGGCTCATGCAACACCAAGGAAACAGAGCAGATGCTAAGTCCACTTTCCTGTGGCATTTCATGATGCAAAGCTCCTCAGTGTTTGCATATTTTTCCACACAAAATAGACTAATAGCTTTCTTAGAGGAGAGATGACAGTGGTGAAGTAGAAGAATTGTCTTTTTTTTCCTCTTCATTCGCCTTGCTCAAGGGATCTGGGTTTTTTAGTACCTAGGCTGGAAGCATCACAGTTCTCCAGCATTCAGTGGAATTATTTGATGTGAGACAGACTCCTCACAAGCTATCAAGGGCTGGCAGCAAAGACTGTTCATCATAACTTACTCCTGTCCTAACGCTGAATAACATTTGTTGAACTCAGGGGCAGTGTACAAGAAATACCCATATGCAAAATGATGTTGCCAGAGAAACCATATAACTTTTGGAAAGCTGTATTTGTCTTACAATCCCCCCACCCCTTTTTTTTTTTTTTGTTAGAAAGGTCATTTTAATTAGTAAGCAGGGGCAGGGAGTTATTGTTGGTAGGCAAAGCCCCATATTGATGGATCCTCTATACATCAGTGCCTGAGTATTAACAGTGCTCAGATAATCTTGCTGGCAAGCAAAGAAACAACTATCATGTTACTTGAAAGAACTGAAGCTATATTGTATAGCAGTCATTAGTCTCCTTGAATCTGCTCATAATGATGAATGCATCATTCTCACTGCCTGCAACTTGTGTAACAAACAGCACAGCCAAGTCCTTTCCAGTTCTGTTATTATGTTTTAAAAAACACTGACATTTTCTTAAATAGACATAATTTACAATTTTAAATAACACAACAGTGCCTTGGTGTGTAAGGGCCAGCAAGCAAACAAGACTCCTTTCACAAAGATTAAAAAAAAACTAAAAAACACAGTCTCGTGCTCTCTGAGGTCACTGTGGCTTTAAATTGTGGGGGGAGAAGGGGAATGGGACGGGATGGGGGAACTAGAGCTTTTTTGTAATATAGCTTTTGCTTTTAAATAGGGTAATGCCCACACAGCAGAAAGCCCAAGTGCAAGTTAAAAGCACTATTTAATTCCCACTGTGAAAAAATAGGTTCTTGTGTCAACATTGTCCTAGTAAAGCACCTCAAGCAGCAGTTCTGGAGCCTGAGCATCCATGCTCCTTTGGCCCTTGATTTGCTGCAACACCATGCGGGAAACATCAGGAACTCTCACAGCTCTACCAAAGCCCCTCCTACACACATGCCCACTTATCTGGCACCACTGGAGCATCCTTCACCTGCCATCATGCATCCCACCAGTCTGCGTGGGATGCCCCAACCATTCATGTTCTCAGGCAGGAGCAGACCTACAGTTAAATTAGCACTAAGGCTTTACATGAACTTATCATTATCATCCTACCAGCTGATGTTACAGATAGGTAAACTATCCCATATACAACTGTGTTAGAAAAAAAATGCTATAAAAATTTAGACTCCTTCTTTCCCTGAGCTTTATGAACTCGGTGACAACACAAGAACCAGGATCCAAAATCCTTTACTAAAGCCATTGTCTCTGCTTCATCTGCATGTAGTACTGCAGCAGTAAGGAACAATATCTTGTTGATAGCAGCAGCCTATGTCAAGTATCTGTCTGCTACTTTACACTTGTGATGGCATCAAAAGAACAGGTGACACATCAACTGCAACACTGATATTATAAGTGAGCAGCACCATTCAGTGAGGGTGAATTTTCTACATGGGCTCCCAGTGCAGCTAAAGGAGAAACTGCTGTTAAACAGCCTGGAGGGCAAAGAGAAGAGAATTAAATGCTGTACCAAGCTTATGAACTCTGTTCACGATTCAGATGCTCTGGGTCACAATCAAAGTTTGTTTAGGTGTCCAAGCTTTTTTGCTATTGACCTTTAACAGAATTTGACTCTCAGGAATACTCAAAAACCAGGACTAATGGAGAAAAAAAAAAACACCAATGTGTTGACATTCCAGGCTCCAAATGAGATCATAAGTGTCCCAAGCAGTGTGACAAAGGTTACTGTCAGGGTGTGTTTTATGTCTGAGCAGAAACGGGAAGCACTGTGAATCACATGACAACCTGTATTTTGACTTTTACACACAACTTACAAATGTCAATAGTTGGAACAGCTTAAATAATGATTAGAAAATAATGCAAATTTTAGAAGAGTTACCTGAAAGAAAATCAAGATGTGAAATTTTCCAAATGATCTTAGCTTACAGAACACTCCCTGCATACACTCAGCCTTTTGGTCATTCTTATATCTTGCAGAAGAAGCAGATTTGATAATATTTTCTTCATTGCTTTTTTCTCCATCTACTGAAACTTCAGCTCACATCAGCAAAATAACATGATCCACAGGGGAAACCGTTGTATTTTTTCATTGTCTATAAGCTAGAGAAAATTTGAAATCAAATCTGAAATTAAAAATTTGGCAGAATATGAATTGAAGTCAGTAATAACTAGAAACTTCAGCACAAAGTATGTTTGCCTGATCAAAGCAACTTTCTATATCCCATGGAAGCTTTTGAAGAATATTTAGAAATAAAACAAGTGGGAAAAATCTCTCCGTGCCAGATTTTAGGCTGTTTTTTAAACATACATCAAGGCAAAACCATAAAGCAGCCAATTGCCTGTATCTTCTGCCAAGAGCAGCATTCCCCTCTCTCCCTCATTTTCCTCTCCTCCTCCCTGAGAATGAATGAGATCAAGATCAAGAAAGCTGCGTCAGGCTCTTGAAGCCCTTTTCAAGTTTGCAGGAATATTGTGCTCGGAAGAGTACACACACACAAAGCTTTAGGGCTGATCTGCCCATGTCCCTTTAAACATCTCTGCCACCACCATGCCAAGGAACAAATGCAGGATGAAGGAGATAGCAGCACAGGGGTGACCAAGGGCAGCAGACAATTTGGTAGCCAACAGCAAGCTAAAAAGTCATGGGGTCACAGAAGGAGGGGAGAGAGAGGGTAGCATTTGCTCTGGGTGCCAGAAATCCCTCCATACATCTTTGTGCTAATATTATGATTATTACTTTGGCAGAAGCCTTTTTGTTTTTTTTTCCAAGCTGATCCTGCTCCCCTCTTGTGCAGGTATTGAGTCTGCACTCCAAAAAAGCAAAAGAAGCAAGGCCATCGGTTTTAGATTTGCTGAGCTCTCTCCAAGATACATATGATGGGAAAGCAGGGGAAAGTAGGAGTGGTGGGGGGGAAATGAGGAAGAAAAACATCTTAACGGTCACAACCTGGGTAAGGACCTTGACTTTTCTAATACTTTTAGTCCACAGTGAATGTGGCAAGGATGAAGAAAACATAAGTTTTAATTCCAAGTTGCCTCTGATGTAAATAACTGATATAAATAACTCCGTTCCCCTGAAGCTGACTGCAGTCATTAGGACAGCCTCCATACTAGAATGTTTTATTGGAGGCAGCTACAATATCAAATCCTACTCCTCTCTCTCCCTCTTCCCTCTTCTTTCAAACCACAGTACATATATCACTGAAGACCTTTTAGAGCTGTCACTTGCTTACGTCAGCTGAAGCCCTCTGCACATCACATGCTGAATCAGCAGCCTCCACACAGCACTGCCCGTGACTGGCACCGGTGCCCAGGGACAGCTAGGCACTTCTAGTTGCTCCATAGCCTGAAAAGTGCCTTACTCATACTGAAACTTTTGCTTTCGATCAAAATTATTCCTTCAGCCCCCTCCCATTCTTCAGATCCTTTCCAACTGTTTCTTCATTCCACTGAAAATAAAGCCCTGAACACTGAGATATTTCTGCATCCCTGCTTGTAGTTGCAAGCCCCTGCAATATGATCCTTCTCAGCACATTTCCCTGAGACTCCCTAGCATGTGTAAGCATGCCAAGATATGAGTATGGGTACCAAAAAAAGTAGAAACTGAATTTGTGCATTTCAGTCAAGGATGTTGTGATTTAGATTATAAGCTTAAGCCATTCAGTCTTAAATTATCATTCCAGTATCCTGTATTTCCACTTTCTATTGCCATTTTTTAAATTTCCTATTCACTCCTTGCATTCCCCAATAACCTTTCACAAATTCTTTGAACTTTTCATTCATTTCACCTTTTTTTTTCCCACTCATACTGTTATTCTGACATTTGTTTCATATTTTGCTTCCCCCATAAGCCTGTTTCTTTTATCATACGTCTTCTTCCTTCTTCTGCTCAAAATTCCTTGCAGTATTTCACACAGTTTTTCCTCTTTGTAAAGCCTCTTTTCTTCCGGTCTCCATTTGCTTGTATCTGAAACCACTACACTCATTTGTCCTATTTAGGGCCTAGATCCTGAAACCCATCTTAAATCAGAAAAACATTTAAGCAAGTCTTTAGCACTGGGGCTCATTTTGGTATGAATTGCAAGGTAAGTATTTACCTCACATTTCGTATCACAGAATCATATAACTATATAATGGCCTGGGTTGAAAAGGACCACAATGATCATCCAGTTCCAACCCCCCTGCTATGTGCAGAGTCGCCAACCACCAGACCAGGCTGCCCAGAGCCACATCCAGCCTGGCCTTGAATGCCTCCAGGGATATAGAATCATATGATAGAATGGCCTGAGTTGAAAAGGACCGTAATGATAATCTAATTTCGAAGTTCAGCTGCTTTGCCAAATACGTGTAGGCTATATATCTGTGTATGTATGTGTGTGTATATATAAACGTACAAAAAATCACACGTGTAAGCAAAGAATGCTTCTCAAATCCTCTTATATTTAGATGATGGCTCCCAGCTCAGATGGCTCTTGAAGATCTGGGAAGAGGCTGAGCTCCACAGAGCTGCTTCTTGCTGGGAACCTGCAGAGATGGATGGCATGCCCGTAGCTTCATGGGCACAGATAGGGAATGCCTTCAGGTTGCACAGAAAGCAAAACCATTACAGCAGAACAAAGCTCAGAAGAGCTTCCAAAGGATTTCCATCCACTGCTACTAATGGTTTGTAGAGAAATACAGGCATGCGTTCAAATACTCATCTCTCAGGCTGCAACTTTCTCTTAGCTTGTACATACACACATGCCTTCAATAGGGCTTCATTCCATCTTGAATGGGGCCTCCTCACTTTGGCTGAGCAGGATGGAGGATATAAGCATTAATTTCAGGCACAGGATTGATACAGCTTTTGAACCACTCAAGAATGTGGGTAGAGGTGATTGCATTCACAAGTTCTGTCAGAGCCCTTCAGAAGTAGGCCTTAACCTACATATTCCTTTTATCTTCCTATCTGGATGAGTTACATAACTCCATGCTCACTTTGTTGCTCTTGCTGAACCTATTCTTAGGCGCCCTGTTTCCCCCTCATAGGGTTTTGGCATCCTGAACCATGTGTTCTGCTGGGGACAGATTACCAAAAGAACTGGGCTTTCCAAGGCCTATATCCATGTGAGGATGCAATCATGTAAAGACTACCAAGCAATTTTAGGCGCTTTGCTGAACAGAGATTATGCTAACAATGAGAAGATCTGCTTCCACAAGAAAGTAGTAAGAACAGGAGGGGTTATTTATTTGTTTGTTTATTTATCTTTAATTTCAAAGCCCGCTTCTCATAGGAAGTCCTTGGGTGAGGAAGTAGAAAGACAATTACTTCCAGTGTGCTGGACAAATTTGCTAAAGGAGAGAAACAAAATGTTTATGCACTGCCCAAGGCCAGGGTTATACAATTATAAAAATATACTGCCTCCTCTGTAATTCGGTGAATTTTAAATGAAGCAACTTACCTACTATTAATTAGCTATATTTTGTAGTTTTATGGACGATGCACATGGTGTGCTGATTTGCATACATTAGCATGTAATTTACATGCTTTCTTCAAGGTATTCAGTATTATTGCCATTACTTTTTGTGCCCTATTTCTCTAATGACTGTAATGGAATACAAAAGAGATTTCTCTTTGTATTTACCCTGTTACCTTATACATGAGTTTCAGAATAATGTGTCATGCAGAGAAGTAGGAATTTTCATGCAAAAGGTTTTGCTTTCAAGCCTGAGCCACTTTATGACCACCCACCCTGCTGCATTTTCTAATGCTGCCTACGTTTCCTTGGTCATTGTTCTTTTCTTAGCCACATAAGGACACACAGCATTTTAAAAGTCAGGTGCAAGTGCAAAAATTTGCTCTATTGCCTGCACTGAAAAAGAAAGGCACAAGAATTAATGGGTCCCACTCCATCTATCAGCACCCAAAGGCATAGAGAGAAAAATAATCTGCAGCTGGGGAAAGCTGAGCAAGGTCAAAGGGCAGTGTTTGCATCTGCATTCACTGAGAGGCAGAGAGGAAAAGCAAAGGGTCTCTTTTTGTTGCAGCTCGGCACTATTTTAGAAAGCACAGATACTAACTTAATTACCACAGTTCCCTTTTGCACTAGAGCACTGCAGCAGGCTATAAATCAATACTTAAGGTCACATTGCTAAAAGCCCTGAAAAAGACTTTTCTCTCACTATAGCACGTTGTTTTCTGCTTCTGCAGGAGTCAAGAGAATTGAAATACCAGATTGGCAGTGGAGCTAAAACAATGATTACAAAAGAAGTTAAGGATTAAAAAAAAGCTAGGTGTAAAATGAGCAAGTCCAGCTCATAGCAAATATCAGGACTTCATCAAGCCTGTTCCCCCCAAACTGGGAGACACAAGCAGGTGCCCAGGAGCATGCAGTGAGTTTTACTTCATGAAAAAATACAGTCATTTCTGCTGAGTATATCTTTGGCAACTTTACCATACATCTGAAAGCAATGATACATGTGCATGCATGACATCTTATTTCAATAAATTGTTGGGAACAGAGTTAAGGATTTACAAACATACTTTTTTTTTTTTTTTTTTTTTTTTTTCCATTTGTTTTTCTACTATACCTGCTGATCTAGCTATTTCACAAATTTTGGAAGAGAAGAAATTGCATCATATGGGATCTGGAAAAAGCTAATTCCAACTGAAATACATTTGGCACAACATTGAGTGACTTAGCTGGAGGTAGGTTTCTTTTTCTTTGGTTTCACATGGGCAGTATGGGGCCAACAGTATCATTAGATAGATACAGGATTTGCATCAAGGAACCATGAGTATCATAAGAATGAGACACAGCATCCTCTAAATACCTAGTTTAGATGCTATGGTATAATTTCAGTTGATGGTGGGAAAAATTAAACAATCTGTTCAGAATGAGAAAACAAGCTTCAAGGCAATTTTGGTTTTCAAAACATAAACAAGTTTTTACCAAACTTGAAATTTAATTTCTAAAACTTGCATTTTTCTTTAGAAGCCAATGGGATCGTGGAGGCTGGTAATTCTACATTGCAGCGCAGTGCTGATCAGCTTTAGTTTAGATGTATTTGTTTAGGTGCTATTAGTTTAGGTGGAAAGAGTTGTAGAAGCAGCCATTCTCGAACTACAGCTTCTAGAATCCTTGGATTTCAGACAAAACAGCCGCTGGTCACCTGCTGTACAAGAAGGAGAGCATGGGCACGTGTCCAAGAGCTGATCATTTCAGGAAAGCATAATACTTCAGTCAATACTTTCTTTGATTTATAAGGAGAGCTTTAGGCAAAGCATTTTGAAATTCAAAAACTGTATTTTCTGATGACGCTTTCTGTGAAAAAATTCTGAGAAGAAGAGCAAGAATTTGGTGCCATTTTATGTTGATGGAAGGATTATTTTTTACACTTTTGCACAGGCACAAATAGCTCCAATAACCTATGAGAAATATGCCCTGATAACAACAGTCCCTCAAAATATTAGCAACAACTTCCTCAGATGTTCTTTGACCAGAAAGTTGCCTAGATTTTTTCAAGCGGAAGTTAAAAACATCCAAGTCCATCTTCATATTTAGACATGAAGAAAATGCTCGCCTCTTCTACTTCATTCTTTATTATTAGGACTCATGCTTGACTAGTGAACAAGCACGGACTAGGAAGCAAAGAAAAAGGTTGTTGTATTTCTCTTTTTAAAAGTATTGGCATTTGATAATGGACATTACACTTGCTCCTAAACAGTTACAGAACAGGAGTTCTTTTGAAGATATTCTCAGTTACTAATGCCCTGTTGTATATATTTGGGTTGGAAAATGTTGAATGCTTTCAGGCCAAATGGATTAGTACGTGGTAAAATTTGACCAAAGTCTTTTATTACAGTAAAACCAAGTAAAAACCCAACATCCAGTCTCAATTTACTACTGTCTGACAGTACAATATTTATAATATTATTTACTACAGTGACAACGAGAAACACCAAATTATGCATTCAGAATATTACTGTACTTATTTAAATGTGATCATTTGCTGTAACTCATTCCAGTCTTTACGAGGTACAACTCTGTCTTTAAGAAACAGTTATACAAGATATGAATGGGAGAATGGCTAAGAATCATGTAGGGATTGGAAGGGACCTCTAGACAACATCCAGTCAAACATCCCTGCTAAAGCAGGTTCTCTACAGTAAGTTGAACAGGTAGGTGTCCAGACAGATCTTGAATATGTCCAAAGAAGAAAACTTACCGTGAAAAAAATTTAAGAAAGTTATAGATTAATTCCCACCAACTTCTTTCTATGGAGACCACTGGATTCTCCTGCAGCAGACTTGAATCCAATAAAGTATCAGAAAAAAATCAAAGGGGAACATCAAAAATGAAAACAGCAATACAATCTGGAATAAAACCAGGAAAATGGTTAAAAAGTCTAGTTATTAAAAGTGTAAGTTAGCTGGAGTTCAAGTACTATGAAACTGAAGGGCTCAAAATATGCATATTATTACTATTCCTTTGTGCAACAAAAATGATGGAGAACAAGGTGCCACTCTACCTGTCCAGGACACTTTATCAGATCCTTCACAGCTAAAAGCACAAAAAGAGAAACTAATGAGATAATTCATGTAAAAAATAGAAGTTTTCCCATCTCAGAAAAAAAAAAAATGACTGTCATGTTCCTTTTTCTTGCAACCCTTGTATCAACATAACCACTCCTTCAATGGAAAGGAAACCAAAATTCAACTCTCCATTTGGTATACTGCATTTATATTAAAGACATAAAAATAAAAATACTGAGAAATAAACTTGTTTTTCCTTTAATACAAATCATGTAAAAGACAAGGACAAAAAGCATTGTGTATTCTTAATAGTCTACCAAGAATACATATGATTTTTTCCTAAAAGATCTCAAACTCCACCAGGAAGAATCATTTTGAACATCATGAAGCCATCTAAACTTTTCCTGCAGTTGTAGCAAACTTAGGTAGGTTTACTGTAGCAATATTTGGGCTTCAGACCAGACTTTTGATTCTGCTGACAGAGTTCAAATCTCTCCACCTCATATATACTGCCTGTTTCACCAAGCCACAAGGAACACTTTCCAAGACCAAATCTGAATAGCAGTCCCTCTGACTTACTGGTTTAAAAGAATTTTGTCCCATACCATTGCTTATGAGGGCTGGAGAAAATATGTTACCTGCCAGAAGTCTGGCAACACATAAGCATCCTAAAGCCTGAGACTGAGTGAGGACTGAGCTCCAACAATTCTACAGCCAGAGTAAGGGCAATTGCTCATGATTATCCAGAATATGGGTGTAAATAGCTGGTGTTTCCGTTCAGATGCCAAATTGAGGTGAAGTCTGAAGAACAAAGAATCCAATTCAGCATGAATGAAGATGTGTAGCTGTGATTTTCCTCATTAAGATAGAAAAAGAAGATTCTTCTTTTCCAGTTTGAGTACAAAATAGAATATTTCATTGACAAAGTTAAGGGCTAGAGTCACAAAACCACTAAATAAAGAGATTTTTTTTTTTTTTTTTTTTTTAATTTTATTTTTTACTTTTTTACCTAGCTCCTCAGTGACAAAAACAATGATACAGGAAAGAGAGATGAGATTACAGTTCCTTCCTCTGCCTTTTCACAAGAGCCTTTTGAGCACGTACGTCTGATCTGAAGCATGCTTGGTGATGCTGTCTTCTCATACTTCACACTTTGCATCCCACAGTGTCACCTCTCATTCTTCTGAGTACCCAATTACCTTCTCATCCTGCTTTCAGCAAGCCCATCTGCATAAGAGCATGAAAACAGTCTTTTTGCACAAATTTATGAGAGAAATACCATAATCTGACTTTATGAAAGTAGGTGTTAAATTGTCCTGTGATAAATTATACATTTTTTTTTTGCTTACCTTGTTATCAAAAGAGGGAACAGAGAGATGAAATACATGTCTAGGAATAAAGACAGAAGTGGGAAAAGTTTTTAAGAACATTCTCCTATATTTCTGCTGCAGCATCGTATTTTCAAACCAGCAAACATGATTCATTCACTTTAAGTATTTGCAACTAGATGTGAAATTACCCCTCCTTCTTTTCTTGTAATGGTTTTCTTCCTTTGAATATCAGAACAACGTATCATCACACCTTTTTGTTTGCTTGCTTGTTTACTTTTTCCCCTGAACATGCACACCATAAGCATTTTCAATAACACAGGTTTTGTTTCACAAAGGGATTGTGTACTTAATTAAAGAGAAAACAACAGACGTGCATACAGAAACACATCCACACATATACACTCACAAAACAATAAATGAGAGTAAGTCTTCTGTGACAGCACTATTTTCCACTGTCTGGATGATTAGAGAGTCCAGTGCTTTTTATCAGAGACAACCTCTTTCTCTCCTTTCAGGCTTTAAATAAATACTTGTGCTAATTGCAGATACTAGCAAAATGCAGTACCAAAACTGGCATGGATGTGAAAGGGAATAAACAAGCTATGGTAGATTAAACACTGTTTTTCTGTCACTGTCAGAATGTATAATAAAGAGTCCCATGCTATTTTACTGTTTCTGTCCTTATAATGCATGTCAGATACCTATAATTTATGACACAGAGCCATTGCTTCATGAGTTGCACTTCCTTTTAAACTGATGCTGAACTCGTTAGTGGGGGAAATGTGACAGGTTGATAGTGGTTTCTTATCTGCAGGTTAAACATTGTCAGAATAATTCATGGCCAGGTAACTGTTAGAACAGTAATGTTTTTATAATTCAAGCCGGAGTGGACTGTTCACTAAGGATTTGAGCTCCAGCAAGCAAGCCCCTCACCCTCAGTCTGAAGCTCGCTGCCTTCCCATCCATCAGACTTCAAGGAGTAAACATTCTGAAACTGGATCTGTTGAGCTCAAAGAAAATGTCAGGGTCCCCAGCACTGACACTACCAGCATTGTAAAAGCCAAGGATGACTTCGTTTCCAACCACCACCACTCAAAAATAATGCCAGGCTCAAAAAAATAGGAAAATTTATTTACAAATCATTACATTTTGAGGGCAGTGCAATATTATTGATTCTTCTGTACTGTAAGCTTTAAAATATTAAGGTATATTTTTTAAGCTTTTCAGCTATCAGTAGTATAATCTTGATTTTCAGCTCCTTTGCAGTCACTTTGAAATTGTGAGACTAAAAAAATTGGAGACATGAAAAACATGCTATGAGACCCATGACAAAATCATAGAATGCTCACTGTACAAAAGTTGCTATCCAAATGAGAACTTTCTAACAAAACTGATTTGTTGAATCGTGGAATCACAGAACATCTTGGATGGGAAGAGACCTTAAAGACCATCCAATTCCAACCCACCTGCCATGGGCAGGGATGCCATCCACTAAATCAGGCTGCCCCAATCCATCATAGAATCACAGAATCGTTTGAATTGGAAGAAACCTATAAAGGTCATCTAGTCCAGCTCCCCAGCAATGATGAACAGGGACATCCATAGCTAGATCAGGTTGCCTAGGGCCTGGTCCAGCCTGGCCTTGAATGTCTCCAAAGACTGGGTATCCATCACCTGGCCAACCTTTTCCAGGGCTTCATCACCTTTATTGTAAAAAACATCTTCCTTATTGCAATTAAAATCTTCCCTTCTTTAGTTTGAATCCATTTCCCCTTGACTTGTCACAGCAGACCCTACTAAAGAGTCTGTTCCCTTCTTATAGCCAAACTCTAGATACTGAGAGGCCACTCTCAGGTCTCCTTGGAGCCTTCTCTTCTACAGGCTGAACAGTCCTAGCTCTCACTGCCCATCCTCACAGCAGAAGTGTTCCATCCCTTAGATCATTTTCTGGATGTGTTCCAGCAGATCCATACCTCTCCTGCCCTGAGGACTCCACATCTGGACACAGTTTTTCAGGTTTTTCTCACCAGCAACAGATTAGAGGGCAGGATCAACTCCCTCAACATGCTGGCCATGCTTCTCTTGACACAGCCCAGGGTATGGTTGGCTTCCTGGGCTGCAAAGGCAAATAACTGGCTCATGGTCAGCTTGTCACCCACTAGTACCCCAAAGTCCTTTTCAGCCATACTCTATCCTTACATCTCCCAGCTTATTCTGATAGTGGGTGTTGCCAGTGGGTGCACAACTTTGCATTTGGCTTTGTTGACCTTCATGACCTTCACTTGGACCCACTGCTCAAACTTGCAATCAGCCTGGCCTTGAACACTGCCCGGAATGGGATATCCACAGCTTCTCTGGGCAACCTGTTCCAGCACCTCACCACCTTCTAAGTAAAAAACAAAAGCTATATCAGCATACAGCAACTGAGAACCTAGTTTTGTCTCTAACTTAAGTATGGCATATACTCTGACAACTATGTGTTACATATAAACACATATTTTGAATCATTCCTTAAGATATAGTCAGAGATAGCAGTTAGATCTATACTATAGAAATCAGTGAGAAGGAGTAAAAATGTATTCAGTGTATGACATAGTCTGCATTAAAGGCACTCTCTGTATTTGATGTATTATATCCTAGGTTGGTTTTACTTCAAACTTCTCTTCAGTATGCAAATATTTCCAAGGGATAATTTTGTCACAACTGAGCCCCACGACAATAAGATGATCAATTGCTGTGGCCTTTTTACGCCTGAACATTCAATAGCCATACAAATTTCTTGTTAATTTTCTTCCATTACTTCTGTATATTCTGGGGTCATGTCTGTAAGGAGTGGCACCTAACTCTAACTCCTGTCTCAAAGCACAGCATAAAGCCTAAGTCGAACTGGCCCACAGTGAGGAACCTGTTTTATATCCTATCTTCCAATATCCTGTCTTCCAATGCATGAGTTGGGATTTTTCTCTCCCAGTTTTAAAAAATGCACGATTAGAAAGAGAAATATATATATATTTAAATCACAGTAAATACATAAATAAGCAAATGTGCATTTTTTAATAATGCATGAACACTTACTTTAAGAATAATATTCATGGAAGAGCTGTGACTGTTACACATACAGAAATCCCAACTGGCAAAATATAATTAAAGTAAGAACTCTTGAACAAATAAACCAGTTAAATACACAATATTACCAGGCAAAATATCTCTGTATTTATCACTCTGCAGCTGTAATTACACTAGCTGCTTTTCTTCATGCATATATTAATATCTCACTAATATTATGGAGCAGAGGTATAAATTACCATGCACAGAGTTAAAGGAAGGTTTTAGCTTGGCAGAGTGCAGTGGTAGCAAGTATTGCATACTTACAAGAAAAAAAAATTAAATTGAATCTGATTGCTAGTTTTACTGGGATAGTCATTTCTTGCAGCCCTGAGAAACCCAATCTCCCTGAAAGAGTAATTAATGAAGTGCTGGCTTGGAAAGCCAAGTTAGAGTGGGTTTCAGATACTGCAGGTCAAGATATTCAGCCTGGGATTCTGAAAGTAGCTGAAGTGTGAAACTCACAGAAGATATTTAGTTTATCTTGAGAAAAGAAAGGAAAGGAAAAACTATGTCATTTCTGTTTTCTGTGTAAATAAAGACTACTATTTTAAGGTTGTTCTGATTATTTCAGGAGGTTTGCTTCATCACTGATTGGCTGGATGTGCTTTTGAGTGGGTGTGCTAGCTATTCACAGCAAAAAAAAAAAAACAGGTCAGGAAATTCATTCCCATGGGATGAACTTTTCTGAACCTGGAAATGAGCAAAGAGACTTGGAAGTAACTTTTGACCACATGGATGAATAATGCCAAAGACTCCTTTAGCAAACAGAAATTCTTATGATATATAAAGCATTGACTGTGTTTTGAGGCTGAAAGCTGATTATGCTGTTTTTGGGCCTGAGAAATCACTGAGAATGTAAGGTTTGGTTGAAAAAATTTAGGGAGACATTCTCACACAGTAAGTCAGCCTAAGGGCCCACTTACAGTGGGCTTATTAAAGGTTAATGTTTGACTAATAGTGGCTATAACCGTATTACAGATATGAGTAATACATGTTACACATAGTTATAGGCATCTCAGAAGAAAACGTCTAGACTGTTATTGTTCCAAAATATCAACTGCATTAGAAAATTTAGGCCACAAAGTCAAGCCTGTGAATATTTAACTGAGCCAAGTTGTGTGTATTCAACCACTCAGTCATATCCTATTTCCTTTATGCTCTGCCTCACCTAGATTACCCCCAGCAATGGGACTCAATATCCTTTCCATAGCATGCTTTGCACTCACACCTGAGCACAGGACAACACATAAATCTTGTTTCATGCACAGACATATCAGTTTCACCAGGCTATCCAGCATTTTAATATTTTTGTTGTTCGCAAGTATTAATGATTTGATTTTCCAAATTTCTATACTGGAGGAGAGGAGAGTATTTTTCAGTTCAATATACAAAGGGCTAAGGTATACACAGGTTCAAGGGAGTGCATCTTCATTCCTGATTTTTAACACTTAAGATCTAATTTTTCATTTTCCTCCTCTTGTTATACAAGTGACAGCTTAAAAAAGATGATTAAAAGTCATTTGTAAGATCTCAGAACTTTGCAGCACTGCTACTGGGTACCTAAAATTGAGGCTGTGGAAAATGGGACACAGATAAAGAGAAATCCAAATTTATACTTATTTCCATGGATTTTCTGAATTGTACAAGTCATATGAGACCAGAATGGTTAGAGCTGCATTTTGGTAGCAAGTATTTTGCTACCTCTGCTCCAGAGTCCTGCAATTTCTTCCTCCAGTCTTTTGCTTCACTTACTGCACACTTTCCAAATTCTTCTATCTGGTAAAATCTTTACTAGTCAACATTTATTTGCTCCCTGAATATGTTTACTGTGCCTTATTGAATGATACAAAGGTAATGTAGGAAAACACACAAATACATGCTTAGGCAGCAGAAACCTTTATAAGAATCCAAATACAAATTGCATTGATAGCTCAGTGGTGACATCCCTAGCTTCTGATCACATCTAAATTAAAATAAAGGAAAATTATGAGTACATTATGTTCTTAGTTAAAAATAATGGGACTACAATCCTTGCCTCCACGCCTCTGCCATCCACTGATAAACAAAGTAGCCAATGGCAAGGGGAAGCAGGAAGATGTTATCTTCTTCACTAATCTGCCCATAGCAATGGGATGAGGACAAAGTTTGACTATGTTTCACAACTTCTTGCTTCACAACTTGGGATAACATTGCAATTCAGGAACTGCAATGTGCTATCCCAAAGCCACAGGGACATGGAGTATCACAGAATCATAGAATGGCCTGGGTTGAAAAGGACCACGATGCTCATCCAGTTCCAACCCCCTGCTATGTGCAGGGTCACCAACCAGCAGACCAGGCTGCCCAGAGCCACATCCAGCCTGGCCTTGAATGCCTGCAGGGATGGGGCATCCACAGCCTCCTTGGGCAACCTGTTCCAGTGCCTCACCACCCTCTGTGTGAAAAACTTCCTCCTAATATCTAACCTAAACCTCCCCTGTCTCAGTTTAAAACCATTCCCCCTTGTCCTATCACTATCCACCCTCATAAACAGCTGTTTCCCCTCCTGGCTCCCTTCAAGTACTGGAAGGTCACAATGAAGTCTCTCAAGGAGCCTTCTCCAAGCTGAACAAGCCCAGTTCCCTCACCCTTTCCTCACAGGAGAGCTGCTCCAGCCCTCTGACCATCTCAGTGCCCTCCTCTGGACCCGCTCCAAGAGCTCCACGTCCTTCCTGTGCTGGGGGCCCCAGGCCTGGACGCAGTGCTGCAGATGGGGCCTCACAAGAGCCGAGCAGAGGGGGACAATCACCTCCCTCTCCCTGCTGGCCACCCCTTTTTTAATGCAGCCCAGCACACAGTTGGCCTTCCAGGATGCAAGTGCACACTGCTGGCTCATGTCTAGCTTTTCATTTACCAGAACCCCCAAGTCCTTCTTGGGACTGAGGGCTTGAGAGGGCTGCTCTCAAGGAGATCTTCCCCGAAAGATTCCTGCTATTCCCTCCTGTGGTTCCCAGTATTCCTGTATCCCTAGCACATCAACTACCCACAGTCAGCCTCACAGTCTTGAGTCCAATCTTTTTACCAGCATACTCATGTGACCTTTGGTAATCTGCAGTTTAGCAGAAGATTATCTACTTCACAAATTCAACAGGAATACGAGTTTTGAATAGAAAATTTCCAGATTTGATCTACATGACTGTAGCTCAAAAATAATTTGTCCTTTCCAATTCAGATCAGAGACTGGTGTGTAGAACATTCCGCTAATAAAATTCCTACTTTGTAACAGAACCAAAAACCTTCTTTTACCTCATGTTTCAAGTAACATAAAAGCAGATTTTCAGGTAGTATCAGGTATAAACATTCTCATGAAATCCAAAAAAGCTACTGATTTACAACACAATTGCTAAGAACAGCTTTGTTGCTTAGAGCAATAGTGATTGGTAGAAAATATTAAGAAAAAGAGTTTTATTTTAAAGGCACTCAAAAATGAAATTTAAGGGAAAAATCTTTAGCAGTAATGACAACATAAGAGAAAACCATAGACCACTGGAATAGCAACCAGGCTGTCAAAACATAGCCAAAGGACCACAGTTTGAAAAGAATTAGAGTATCATTATCAATGACATGAAGAAAAAAAGATAAGAGCAGCTTAACTACTGCCTGTCATTACTTGCACCTAGTATAGCACCCAGCTTAAACAACATTCATGCAGCTGCCTGTGGATATACCCAATATTACATGTTAATATAAAAGATTGCTAAATAACACTTTTTTTTTTTCCTTCCCTTTTCATTTGAACAGAAACACCAGAAACCATATTTGTTTTTTTTATACATTGTGTACTATGATCACAAAATGAATACCAAGATATATAGCACTTTGAAGGGGTACACCCAGCAGGATTCTGCATATGGACAGGCCTTCATGTTGTTGAAATGATTCAGACCTTTATTATGGCTACTCTCATCCACATCTCTTTACCTCCCTGTAGCCCTACCTGTCCCAAGGGAAGTCTTGTTCAGTAGATAGAGAGAAGGCAACTGAAAGTAATGGATCTGGATTTTAGCTTTGATTTTGCACCAGAGAGCAATGGTAGCTCCTTTTTCTGTTTTAACTTCTTTGGTTTTCCTCACCCATCTTGGATTGGGTACTACAGAGTGTAGTGTCCTTTACTGAACACTTTCATCTCCTTATTTTCTCAGGGGAGTCAATGGTAGCACAGTTCAGAACATCTGTCTATCTGATTGGAAGAATTTTTGAGTGATTTCGTGTAACTACAAAATAATTGTTTTCTTTAATGCATTACACATATCAGACTGTAGCCCCACAGATTGTGAAAGGAACGATAAGAGAAACATGATGCAAAATTGATATAGATGTCAAGTTGATAGGCTACCATGGCTAAAGAGGAATTACAATCTGTCATTCAAAAAGTCAAATACGTGGTGGTTAAATACTAGAAAATATTTATGAGACAAACAGCAGTATTCATAGTTTGAATAAAGAGGCTATTCTAAGGAATGACATAAAATGGCATCTGTTGAAAAATTTCAAACACAGAGCAATCTGAGAGAGCATTCTTTGTTTCTCAGGTATGGGAGTCTCTATCGTTTCCCTCTGTAGATGGATTAAAATGATGACAGATAAAGATCCATTGCCAAAGAAAATGTAGGATTACATTTAGACATAATTAGTTGGTTCTGGGCCATGAAAAGAGAAGAAAAGGGAAGAAAAGGAGGGGAGGGGAAAGGAGAAGAAGAGAGGAGAGGAGAGGAGAGGAGAGGAGAGGAGAGGAGAGGAGAGGAGAGGAGAGGAGAGGAGAGGAGAGGAGAGGAGAGGAGAGGAGAGGAGAGGAGAGGAGAGGAGAGGAGAGGAGAGGAGAGGAGAGGAGAGGAGAGGAGAGGAGAGAAGAGGAGAGGAGAGGAGAGGAGAGAAGAGGAGAGGAGAGAGGAGCTGACTCATTTGTTTAGTTTTTAGTAAATACCTTTTGTATCATACAGCTTTTAGCTACAACAAGCACTTAAAATTGTCTTCTTCATGAAACATGTCCAGTTCGTATGCATACAGATTTTCCAGATCTTCTGTGCTTGAAAATAGGTAACTCCTGTTGCAGTGTGAAAGATCTGCCTTGAAATCCTAACTCTACTGAAATAATTGGGATTTATTCCATGGGTTTTTGTGGGGCTTGGATTTCACCTCTGGACGAGTGAATAACCACTTGATACTTCATTTGCTTCCTAACCATTCCCTCAAGTCAAATAGGACATGATGTATTTCTATGATACTCCTCAGAGTGACTGTTTTTGTTTCAACATGTTGACAGATGCCAGCCATACTGGAATCTTTTCAGATTGACTCAGAGTGAGACATTAGTTTACTGCCTGGAGAATAAACTTTCCATTTCTATTCATGGAGCGCATTAGAGAATATTTCAGAGATGTTTTGCAGGACAACCTCTTTTGTTTTGCTAATAGGACTCATGTATACACTTCCAGTGGGAAAACATCTGTTTTACAGATCTGTCCTCCTAGATATAGCTGGATTCAAGCTACAGACTTTGGAACTGTACCCAAACACTCCCAAAGTTCAGCAATATTTCGATTATGGGGGTTGGACTGAAATCATTAAGAAGAAATAGACCAGGTTTAAGATTTAAACTTCCTAAACTTTCAGGGACTCACTGGGATTTCGTCTCACATCCAGCTGTGCTTCTCAGTTACAACCATAGTCACTTAATGTTGTTTTGGGCAGGCAAGCAACACCTCTGCACAGTGACATAATGTAATCACTTATCAGTCAAGGGAACCGCACTCAAGAAAAACTGAGCTGAGATCAAAAGTGACTCACTGATTGCCTTTAGTTCATTTGCCAAAGAAATTCACAAACTTCTGCCTCACTGCACACCTCAGACAGACAATACAACAATATCCATAACAAAACTAGAGTTTAGTTTTTTTAAAATTTTAGAACAGAGCATGTTATCTGGCATCTAATGATTGTCAGCTTTCATATTCTTGCTATTTGTTTTTTTGTTTTTCTGTTTTTTTTGTTTTGTTTTGTTTTGTTTTTTAATATTGGACTTAGTTTTATATTTAATAATACATGGGGGAGGAGGGGGGGTGGAGGTAATAATCTTAGAGTGGCTTTTTTGTTAATCTAAGTTTTGTGTTCACTTCCTAAAAAACAGACATCCAATAAAATTGAGCAAGCAATAGCGCAAGTAACCTGTGGGAATTTGGACCAAAGGACCCCTGTGAACTTTTAAAGTAAGGGATTAAAGTCTTCTGAGCCATCTGCTGTTCAATAGTCCTTACCAGGTCAAAGTTGCAAATGTATTATCTGCTCCTAGAAAACATATGACAGATGTTGCTGTTCATTATCTCATCATACACAATATGTGAGCATGTAAGAGGGAAAAAAGGAAGGAGACAAAAACAGCAAAAAATCTTTTGAATTCATGTTCCTCTTGGCAACAATATTGAGATTTATACCAGTGGATAAAATGCTTAAAGTCACAGCTTCAGATATCACAAAAAAATCAAACAAAAAACTAAGCAAATGAACTGTCCAAGTAGATCAAAAAAGCCTAAAGTACCACCCTGAAATAACAAATAACAATAGCCAATTATTGTTTACACTCCTGGAGCTCCCTAATCAATAGCTTAAGAATTAAATATTGCTCTGAATCCTCACTGGGAGAGACACCAATGATCAATGATCAAAATAATGCAATTTATGGCATTAATCATTTTATCCATCTGTAACACTTGATGTGAGAGGAACCACTAAAAGGGAAGCCCAAAGACCACTGAAGTTGATGGAGACATAGTTAAACAGATCTGTTTTCAGCTAAAGCAATCTCTCCTACTCCCTCCTGATGCTGTTGTCCTTTCACTTCTATGCCACATGTACCAGCACAGCTTTGTAACTGCATGGTCATCTGATAAAAAAAGACTTTTTTTTTTTTTTTCTACTGACAGCTACTTAGAAGGACACCAAACCCTAAATGGCAGCCAAAAGGTATTTCTATAACTGTAGTGAGCTTTGTCACTAGTTATAGAACAAAAGATTTGCCACACAGCAATTGGCTTTGTCTCCATTCAAAGGAGAGAGCCTAACCCAAATCCCTTTTTTACCTCTGCCCACAGTAAATAATTCTAGCAGCAACCATCCTGACATCCGTGGGTTTTCTTCTCCAAATGTAACAGCAATGGAACATCTGGATGACATAAACACCCATAAATTGTCCAGATATTCTGGATAACTTTTATGTCATACATGTCTTGTCATAGAAATGCTGCCATTCTAAAGTACCCAGGATGTTCCCCAAATTGTGTCTGGTGCAGAAGCACTGCAGTCAAACGCCTCAAAGACTACAGGAATAGATAAGGCACATTGTTTTACCAGAACTCCCCTGGTTCAACAAACAGATCAAAGGAGTCTAGGTTTCTTCCAGCCTCCACAGAAGGACTTCAGGGCAATACTTTGGCATATCTCAGTCTGTGGCACAGCGAGGCAAGTGTGTGAAGCAGGTGGTTCACCTCACTCGTCATGAGCCCATGATAGATGAAAAGGGAGGCAGCTCTTGAGAGATCTCTTGCAGTCTGGCAGCGGTTCAGTCCACTTCAGTGCTTCTTGCAAAGATCTGACAGGATGTAAGCCCTTAAAAAAATAATCCCCACTTTCCTTAAAAAAAAATTAAAAAATAAAAAGACCCAAACCAACACACTCAGGAGACTCTGCTAGCTATAGCCAAGAGTGAAAGCACAAGGTCACTGCTGGTAAAGCTCATTCTGTGCCAGGACTGTTGGCACACGCTCTAGAAGAAAGCACACAGTAAGCACTATTCTTAAGAACTGTCAGGTAGATTTGTGAATGTTTTGTTTAGAAACAAAACTAACTTAATGTATTTGTCTTCTCTTGAGATGACACAGGACACTCACAACCCAGGCAAGCAAAGGGTCGCTACAGAGTTGGCATGTAGCACCATCCTCACAAGACTAGAGAAAGATGATAGAGGCATTCTGAGCATTTCTTTCTGTCACTTATGAATAAAGGCCTATATGTACCAGACAGGTGCCATACCCTTTTTACATCCTAATATTTAACTACTTCTCTACTACTGAGAAAAGATGTAAGGACAGAACAGTAAAAGACATATGGGCTCATATAGGGGATTCTATTGATAACATTGGGCTGGTAAGAATAAAAGCTTCCAGATCTCTGGATTTTTGCAATATTAAACAAACAACCAAAAAAAAAAAAAAAAAAGAAAAGAAAAGAAAAAAAGGTCTGTGGCACAAAGTCCAAAGTGTCTATATAAAGAACAGGGGCCTGTTATCAAAATGATTAAAACTAATCTGCATTTGTGGCACTTGTGCTGGCAACAAAAAGGAAGCTGATGATTTAGTGTGCGCAGTGAAGAGAAAACCTACAAACCTAGGGGTCTATACCACTATATTTGGGAATATATACTGGTGTATAGAAAAAAAAATGGCTTTTGCCAATGCAAGTCTTGCTTGGTATATCACACTCAAGAATTATTATGGAAAAACACATGGGAGTTTTTGATCTGTTTTTCAAACATGAAGCATGAAAAGGACTTTTCTGGTGGTGACAAAAAGCCTTCAGCTCCACCAGCATTTCATAGTGTATCAAGACTCAAAATGAGACACATTTTTCCTTCTCTTTAAAGATTCCTGGCTCTCTTCGATGACCTGTAACAAACTAGGCTGTCTTTGCCTTGGAACGGACAGGAAAAAAATAACTCTACTTCAATTTGCAGGTCAAAAATTGAAAAACAGTTTTGCTTGCCAAAAAAAAAGCAGTATGGCTAATACACAGGTGGAAAAAAAAATATCTATTTTTTTCATGATGTAGGTTTCATTTGAAAGGCACCAAAATTAATATAATAATATAATATTCCATAAATGACAGATTCCCTGGAACTTGCAGCTGTTGAATGAAACTGATGCCTCATGAGTTTTACAATGGAAAATTATGAAATTTCCCAGCAATCACAGGGGAAATTATAAGTTCTCTAAATCTGTTAATGAAAATGGTAATTTTGATATTGGCAGTACTTGCAGGGTACTTGTTTTTCAGCCATATCTACAAGGTGTGTCTGTATTAGAATTTGGTGCAAACTAATAGAAGGAGATTGATGAAACAGCACTGAGAGCCCAAAGTGTAAATAGTGCAAGGGGTTTTATTTTGAATACTTACTCCTCTTGTGGATTGAACTCCAAGTAATAATGGAAGGGAGGTTGTATGTGCTCATTGAATACATCATTTGGTTTAGTTTAATTTGAAAATGATCCTGTTACAAAGCCTGAGAACTCTGCAACAATAAGAACAGCACTGGAACTGGACAGTAAGACTCTTATAGTGGATGCACTTCAGCCAAACAAAAATGTTCATGCAGATAACGCCTCAAGCAAAGAGAATGAGGAATAATTTTGACTAGGCTGGGAGGATGAAAAAGCAAGAGAGTATCCTGGCTGTGGGAAGCTGTATTTTCTCTGAGTTAAAATGTTTTTCAGGACATTGGGAGGGACTGGGGAAGGGCAAGGAAGAGAGAGGGGGATCACAGAATTGTAGGAGTTGGAAGGGACCTCAAGAGATCATCAAGTCCAATCCCTTGCTAAAGCAGGTACCCTAAAATAGGTCACACAGATAGGCATCCAGATGGGGCTCGAATATCTCCATAGAAGGAGACTCCACAACCTCTCTGGGCAACCTGTTCCCGTGCTCCATCACCCTTACTGTAAAGAAGTTCTTCCACATGTTAGTACTGAACATCCTATGTACAAGTTTTAGGACACTACTCCTTGTCCTATTGCTACATTGCTACATATTTCCACCAAGAACTGCTAGGCCTCATCTATTGGACTCCCGCCCCCCTTTAGATAGTTATAAATGTTAATCAGAAATTGAGCCTTGTTTTCTCCAGGCTCAACAGACCCCAGGTTACTCAGCCTTTCCTGATAGGGGAGGTGCTCCAGGCCCTTTATTATCTTTGTGGCCCTCTGCTGGACTCATTCTAGGAGATCCCTGTCTTTTTTGAACCGGGGAGCCCAGATTTGGACACAGTAGTCTAACGTGGCCTCACCAGGACAGAGTAAAGGAAGAGGATCACCTCCTTTAACTACTGGCCACACTCTTTTTGATGCACCTCAGGATACCATTGGCCTTCGTGGCCACAAGGACTCAGTGCTGTCTCATGGCCAACCTGTTGTCCTCCAGAACACCCAGATCCTTCTCCACAGAGCTCATCTCCAGCAAGTCATCCCCTAACTTGTTCTGATACATGTGGTTATTTCTCCCCAGGAGCAAGACTCCAACCTTGCTCTTCTTAAACCTCATCAGGTTCCTCCTTACCTAACCTTCCAGTCTGTCCAGGTCTTACTGAATGAGATCCCAGCTTTCTGTGTGTGACAGTCACTCCTCCCAACTTTGTATCATCAACAGATTTGCTGAGGGTGGACTCTATCCCTTCATCCAGGTTGTTGATGAAGATGAAGATGAAGAAGTCTGAGAAAGAACAGACACTGCAATCCCTAGGAAATACCACTGGTTCAACCTAGCCTCCAATCAGACTCTGTGCTGCTGTTGACAACCCTATGAGCTCCGCCAGTCAGCCAGTTGTCAATCCACCTCATCATCCACTCATCTGTTCCACACTTGCCGTATTTCATAACAAGGATGTTGTGAGGGTCAGTGTCAGATGCCTTGGTGAAGTCAAGGTAGGGAAAGCAAATTGGATTCAGACTCCTGCTAATTCTTCCATTTTGTTTGAAGAGTGTGCCTTTATATCACAGCTCATCTGGTCCTCTTAAGGATGATGGACTTACTCATCAGCACAACCCTGAAATCTGTGTAGTATCATAACATGATAGCATAATTTAGGTAGTAAAGACCCTTAAGATCATCAGGTCCAATTATCTACCAATTATACTACCAATTCCCATCACCAATCCAGGTACCTTATTACTGCACCACATATCTCTTAAATGCTTCCAGGGATATCTGTCATTTATGAGACTGACATCTACTTCACTGCCACCTCCTTCCAGGTAGTTGTAGAGGATGATGAAGTCTCCCTTCAGCATCCTCCAGACTAAATAGTCCCAGTTATCTGAGACACTCCTCATGCATCTTGTTTTCTAGTCTCTCCACCAGCTTCATTGCTTTTCTCCACATGTGCTCAAGAAAGTCCAAATCCCATCTGAACGCAGGACTTGAGATGTAGTAACTTCACCAGTGCCATGTACAGAGGGACAATCACTTCCCTAGTGATTTATGGGCACCCTGCTGTTTCATGTTCATCTGGCTATTGACCAGCATCTCCAGCTCCCTTTTTGCCAGATGTATTGCACAGCTCATTCCTGCAGCCTGTGTCTTTAGAGGAAGGACTTTTTACAATACCCTGGATGAGCTAGGAATGTGGAGATGTTGGTCTTCCCTGCAGTATTTCAGCCCATCCATGCTTACCCAAGTAGTGGCACACAGTTCTGTGTCATGTGCAACTCCATGAATGCCGGAGTCAAGGGAAGGACAAGAATCGCTGATTTACTCAAGTCAGTCTGACCTTCTCTAATCATAAATAGCTCTGCAAAGCTAAAATTAAGGCTTTTTTCCTTAATTACTCCATCATATGATTCTCCCTATTCGTTGAGAAATATAATTATGAAAAATAAGTAGGACAACTGATGCTGTTTCCTGGATGTTAGCTGAGAGTCCTGGCAAGCAAACTAAATCATCCTATTTCATCTAGAGTAGGAATAAGGATGTAAAATAAGCACATGAACAAATCCAGCTGAGGCTAACTATTTGGATCAAATCCAAGGCTTGCATAAACCAAATCGAAACTCAACAGACAAGGTACATTCTGCTTTTCTTCTTCCTTATCACTGGAGAATGAACAGCGTAACTAATGAGTGATGTAGAATTTATGATTTGATTATGAATCCCTTTCTGTCTGACTTACTCTCCTGAATCACTTTTACTGTAAACTAAACTCTTTGTGGATCATTTTCACTCGTGAATTATCTGGTAATGCAGGTTTTGAGGCTGATATCTACCTGTGATAACTTTCCATGTAACAATTAGAGAATACAGACTACCTTTTCCAGACCATGACTGTTTGTAGAAATTATGTTCATCAACTATCTGGATAGTTTTGTGAAAACTGAATATTAGTATAACAAGTTAATCTAGGAGAACAAGTACAAAAGCAATATCTGATTTCACCACATCACAGATTTTCTTGAAAAACAGTATTCTAATTGAATTATCTTCTTTGAAACACAAAGTAATACTCCTTGGAAAAACCTTAGAAAAATGTATTTCTATTTGCATCATATGGTCATCTAAAATTCTGTGTTTTGCCTTTGAGAAAGATTTTTTCAAAACAAAAAGTGTTTTTGAAACATAGGTCAAAATGTCCCAGTTTGAACCTGTTTGGAATGACAATGTTTAAATTTTCTCTCTTGGAAATAATTTTTATTGTTATTTTCTATAGTACAGAAAAGAAAAAAAAAAAAACAGATTTTTTTTTTAATTGTTTGGCTTTTCTTAATAATATTGTTACTTCTGTTTTTATCTTGTTCCAGAATAAAATAGACTTGAAAATCACAACAAACTGAAAAACCTAGCTACTGCTGAAGTTTCTTGAGTCCTCTGATCAATTCAGTATGCTTTTTGCACTCTTTCAAGTATTTAGTTAGGATACTTTCATGAGATTACCCCCACACAGGTTTTAATGATGATCACAGTGCTTTTTCAATCTGGATGCTCATTCCTTTCTTCCTGTTGCATCTCATCCATGGTTTGCAGTTGGACTTCTCAGATGGGAACCCAAACCATGGTCATGTTAAGGGTTCCCAAAACAACGGATTCTTAATACGTATCACTGAAATATCCTCCACATTTCCCCTCTTGAAACACAGAAGGTTTTTTTTCATTAATTTGACTGCAGATTAGAATCCATCTTCTGTCCTGAGATGGAATTATAAGACTGATCTTTTATTTTCTGTAAGGTGTTCAACATGTGGTTGCAAGAAGACAGGCACTATTGGACTTTCCTCTTTCCACAGTCACTGTCTTAGATGTTGTTTTTCCTGTCACACCCCACAGCTTCCCAGATAGGCAAAGCTATAACTAAAGTGGAACTGCTACAGTTCTTTTTCACATAAGATTATGCAGAGTTGCTCATACAGGGAGCATCAACACATTCTTCCCTGCTGTGCAATTGTCACAAACATATATGCAGCTTTCAAAACAAACTGAGATGGTAAGAAAGACATGCTCAGCATTTCTATAATTTGCACATCTCTGCTGACCACAGGATTTCATTGGAAGACACACAGTTGGAGGTTAAAGTGAGGATTGTATTCTGACAATCCTCAGCAGTAATTTCAAATATGAGAGCTACAAATACTGTCTTTACATTCCTAAATCATGACTTCCCAAGGCTTCCCATGGCAATAGCAATGAGAGGGGATGATAATCCAGTGCACTGAATGCTCAAGTTAAAGCTGGCACCATTGGCTGAGTTATGACCACACAACTGGTTGTGACCAGTCAACATTGGTGCTGTACAGATACCATATCAGCCTGTTCTACTGTTCCACTTGTAAGACTGTGTAACTCACCTTATACATCTTTCATTAGGGTTTTAATGATCCACAAATCACGTGTCAGAATCCTAAACTGTGTTTCATCCTTCTCTCATCTAAGATTTCCTCTGTGACCTTTGACAAGCTATTTCATTTTAGTGTTATCACAGATCCTCATCTATAAAAAGGGGCCAGTACATTCCTGTTTTATAAGAAAGTTCTGTGAAGGTGCATACCCAACACAATGCAAGGCCAACATAATAACAGCTGGAAAGACCAAGAAATAAAAGTAGCTAACCACAAGGTGGCTAAAATGCTTCGCCACATGATCTGCTGCAGATTATATCATTGTAGTTCTTGAGAGCTGATGCACTATGAATTAACATTCAGGTGGTGCCCTCGTCAGAATTTCAAAAATAGATATCACTTTAGAATTTAGAGTCAGACAGACTCAGAGAGAGACAGGCACTCACACACCCATGCATTTATTTTCACATGCATGTTCAGGTGCACATACATGAGCAGCTCATTTTTATTTGCAGGTGCAAAATTATTTTTCTGCTGAGGCTTACAACTCAGGAAATTTTGCACATTTCACAGGAGTAGAAAAAAGTTTTGATTTCATGTGTAAATATTTCATGAAACAAAGACCAGATGTTTGCCTTAGCTCCTGTTTTCACTTTCTCAGCTGGAGTTATTAATTATATATTTTATTCTCCTACTGCAGCTCGTAACTCTAAAAAAATGGCTTGATTAGCACTGTTTAGTTTTTCCGAGGTGGTTTATTGAATGTCACATTTAACATTCTGGCACCTCACAGATGAAGCTAAGCTCCTGCAGCCTTGAAGAAATATGACCTTTTTTTTTTTTTCTCCATAGTGTTAGAGAAGTTGCATTTGCTATGTACTTATGAACACATTGCATTGTTGGACCTTTCTGTTTATTCTTTAACACATTCTCACGAACATCCAGCCTGTCCTACTCTGCATAATATTTATAAATGTTGGTAGTTAGTCTTTTTGTAAACGCCTCTTGGACTTTGGCTTTTGCTTTGTTTTCACAAAAACAGCAACTGGAAGCATTACAGAGATTTGTGGAAACCTGGGAGTCGACAGAATATTTCACATGTTTTTTCTAACTCTTCCATCTTCTTGGAAGCATATAGAGAAGAATGCAATGAAGCACACAGTTCTTCAGTGGAGAAAGAGCACTCCTTCCCTCATCCTGGTGCAGCTTATATAGCTGTACCTATGCTCACAGAACAGAATCAGTAATTCACATAAGAGACCTTTGATGCCACTCCATCAGGAAGAATCCCACTTTCAAAATCAGCTGACACTCAAATCATAAAGCTCTCTAACTCAACTGAATCTGGAGCCAACATCATTAGATTGCCATCCCAGTGTTTTCATTGGACCAGTTTCAGAAGGGACAAGGCTGGTATGGGGTCGGTGTGAAATACAAAGAAGCCAGAAATTTAACTTGGTGGTGTGAGTTAACATGGTTGTAAACAACGTTCTCCTCCCTTCTACCCTGAGTGTCTAGGACTTACATAGGTGTTTTCACATAGGTAGCTACCTAGCTAGCTGAAAGGGCTACCAAAAAAAAAAAAAAAAAAAGATCCCAATCAACTGAATTCATGGTCTTTATTTTTTATTTTTTTATTTTTTTAATTCTGATGTTTTAAGGACTTCTTTAAAATATTCTAAGTTTTTTTTTTTTTTAAGTTGTTTTCTACCCCCAAGAAAATACTAAGATGCCTAGCCAGCAACTTGCCTTGAAGAAAGAGAGACCACAGACTCCACCTGTTATAAGTAGAACACAGTAAGAGGTGAAGCTTCAACACGGATATGTTCTTCTACCAAAATCGAGGTCCCACATAAGCTGCAAAAGATGCTCTTGTGCACATGGAGCCAACAGGAACCCAGCCTGGTAAATTTTTACAACCATGCCTTCGAACTCAGAGTCACCTGATCTTAAAAAGCACATCTTGTATTTCATCCATTTTGCGATCAAATGCACATATAAGTGCCCACAGAGGAAGGGATACAACAGCATCACAGCAGAGTGTGGGAGCGAGGGCACTGCATGGAAGTTTCCGGCTGGAGGAGCTCAAGATACAAAGCTGGGAGCAGCAAGGTCAAGCTGAGTTAATTAGACTAAGGCTCTCTATCATGCTTTGTACCACATTAAGCATCCTGCACACTAGGCAAGGGGCAATAGCTATATACCACATTTCATACATATGCCAGGAGCTCTGGTCATTGGCATAACTGCAGAAGCAATAAATATTCAGGTAAGTTGCTACACTTGAATTTTGTCACTGATTATTCCTCACACTACTCACTGCTGTGGTCTCACTCTCTGGTTGGTTTCCCATTTTGTATACTTGAAAACTGCACTCCCTCCCCCACCAAGTCCCAAACAAACAAAACCAGATGTGGGACGAAAATGCCATTTTATGTCACTGCAGCAACCCTTTGTTTTGGCTTGTTTGCTTAGGTCTAGTTTGCAGGAACTTTAGGGCAGAGGATCTCAATTGCTCTTTGTTTACATCTCATCTGCAAAAGAGCCTTCTCCTTTGTGGGCTCTTGCACTCTACCACAATAAAGATTACTATTAATAAGACGACCTTCAGCTAGTTGGAATGCAATTTAAGGCATTGACATTGGAGAAATTTTTATGAATGCCTGAGATCATATAACCCCTCCATTTGTTTTCAGGCCTATCTCCAAGCTGTGGTTAAGTAGCTATCATTTCTAACATTTGCATTCCTCTTACCCCATAGCGTGTGTGGGGGATGGTACTCTCATAATTATACTACATTCTTCTGGGTTGCATAACGAGCTATTATTTTGCTAATGGAATATTCAAGCAGTCTGCGGTAATTTATCAAATAGTCCCAAGTCCCATTTTCTCTGTGTGAATCTTTTTGTTCACAGGTAAATTGATGTGTGGGGGGTTATCAAGGCTTTTTTGTAATTCAAATTAGCCATTCCACCTCCCTTCCTGAAAAAAGATCATTAGACACAGAATGGTGGTTTGTTTTTTTTTTTTTCTAATAATGTTTAGAATTAAAATTGTGCAGGCTTCCTGTGAGTGGCAATTTTTGCATTTTAATTCATTCTTACAGTGTTTTTGCATTTTAAAGCCTAATTTTGAAAATTTGCCTAAACTGAAGGGGAGCAGAACGTAATTCCATTTTCTTCTTAAAACTATTGTCTGCAACCACTGTCAGATGAAACTGCCAGCAGTGCAGAGTGCCTTTGAATTGGAGATGAGAGAGAAAAAAACCACCATCCCCTTGGTTCATTTTGCTTATAATACAAAAAAAAAAAAGGCAGAACCCGAGACCTGGATGTATACACAGACCTCTGCCCCTAGCAGGTTCTGTTCATCTCATTATTTCAGAGTCTGCTCTTTGCCATGAATACAGTAAGCGAGGCTACAACTTCTCTGATGAATCCTCCTCAATGAAGTACATTGCACATGCAGTGTTATTGGTTCTTTGGATCACACAGTTAATTTTCCTTTGCAGTTAAACAGCATATGCTGCCAGGCAGTTGCATTCTACTTAGGGTCTTTGAATGCAAGAGCCTGTTTACTCTCTCCCATAGAGAAAAGCCAGCAACTGCTCATTTATTGTGCAGTGGAAAACAGAACCGGCTAGTAAGCAGTTGTGAGATTCAGTCCTTCAGGTATGTAAACAGAAAATCTACCAATCCTGAGGTTATTTTTTTCCCTGTCCTGTTAGTTTGGGCCAGAATTATGTCCTGCGGTAAGGCTGATATTAAAAATGGTGTTACTGGTTGATGGGAAGATACAGTTTTATTTGTGACTGGCTGGTCTTTTCTAACAAAAATCATTCTGTCACTAATTTCCAATTGGATTCAGTAGATTATCTTTCATAACCTTAGTCACTGCAGATGCTGAGCCAGGGATTCTCTGAATGTGCTGATCCATTCTAGTGTCTTTAACATGCTGCTAACTTCTTTAAGTACTCTGCTTAGTGAAATAAATAAGATTCAAAATAACAAAATGAATTAGCTTAATCAATTAGCAAACAACCAGTCTCTATAGCCTTTGGATCCTAAGCTCAGAAAAAAGTGGCTTCCAGTCTCACCAGCTGGATACTCAAGGCAGACAGGGCAGTGTGAGCTTCTCCTGGCCAAGCACAGACCTCTCTTCCAGTCTTCAGATCCAAGAACTCATATTAGATTCTGCATCCCTCAGATGTATGCATACTTTCTGCGAAGTTTCTTGTGGGATAGCCTTATGGATAGGGTTATTATGACAGTATTGCATGAAAGCAAACAGGTCTGATACATGTTTTTACTCGTATTACACCAGTGGTGTTAACCACGCTGTTACTGGCAGAGGGAGCTAGGGAGGTAGGCAGAAAATTGCAGCTGAGCTAGGAATTCCTACCAGAAGCAAAGCCTACAACACAATGTGTACAGCTGAAATTTGAACTACAAACAAGGGAGTGAATCTCTCGCAACTCCCTTTTTTTCATAATTTCCATCTTAGAGCATATGTTAGATCTTATGCTATTGTAACACATTTCCTTTGAACTGTATTACTCCCATTTATAAATGCGTCATCTGAAGCGGTGAAATGCCAGAAGAATGTCATATTGCCACATTATTCATTAAACATAAATATTCTGAAGTTGAGCGTCACTAGCCGTATGTTGAGTTGAGGGAAGTTGTGCAATATAAGCATTTGGTTCAGAAATAAATAAAGCATAAATGTCACAGAATGCTGCCTCATAGCAATGGTAGTTTAGATTAAATGCAAGAGTTTCCAACAAATTCATGGCATTATGATTAAACTAGAATTCACTTGTTTGCACAGCCCACAGTCTAGAATGAAGTTTGCCATCACTGGAAGCTGGCAATCTTTGTAAGACAAAACCTGAAATGGTAGCTTGCTGAGGTGTTTCCCTTGGCTTAGCACTTGCTTTGTGAAAAGTGTGAGATTTGCTTTTTTTTTTTATTTTTTCCTGTGACAGAGAATCACAGAATCACAGATAATAGAATGCAAAAAAACTAAAAAGTTAGCCAATATTTCAAACCTAGAAAAAATTAAAAACAGAGATGTGCTTTGTGCTGCACTATAACACTTATATGAATACAGTGTCTTGCCACTGTTAAAAAATTTACACTAGATATTATCTACTCTATATCCAGAAACCTTTATTTATGATCTCTTTATATTTAGCCAGATCTGCAGTATCTATTTTGCTGGCACAGATCAGTTGGTTGAAGGTTTCTTTTCTTCATAACATGACCAACATACAATAAAATGTATATATGAAACAGTTTATATGAAGATATGCTGTTATAAGTATGCCTTGGCTAGCACAACTGCATATACTCAGGGGAATGGTGGGGAAGCTTGAATAAATCTTGACAGTGCTGTATATTTGCCTGTGTAAAAGCACTCCAAGCAGGGAGGCATTTGCCAGCATAACATACTGATATAGCTATTTAGACCTAGTACAGATTTGTTCTGAAATGGAACTAGACACAAGTTCATTTTTGCAAGACAGGAAGGTATTGCATGCCTATAGGAAATGTTCAGTGATTCATGGGAATAAAAACTTTTACTAGTTTGTAGCATACTAAAAAAGAGCAGGGGCTTTGGGGGAGAGGGTGAGGGAAGATGCTGTTTTCTTTAACAGTACAACCCTCTTTTCAAAACTCATTTGCTTTACTGCAAAAGCAAACCAGAGTGCACTACATGCAACTCTCATGATACTGCTCCTCTCCTCTTTCATTTCAACTGATTAGGACTCTGCTCCTCAGTTCATTTGATCAGTTCACATTTTCCAGGGATTAACCCTATCAATTTTGCTCCAGTCCTAAACTGTAAATGAACATGTTTTCACATACATAGGGAAAGAATAGATTCATAGATTCATAGATTCATAGAATCCTTAGAGTTGGAAGGGACCTTTAAAGGTCATTTAGTCCAACTCCCCTGCAATGAACAGGGACATCCATAGCTAGAGCATAGAATCATAGAATGGCTTGGGTTGGAAGGGACCTCAAGGATCATCAAGCTCCAATTCCTCCCACCACAGGCAGGGCCACCAACCTCCACATTTAATACCAGACTAGGCTGCCCAGGGCCCCATCCAACATGGCCTTGAACACTTCCAGGGACAGAGCATCTACAACCTCTCTCCAACAGTAAGGGCATTATCCCCCTTGGAAAGCAAGACAACAGTTATGCTCTGCTACTGACTTCTGATTTCACAGACTTCATCTGTGAACACACAGTGAACAAAACTTCTACTCTTTACCAGGTAGAAGAAAGAAAGAGTAAAATATGTCAGCTGCTCATACATGCAGATAAGTTAACTTGTAGAGAAAGACAGACGCCTTAGAGTTTTATGACTCATACTTCAAACATAGAGCCACACTCAATATTCTGTAGTTCTGCCGCTGTTCACGCAATGGCACGCTAATCTCAGTTGTGTCATCCTGCAACATAATTTATTAGTGCTATTTTTACTGTACTAGCATGATTTTTTGAGGCAAATAATAGTTCTTCCTCCCAGAAGTACCTTATATATAAAATGAAGGAAGTCCCACAGGTAAACTGGATACCCAGCTGTATTCCTCACTTTTCACTACATATTTTTGTGCAATTACTTGTCCAAAATTTTTTTTTTCCAAAATAACACTTCTACATTGTCATTCTGAATGCAACTCCTTGACAGTTTTCAAAAGATTTTTCCAGTTTAGGGTATTTTGTCAAGTGTTACTGTTTATATTTTCACTTCTAATGTAAAGTGATTTCATTAATTAACATGGAAAGGAAAACTGAAACTGTTTTCCCTGCTAATACCACTGCTTGGAACTTCACCTTTTGAGTATCTGCTCCATCTTTTCAAGCCAGTCAGTCATTAAATGAGATCAGAAAGCCCTTCTCTGAGTATGAGAATGAGTGGAGACCCTGAGGACCAAACCAGCATACTTTGTAATAGTGTAGGAGCCTTCTGTGATTAACAGGGATGACGCACTGCCACATTTGAAGATTTTTTCTCTGCTACATTGCAGATGAAAAGACCTAAAAGATAGAAGGAGAGGGAAAATAATCTCAGTTCCTTGAATAGAGGTCAAGGCTTCACAAGCACTTCTACAAAGATACACCACAAGAACACACTCAGCTTCTGCGACTAAGAATGTTCTCAAAAGTAGAGGCAAATCCTTTATTAAGGAGGGGCATATCACTGTGATTTTTTTAGAGGCAGGATGCTGCAAAACTCAGAGATTGCTTCCATGGCCTGCTCATGCAGCAAACATGAGTTCCTTCCATCTCCTGTGAGAGATGATGGGCCAAGATGACAAAGTTCATTAAAGCTAACCATTTTAATTTAACATTCTCCTACCCTCATCTCTAGCTAATACTACAGTCCTGTTAATGCAAAAACCCGAATGAAAACACAATATCAAGAAGAGTTCAAACACACACATATGCACAGCAACCATAATTAATGCGGAGGACAAAATACTCATAGGAGACTTACCACTGCAGCTGTTTCAACTGAGAAATTCTAATTTTGCTGAAAATCCTTTCCTGCCCTCTTGCCTTCAAAATCAATATGCTGTTGTGAGTTATTTCATTACATACTCCTTACCCTCTGTACACATTTAATTTTTGAGGACAGCCTTTAGATGTCCCTGGTCTGTGCAGTGCTGCTAGTCACTGGACACCAGTTGTATTGTAATGGAGATATGACATGAGGGATTTTCCCTAGTGTTCCTTATAAATGCATATTACAACTGCTTCTACTACAACTTACTAAGAACAAGGAAATTGTCTTTTGGTCCTTACTGAGACCTGTTTTTTTTCCTTTTCCCTCTTCATTCTTAAGCTGACCTCTCTTCAGACAGACACGAAGACAACCTTAAGTGACAACGAGACAAATTTCATTTTGTTGTGAGCTGCCTTTTCAATAATTTTTGTCCTCTCCTGTTCCTCCTGGCTGACCCAGACCAGGCTGTTACTCTGACAGAGGTCCCTAGCCTCTGGATTAAAATATGCAAATTGTTATCATTCCTTCCACTTACACCTCTGTCAGATACACTGTAATTACAAGGAAATGGTTGATTCAAGCTTATACAAGGAGAATGTCGTTACTTACTCTTGTCATCTTCTTTAATAAAATAAACCCAATTTGACACAATGTAATCAAGCTTTAGGTATAATATAGATTATAAAGTATTTTGTATTCACTGCAGCATCTACTGTTAAAAAAATAAAATAAATCAGACTACTTCTGAAAATCTCTAATATCTGCTATTCTTTACCTTCCAATTCCCATATTTAAATCAGTATCAAATTAATTTAAACTAAAACAGTGAAAGGAAATGCAGGTGTGATACATGGAGTTTTGTGAGCCTGCAGGAAGGAAGGAAGGAAGAAAGGAAGGAAGGAAGGAAAGAAGGGAGGGAGTGAGGAAAGGAGGGAGGAAAGGAGGGAGGAAAGGAGGGAAGGGGGGAGGGAGGGAGGGAGGGAGGGAAAGAGGGAGGGAGGAAAGGAGGGAGGGAAGGAGGGAGGGAGGGAGGGAGGGAGGAAGGAAGGAAGGAAGGAAGGAAGGAAGGAAGGAAGGAAGGAAGGAAGGAAGGAAGGAAGGAAGGAAGGAAGGAAGGAAGGAACGGAGGGAGTGAGGAAAGGAGGGAGGAAAGGAGGGAGGAAAGGAGGGAGGAAAGGAGGAAAGAAGGGAGCGAGGGAGGGAGGGAGAAAGGGAGGGAGGGAGGGAGGGAGGGAGGAAGGAAGGAAGGAAGGAAGGAAGGAAGGAAGGAAGGAAGGAAGGAAGGACGGAAGGAAGGAACGGAGGGAGTGAGGAAAGGAGTGAGGAAAGGAGGGAGGAAAGGAGGGAGGAAAGGAGGGAGGAAAGGAGGGAAGGGGGGAGGGAGGGAGGAAGGGAAGGGGGGAGGGAGGGAGGGAGGGAGGGAGGGAGGGAAGGAGAGAAGGAGGGAAGAAAGAAAGAAAGAAAGAAAGAAAGAAAGAAAGAAAGAAAGAAAGAAAGAAAGAAAGAAAGAAAGAAAGAGAGAGAAAGAAAGAAAGAGAGAAAGAAAGAGAGAAAGAAAGAAAGAGAGAAAGAAAGAGAGAAAGAAAGAAAGAAAGAAAGAAAGAAAGAAAGAAAGAAAGAAAGAAAGAAAGAAAGAAAGAAAAAGAAAGGAAGAAAGAAAGGAAGAAAGAAAATAGAAAAGGCTATTTCCATAAGCGTGAATCACTGTCACAAATACTGTTACAGAGTAACATAATAGCTGAAAAGCTGGAATTCCTTAAATGCAGTCCTACATAATTGAACCAATTTTACCAACAGGTGACATGGAGGGCACTCTGCTTGAAACAGAATGCCTATGTTAGTGCAAACCTGCATAAGAGAAAATAAGATTTTTAGAAGGCACAGTAATCTACCCCAAACACCTGGGGAATTCTGCATTTCTGTCCAGTTGTGGTCTGCCAGTTGTTATGCCTTGTCAGCCCCTAACTAATAATATAGTCTTATGAAAAGTATTAGAATCTTCATAAGATTTCTTCGTATTTCATTTCACCCAGTTTACACATCTACAAATTAAGAAGTTTTCTGATATTTTGTGGTGTAGTAATTTTGGCGAGATAACATGAAATGCTTCTGACCTAGCCCTAAAGTACTGTAAAGACTGTTTCAAGCAACTGAGCTACAGCATGTTAAGAAACTGTTCCTGCTGACAACTGCCTGTTACCATTCCTTCAGCTCAGATTGGTTTACACTGCCAGTCCAAGCCAACAATAAGTAAAAATACTGCAATGACATGTGGCCAGATCCTTTCAGTAAACTCAAAATGTGCCCATTTTAACAGTTTCTTCACTTAAGAATCACTAGCATTTAGCAGAAGGTGCAAAAATTGTTCAAAGCACCCTGACTTAGTTTCTTATAGTTTTCTGAAACATGTACAGCCTAATAACGTAAAATTAATGCAATTTCAGTGGATTTGGGGGATGAATAACATATGGTCCAGCAGTTATGACTTTAGGAAGGGATTCAGGTCTCTGTGACAGACTCTTTGTGCAACCTTAAACACATCACATGGAGCTACGTACATGAAATTTACCTATGCCAAAGAAAACAACGTAAACCTGATTTGGTACTTAAGTATAAATGAACAGTCCCTCAACAGCCCAGCTGAACACTTGAGAGACTGCAGCTTTCCCACTGTAGCCACTAAAATAAAACAAATAACTTTGTGAATGCCCAGAGGCCATTATGTCCATGCTGCAAATCTTGCAGCCTATCTTCTCCCTGTGCCTAGGAGTTCACAAATTAGTATTGTGCCATAGTGTCCTTTATATGCAAAAAAAAAAAAAAAAAGAAAAGAAAAAACAACCCCAAAACATTCCAACTTTTCATTTTCATTTTTAATGAGGCAAGTGAAACTAATTACCCCACCATTTAACATTAAAAAGTGCATCAGGGGTTCATATTCAAAGAGGCAAATAGGAACTGAATTACTATTCAGTCCAAAAAGCAGTTTCAATTAGCAAATGAACAACATAGCTGGTTTAGCTCCTACAAGAAAATGCCTTAATAAATCTGAAAAAAACAAACTCCTCTATTTTGCATTTCTTTCTGGCTTAAGCAACCTCTCCCTTGTGGCAGGCCTGTACATATAACATACTTACTGTCCATTGTCCAAGGAAACTCAATATCTGGATTACATCACACGTATTTGTGACAGGGCATCCCGAGTTCTTACTCACTCTGAGCTCTGCTTCCTGCAGTGTTCCTGTATGCCTCAAAGCCACATCCAGACATGTAGCACATGCCTTCAATTTCATCCTACAGAAATACTTTGGTAACTGGTAGCAACAAAGCCCTGCCAGTGTTTTTCAGAACCATTGAAGAGAAAAAAAGTTGCGCATAAAAAAATTAATGACGTTGTGAGTTCAGGAGGGAACCCTATGAAGTCCAAAAGAGAGAGAGCAAATGCTATTTAACTTTAGAAGGAGTTAATCTCAAACAGCCCAGTCTACACCACCTGGCTTTGATCTTTTATCAAGCAGCTTGGACACTGCATCTCAGTGACCTTTTTTTATTCTCCTTCACTTCAACCCTCACTCTCTCCTCGGTGACCTTCTGGAAGGGCTGGCATTCCTTCTACTAGTGATCTGTTTCAGATAACACCACTTCTTTCTGCAGTGTGGCCAGCTGCCCAGCTAAACCAATCCAAGACCTAGTAATTTAATGTATCTTACCAAATAATGAATAGACTGTAAGAATTATTCATTAAAATCACCAAGGATTACAGTCACAGGGGTAAGGTAAAGAAAAAGATTTAGTATCCTGTTACCAATCCCTCAGCCTGCTACTTCATTTAAATAACACTGCCAAGAATTTCTTATCACCCACAGTCCTTCTATTTTCAATCCTTCCTAAAAGATTGGAAAAACAATTTTAGAAAAAAAAAATCCAATTTAAATTTAGTTACAATTTACTTGTTAGATTAATCTTGCAAACTTTTAATGGATATATTAATTAGACATCATTAATAACTCCAGTATCAGCCATGAAATTCTGTTGTCCCTTAAACCAAATATGATTAACTTTACTCTTTCTCAAGGGCACAATTTTGCAAAAATTAGCAAGTACAAGAATATAGGCTATTATAGTATTAAAAGTGTGACTTTGTTTATGATTAAATGTTCAGGGCTAGATCAGCCTAAGAAGCACCCAGAATATCATGCAGTTTTACATCAATATCCTTGTTTAACAGGAATGACAATGAAATGGAAAATTGCCTAAAATGCCAGTTCTTCAGCCATGTTTCCTGTGTTCTAAGGCTACTTATTTGAAAGAGAACAATTCCAACTGAAATGGACCTTTTTAAAACATAGCATGGCTTGAGATGTTGCAAAACTCTTCCTAATGCTCAAATCCCAGAGAAAAAGATCTGTTGACCTCAACTTCCGAATTTCAACTTTCAGCACTGATCAAAAGTAATTAAAAGACAAGCCCTTGATAATACATTTCCAGGTGATATCATTTTCTTTTCAGGTGGTGTATCAAGTGACCAGGATGCAACTCCATCCCTAGAGACCATAGAGTTCTTTGAAGTTCCTTTAGGCTGAGAGTAATCCATAACTATATGCTCTTATTTTCCCACAGGTAGGAGCACCAAACAATCGACAGCCAGTCTGGGATCATTTATATAGTCTTAAGCAATCCACTGCACAGATTTCAAGCTTTCAGAAAATTAATTAATTCAGGATGACATAGTTACATCAGGGCTAAAAATGTAAATGTTTGTTGAGTGTTTTATGAATTCATATTGTATTGACATGGCGAGAAAAACAATATTGCGTGGCTTTTTATCACATTAATTTGCTTGAACAAAGGATACTAGGTAATGTTTAGGCAGAAAAGCTAAAGCTAAATTTGGATGCAGCAACATGTAACTAAATGACTTCATATAGAATAAGTTAGTGTACAACAAGTTCAGCTATTTAAACATTTAATATTTTCTGTGAGAAGAATATGGGGTAAAAAGTATACATATTTTTAAAAATTAAAACTTCATTGTTGTAGGCATTTTCATATTTCATATGCTCACATAATCATAGAGGTTGGAAGGGACTTCTGGAATCGTGTAGTACATCCCCTCTTCTAAAGTGTGTGTCCATGTAAATTTTGAATATCTCTAGAGAAGAAGGGCACACATTGTCTCTGGATAGCTACAGCTTCATCCAAGTCAGTCAATTCCAGTCAATTCCAACATGAGGAATCATTTAGAGAAGACATAACACATCTCCAAAAATCAGGTCCCTTCCCTTTTAAACTAACAGAAGGAGATTAGGTATACTTCCTTGTCTGTTTTCACAGTGGAAAGCCTCATGTTTTTAAAAATATCTTATTTTCTGAGTACCAAAAACCAGTCTCATTGGCATCTTTCCCTTCTGGTATGAATCTTGATGTTCAGAACATGTAAATTCACATCCAGCCAGAAGTCACTTATTTCTTATGCTAATACTGAGCCTCTGCAAGTTGACTACAGGGAGTTTTTTCTGTATCTGTTACATTTGGGGAAATATAACCTCACTTCATGCACTGGGGCCTCAGGCTTGCTTATATTAGTTCACATTGTGAAGGAGCTTGGCCTAGCAATTCCTGATGTTGGCTCATCGCTTTTGAGTTATAAATGGGTATCTCCCGTTTGGCTGGGTGCCCAGGCAGCTTTCTTCTAAATTCTTAATCCTGCTTAAACATGTGCTTAATAGAAACAAATGGTGGTTTCCATAAAGTGTCTAAGTAACTAAATAAAGCACAGCTACCCCCAGTTACCTCCACTCCAGCATGACTTGCCAAAATGCTAGACTAAAAGTTATCTGGCAGGTCTGTTTCTGGTGTTGCTACCCCTGCCATACAGGTAGTACATGAGACTAACTACATAACCAGCAAGGAGGAACACAAAAAGGAGTTCAGTTCTGTAGTGGCTAACGATATACATCAAAGAGAGTAAAAGGACTTGGTGAAAAAAGTGAAAGTATCTCCGTTATAAAAGAAATATAGGCCTCTTGTCAGAAATATGCTTCCTGCCAGCTTGCTTTTTCACTAATAAAACACTAAAAAACTCTTATCCATACAATTTTTAGGCAACAATGGTAAGCCCATATTTACCCATCTATTCTAAAACTTTCAAATATAGTTTGTAGTTCAGATGAGGAAGATTAGGAAAAAGAATGCATGCATCAGAAATCTTGATTCTTCTCTATAGGAGAACAATGAGACAAATCTGTTACTAAATTGTCTTAAAATTGTCCTAAATTGTTTATAATGAAATGCTTATTTGTGTACTTGAACAAGATGGTAAGCCTTTGCAGAGTTGCACTGGTGAATTTATGCAGCAACTACAGATAGCCAATACTTTGGCTGCAAGTCAGTAGGGTCTGATTTGGGTCACAGCTTCTTCAGAAATAATAATCCACATTTAAACTTATGAATGAACTTCCTTTAGTTCCATGGTTAACAGATTTTCTAAATATACATCCTTGAATGACTTTTTAATCAGGGCCTTGGCTTTTTTAGAGAGAAACCCTAAGGCATTCCCACACAAGCACTTTGATTTTTAGCAGTGAATGTGAGGGGAACCAAGGTGTCTAAGCACTGTTTCTGTGGCCTGGGACCTTCCCATGGCAGCTTCACTGCACCAGGAAACCAACAAACTACTACTGTAGGAGTTAAACCCAAACTTTTCCTGTATAACCTAGTCCTAACAGACTGTTAGAAGCTGATTACCAAACTGTAGGCATCTTTTTAACAGGAGTAATTCTTCCAGTTCTAGCATATGCTCCTTTCTTTCATAACCCCCATACCACAGTAAGTTGTTTTAAATTATGCAGTTTCTTATCTATTTGCCCACAAAGAAATAATAAAGACCAGCTTTCAGAG